>NC_051270.1:10065414-10381039 GCF_015220745.1 Sebastes umbrosus
AAGAACAAGCGGAGTTCATCGGTAAAAGAAGCGCAGACACTGATTTTGACTTTGTTACTGTCCTATTTGGGGTCCGATTTGGCAGTCTGTGCAGTATCTCACACCCACACACCCTGGAGGTTGGGCCATGGATCATTTTAGACAATGAAGGTGAGCGCAGCGAGGTGGACGAGAGAATAAGACCAGACAAAACCTGTGAAAGCCTCTGCAGCTGTTCAGTCAGAGACGATGCTTTGATCCAACAATTAAACCAAAATCTCAAAGTCCCTAAACACACACGTGTACTCTCCATCTAACCTTCCTTTATTACAAAACAGACACACACTTTTAAAATGTTAAAGAGGACCTATCATGCAAATTTTCAGGTGCATACTTGTATTTTAGGTTTCTACTAAAACATGTTTACATGCTTTAATGTTCAAAAAACGCTTTAACTTTCACCCTCTCACCGTCCCTGCTCAATGGCCCACTCTGTTGTGATTGGTCAACAAAACCAAACTCTTCAGACTCCGCTCCAGCTCCGCTCTAACTAGCTTTGTTTGAGGGCGTGCCAGACTAACCGCTAGGCAGGTATTATGCAAATGTGTTACTTGATGGCATCACCACGTTACGGAAGAAAAAGCAGGACTTCAAGCAATGTGTTTCAGGCAGTTCGGGAGCACAACAAAAACTATGTAACACACTAAAGGAAAGGGAAAAAGCACAAAAGCATGATAGGTCCTCTTTAACATTATAAACCGTGGACTGAGCCTTCACAGTCGTGCTCCAGGCTCAACGCTCAGTAAAAAACTGTTTTACTACAAACTAGTGCTATGTAAATATGGCTGATGTAAATAGTCTTGATTAGGAATTTAAAATCCCATTAAGTCAAATGGGTTGTTGACCTTCCCTCTGTTAGGGAAAATTATTCAAGCGGTGAACTCTTAAAGCTATTATGCAAAACCGCTTCCTCCCCATGTAATTTTCAAGAGAGATTCAACTGCAAATATGAATCCTTACCTACCCTTGTGGATAAAAAAAAAAGAACCCTGAAAACAGAAATATCCTCATATGAAATTATTATTCAGGAGTGTCACTTAATGCACTACATCTACATTTGCTGCCACCGAGTGTCAGTTGCAGGGAGCAGTGTCAGACAGAGAGATAAAAATGAATCCTGCTGAGGATATTAAATTATAAGGATATTAAAACAGCTCTTCAGGGGGATATGAGGTACCGTCTATGAACCAGAGGATTTTAATAACAATAAAATATTGCTTTGGATATTCATAATAAAAACGGCGTGATCTTTTCAGGCTGCTTTCTTTCATTTTGAGAATTATTTATTGGTTTTCTGGCGAACTGCTGCTCAATGAAGTGGCATTTTGAAACTGAGCTTGTCTTCTTTATCCAGCTATCCAATTTACATATAAAGAATGGCTGTCTTTTACACTCGAGAGAGCTCTGTGATATTAATCCCTGCGTACAGTGTGTTTCTTTTCATATGCTGCCCTCCTACATGGCATTACAATCTCCAGAACATTTTCAGTTTGACATGAGAAGGTCAGCATAAACAAATGTATATGTTAAAACAATGACCAAACAAGCAATTGGGAAATGTCCAAAAGCATGCCTCTAGTTCAGTTCACTCATTGTGTACACAACTCCCATTTTAGTTATTTCAGGTTACAATGAGTGGCGAATATGAATGCGGCATTCACATGGAATCAAGACGACGGTAGATGGCAAACCGGATATCATTAAAGTGGACGAGAGAAGAATGGATTAAATTAAATTAGGAGAATACCGACAATGATAACGGTAGACGGCAGTACTGTCCAAAGTTAAAATATTCCGCGACGGAATGTACGAAAGGATGATATGTACTGTAGGTCCCTTACACAAGGATAAAGTTGTTTATGTTTGCAATATATATTAGAGCTGTCAATCTATTCAAATATTTAATCGTGATTAATCGCATGATTGTCCATAGTTAATCGCAACTACCTAAAAAAATCGCAAGTTGCGTTAATGCTTTAAAGAAATCAGTGGCGTTCAAACAAATTTGACAGCCCTATAATAATTACATTAATAGTAGACACAAAGTAATTTCATCTAATATATTATATTCCATCACCATAGCAACATATCGTCGCATAATTTGTTTTGCCATCCTGCCATTCCGTCAGGCTGATTTTTGTTTTTTCCCGTGCCGTTCAGAAGGTGTTGTCTGTCTACCGTCTGCTTGATTCCATGTGAATGCAGCATTGGAATAGTAGCATAATTCAATATTTATATCTAAGCATCATAATAAATCTATAGCTGTTTGGGGCCCCAGGCAGTTGCTTCCTTGCCTAACGGTAAAGTATGCCTCTGGTTATTTTCCCCATGAACCAAAGTGTATTTCACCGGTGTTTGTGTGACGCAACTATGTCATGGCAGGTGTATTGCTCAGGACCGAAGGAAGCACAGTGTTGAGTGTGAAATTGTTTGTACGAGCGGTTCTCAAGAAAGCTGCAAGCAGCAACACCACAGGCGAAACATTCAGCCCGTTGTGAACAGGCATGTTTTCAACGGGCACTGCTCTAGTAGTTATAAATACACATACTGGAACACAAATGGAAATCTCACTGCTTTGTTTGCCTTGACTTAATGAATATTACATTTAACTGTACTGTTTTATTCGTTGCACTTGTTTTTTTGCTGTCAAATACTTTCAGTTGTTAATTTTGAAAAGCGCTCAGTAAACCAGCTTTGTGTTATTAGTTTGTCATTGTTGCACCCAGCAGGAAGTATAAAGAATGTCACGCGTATCTGACAACTAGGTGTAGATAAACAGCATATCAGCTACGTTTTGACACGCATGCAGTTGCAAAAGAAGTGCTAATTGTCATAAACGAGGATTTCAGGCAAAAGACATTTTACGGTACATGCACTGATTTAGAAAAAGGTCACGTCAGATATTAAGATGGCAGCAGAAAATGCAACTATTCCTTCATTAAATATCAAAAGAGTGAAGCCACACCAGTATCAGCGGGTGAGGAAAACACTTCCCAGATGTCTTTTCCGCTACGGTAGCTCCTCGTGAATGATTACTGCTCCAGTACAATAAAACAGCAGTTAGTGCTCGTCTTACACACAAATGTACCGTGCATTTTTGTAAGTATTTCTAATTGCTGCACACAAACAACAGTTTCCAGTGCTGATTATATTCTAGGTAACAGTGCATTGTTGTATTGTTAGTATTCACATTTTGTTTTGTGAAAGTGCATTTAGAAAAACAAGATCTACCGCCACTGCCGCCACATTAGTGTTCAGCTCTTTGTCTGTGTGACCCACAGGGACTACTGCATCTTGCAAGCTTTTAAGTTTTCCCTCTAACTTTGTTTTGTTTCCCTCTGTAGAGTCCTGTTGATGTCTCGATAAATAGCACTTGTACAGCTTTGGGAAATCACACACAAATGGGATCAATTTCTCTTCTATGACTGAGAATCAGCAGACTCTCATTTCATTTGTCAAGCAGGATAGCATCCATCGATCGGTCAGTCGAGTGCAGCAACACCATGACAGCTTTTCAGAGGCTGACTCAGATCCAACTTTGCCCGGGCAGGTCTGCAGGCGGGCCTGAGACAAACACCAGCAAAGTAGTTTCATCAGAACGAGCCCACTCGCTGCTCTTTTTTTCCACACTGCTCCTTCTTTTTAATTAATTTTATGCATTTGATCATCACTTCTGGGTTGCAATATCATACTATGTGAAGTCTGTTTTCAGCCGCACAAGGCAAAATATCTCTAAAAACTCACTGTACACCACCTGCTCGGCAGCAATGAAGCGTTTAGCAGCTAAAGAGACACATATTTCCTTCACCAAAAACAGATCTAAAAAAGAGTGAATATTGCACATACGTTTGCCAGGTTGCCAAAACATGACTCCAAACGAATGCTAAGGCTGTATAAATATGCAACTGTTTGCTAACAAGTTCACCATATCAGCTTAAAAGGTGATGATATGTAGATGCTGTGTTCGCAATGTGTTTTCTACTGCCCTCAAGTGGCCAAAAAAACAAGTTCTTCTTAAATAAAATTGTGTTTTCAGATCTACAAAGGGTATGCCACTACTTTCAGAACAACTGCATGTACTGGTATAGTTTTTTTTTTATTTCATAGAACAAGATTAAGGTCGCAACAAGAAAGGTTACTTTGAGCCAGTAAGATTAGATTCTGGTGTATATTTGCGGTAAAGGTGCATGTTATCCCTTTGTCTTATTGGACCATGAAAGCTTTTTAAGACAAGAATACACGGCGCTGTCACAAAGTAACTCCCGAACATATAGATACGGTACAAAGGATGTGATCAATGATTAATGTAAGCTTTTGAATAGTTATATGTATTCAGGGCTTTCTAGGGCTGAACTGCCTTCCATATAGTGCCATCACTTCGTAGCTGTATACGCCACAAGCACGTAAATATAGCACATACTGCAATCTATTTTGGGTGACAGTCTATTTTTAGTTTTTCAATGAAAGCTTAAAGATGCTAAATACAGGATTGGGAGCATTTCTATTGCCTCTCAAGGGCTTTCAACATGGCGACGTCGAGCCAGTGGTTCGCAGCTAACAGTGCTAACAGTTAAGAAATGAGTATATATTTGACAACATAACCCACAGAAATCAGCTTTTATGTATTTTTTCTTGGTATTATCTTGTTTGGAATTTCCCCCTGCTCCTTAAATGTGTGTGTGTGTGGTGTCAGTGTGTGTGTGTGTGTGTGTGTGTGTGTGTACCTGGTGTGGGGAAGGTGGGGATACACTGACCTTTGTCTGATGGATTGTTTTCTCCCAAATGAAGACATAAAGGAGGGGGAGGGGTGTGTGTGTGTGTGTGTGTGTGTGTGTGTGTCTGTGTGTGCCCTGTAGAAAAGAGGAAGGGGATTCTTGGAGTACCTAGAGATGAGCTTCTGCTCTGCCATGTAATTATGTACTCCTCTTTCACCTCCTTCAACTCGCCTCCTCTCCAATACCGCTTCTACCTCTCTCCCCCCTCCTTTTTTCTCTTCTCAGCTCTCATTCTGCAGCAGCTCCCAGCTGAGCCGCAGGTGGTGGCAATCTCTGTCTGTCCCACTGCTCTGACTGTATACACACAGAGCTGAGAGCTGGAGGGCTGCTGCCCAATAACACAGGCTTTACCTCTCAGACAGCACAACCACACTCACAACACACTGCTCACGCCTGCAGGAAACACCACAAACACACACACACAATAACACATGCGCATAAAACAGTTCTCTAGCACATATTGCTTAAACACGGGCACACATTTAGACATGTAAACAAAGACATCTGGTTGTATGGGCTTTGTTTTCATTCTATAATCCTACCCTTAACCTCCATCCTCTTCACCACAAAGCTTAAAGCTGCACCAGACAAGATGTTGATGCACAAACACATCATCTCAGCCTAGATCACAACCTTTTGTTGCACAGACACACTGTTTAACCATCCACACACTGTGACCAAATTCTGGTGACACAAAGGTAGCGGTGACAAAATCTTCATGCAAAGAAACCAAAATATAAAATTCCTCAAAGTGATGAAGTATTCTGAGACAAAAAAAATAATCATGTTGAACTATAAACAACAAAAACGTGGGGCTGCATGTTTCAAAGAAAGGCAATTTCGCAGAGATTATTTAAAGGATGATATTACAGTATTTAATCAGATTACCTTTGAATGAATCAGTGAGTCTGCTGACACTTTTATCAATCTCTCGCAGTTTGCATGCAGTTTCATCACACTGTTTTAAATGTATGTTAATTTTTCCCTCATCCCTGAATTTATCTTTTAATTTGGATACCTCCACTCTTCCTGTGCTTGCATGATAAATGGTTTAGGATAGAATGTGCTGATGAGAAAAAGTGGCTCAGTTTTCTTCAAAAGAGCAATAATTTAATCATATAATCTTTTGATAAGGGGCTGTCAATCGATCAAAATGTTTAGTCGCAAATTAATTGCACATTTTCAAGGGAGATTTGTCAAGTATTTAGTACTCTTATCAACATGGGAGTGGGCAAATATGCTGCTTTATGCAAATGTATGTATAAATTTATTATTGCAAATAAATTAACAACACAAATCAATGACAAATATTGTCCAGAAACCCTCACAGGTACTGCATTTAGCATAAAAAATATGCTCAAATCATAACATGGCAAACTGCAGCCCAGCAGGCAACAACCGCTGTCAGTGTGTCAGTGTGCTGACTTGACTATGATTTGCCCAAAACTGCATGTGATTATCATATAATGGGCATGTCTGTAAAGAGGAGACTCGTGGGTACCCATAGAACCCATTTTCATTCACATATCTTGAGGTCGAAGGTCAAAAGACCCTTTGAAAATGGCTATGGCAGTTTTTCCTCGCCAAACTTTAACGTAAGTTTGGAGCTTTATTCAAGATCCAAGCTGGTATGACATGGTTGGTATCAATGGATTCTTTAGGTTTTTAGATTCATATGATGCCAGTATCTTCACTCTAGCTTTAAAACTGAGCCCGCTACAATCTCCAAAAGATTGATTGCGTTAATGCGTTAAAGAAATTAGTGGCGTTAAAACTAATTTGCGTTAAAGCGTTATCGGGTTAACTTTGACAGCCCTACTATAAATTTAAAATTGTCATGCTTCTTTGGATGGATGTTTTTTAATTAACATTGCATGCTTTTTGGTCAGTCATCCCCAGAAGCTTGACTGTGTCCTTATACCATTCCATTACTACGTCTACCATGAACTGAACAGGGAAGCATTTTGGTTTCATTTTCTCTTCTTATGGGAACTTTAAGTCAACTCTTTCTTTCTCACTTAGTTATTTGCTCTCTCTTTAACACACACACATACACACAGCTCCTTCTGGAATTAGCTCCTTATGGGGGAGCTGGGTTCATTGTATATGACGGTGGCCTTTCGTTTTGCTAATGTAGGTGATTTTCTCCCCATGAAAGAACTGTAATCCATCTCCTGCTCGCAGGGGGCCGGCGATTTATCGTGCGCACTGGGCGTTAACACACCACGGCTAAGAACAGATGCAGTGCTTTAACAGATAACACGCTGGAATAAGATGGAGCATTCAGATTAGCCGTGGTGTCAAATAAATTGCATGCTATTGGAGTAACCCCGGAGTTCTGAAATACTATCCTCTATATCAGATCTGCCGTAGGTTTTGGCATGGCAAGAGACTTAATGAAGCATAGCTTTGCATGGGTCGCTTCTGCACGGGATTCTTAGCGTGCCTCCTTTTTGAGAGGAGCACGTGCACATATACATGCATGCAAACTCTCTCAGTCTCTAATCAAACGCTCTCTTCTGTCAGCTTAATGCTAATATTTGCTCTCAGTAGCTTCATTGAAAACCTACGTGTGCAAAGAGGATCAGCCGAATTCATTTCTTAAAAAGCCAGATTCTCTTTGGTGGATCTTTTAACTTTACGGCCTTTCATCAGGGTCTGACAGGCGTAACCCGGAGAGCGAGAGCACATAACTTTGTACTTTCCTTTCTGTGAAATTCAATTCCACTCTAATATCCTGGTATTAATGTCTAATTTTCTGCACCATGACCATGTTCAGTAGAAAATTCCATTTTTGCCTCAGAATGAAAACATTTAGGACTTCAATTATCTAAGGGGTAATTACAAATGCATGCCTGTAGCTGCATTAATGTTGTAATGATATGCTTAATGTGGAGGAGAGAAAAAAAAGTGGTTTGAAAATGAGATATCACACACAGGGTTGCTTCAGTTTTTTTTTTGCTGCAGCTCGGGATTTTTTTTCTTTTGCAGCAACTTCTTTTTTTCTTACAGCAGTGAAATACATATCCAGAGATGGGGACCATTTGCGCCAATAAAACAAGCATATTGTGTCCATTACTCCCTCCCACGTTAGCTTTGGGCCAATAGAAACTCTCATATGATTGTGACACATCACGTCAATCTGTCATGAATCTGTCACTTCACTCAGGGCGCAACAAACCATTCCTGCTGTTGCTTAGATAGCTTATTAGCCAGTTAGTTAGCTGGTGAGCATGGAGAAATATTTGATTAAGTCCGTATCATCAAGTGACGCTAAGCCCAAACTCACTAAATTGAGAAAATACGACGACAGTTATATTGAGCGACAGCGATGGGGGACTAAAATGCGTCATGTGTCTTCAGGTGCTAGCAAATAAAGCCATGAAGCCAGTCAAACTAAAGCAACATTTGATTACAAAGCACCTGGAATATCAGGGCAAAACAAAGTGGTATTAACATGATTCAAATTGAAATGTTTCTGTTTATCACTATCAAACAGGTCTGAAGTATTAAAGTTGAAAAGTTCTATAATACAAATACTTCCAAAGGCATCTAAGAGTAAAAATGGTAGTAAGAATATGTTTAATCTGTGTTACGATTATGAGGGGGTCCCCTTTAAGGTGTCCCTGGCCCCAAAAGGTTTGCGAACCCCTGTCTCATAGGACCGACAAAATGTTTCAAAGCAGGACACCTGCTGCTTCGTCCTCACGCAGCCTAAATCAATCGGCCAAGAGAGCGTTTTATTTTGTTGGCCTAAGACAACTATTGATTGAGTGGTGCTGATCCAAGTCCTGACTTTCTCCTTTAATCACTTAATCAAATTTCCTCAACAAGCGATGTTTACATAGACCACACCAACGTTCCCAGGGGACGTGAGCGAACATTGGGATGCATTTTGCAAAAGCCAATACATCTGAGAATGGACCTTGACAATCAATAGCCACGTAATTGAAGTACCCATTTGCTCCTGAATATTGTGGGAGAGGTATCCTAAACAACCATATACCCGCTCTAAGCCCCACCGCCAACCTTTTTGCCTTTCAGGCTCACGGCCATTAGAGCCTTCTGTGTGGCGGTGAGGTGATGACTGCAGCTTTTCTATATTGATGGGAATGTTTATGAATATTTGAAGGCCCTTTCAACTTGGCATGAGAGGAAATAGGGGGAAACCGTGGCCTTTGTGGCTGGCATTTATCCTGCTGCAGCACAATATGCTCCTCTTCCTAAAAGCCCTTTATAACAGCTGTGTGAATCTCTTCTGTGGTGAAATGTCAGTATCACCCAAAGGCCCATCAGCCACGCCCACTACAAGGGCGTAATTCACATCACCCCTCCTTTCTTTCTTTCCTTATTTCCTTCCATCTATTTAATATGAATGATTTTCCAAGGAATCAGACAAAGATGACTACAGTGGGAGGTGAATCCAGAGTTATTGCTCCGCTGATTCATCTTACAGCAGATGGCCTCCTTTGTGCGAGCGTGCCCGTGCATTTTGTGTGCATATTAAACAGCAACCGCATAAGAGCTGTGAAGAGAGGAGGCAAACAGAGAGATAGAAGAAAAAGATGACCACAGATAGTGAGAGGCGCCCACACAGTGGGGTTTAGCTGCCAGGTCAGGATGAGTCGCCGTTCCATCGGCTCTCTCCACACCAGTTGCTTTTGGAGTCAATCCAGCTCCGGCCGCCTCCGGTGAAAACAGAGCTGACCTTTTCCAGCACTCGGAGCTGCAGGATATGGACTCTGAAAGGGCTGTGATCCTCGTCTTGGCATCTCTCGCGCTGATCTTTATTGCTTTCTCATGTTGTGCAGCGATTCCATCACCGCAGTGCAAACAGTGTTATTTGGAATTTGTGTCCAAGCATATTTTTCTGATGCAGACATGCATGTTTCACCGAAGGGGGTCGGAGCACAAGGGGAAGCCTCCTGTATCGGTTCAGGTTTTTCACTCGCTGCCACTTCAACCGGGACGGAAGCATTCAAAAAAAAAGCTGCAGCCTGCCCTGTCATCACTCTCCACGAGTTCACCCATGTCACTCCTCCTACACGGCTCCTTCTGGCTGCTTCTGTCAGAACTCTGCCGTTGGCACACAGGGCTATGATTCTGGCGATTTAGGAATTGGAGCTTATTTTATTGCTGCACTCGCCGTGAGTTGCTCAGAACTAGCACATCAACTAAATGACTGTAATGAAAATGTGACACTGGAGACATCGGGATGGTTTCTAACGGCCCACGCGGCCCCGTCTCCCCTGAAAAGATAGTGATTCATTTTGTTCAAAAACCGCCAATATCAAAAGCTGTCCATCAACTTGGAGACGGCTTGCCAATGTTAATATTGTCCCCTTTTTCTGTCTCGCATTTCATCGACAAAGCGAAGAGAAATAAAAAAGAAGCCGATGGTGCGTTCAGTGTCTTTTGATCATGACACAGTCTGTCCAACTCTTACTCCCCAAGGGGTTTAACTCCATTTTTGTACTTGATATGAGGCCAAAACTTAGATGGATAACTTTTTCTCTAGGGTTTGCAAGACACTTAGAATACAGCAAATGAAATATCCCAATGCAGGTAAAACAGGAGCCGGTATGAAACAAATCATTAGGCCTGGGGTGAAGTCATCTCAATGAACTCATTCGCAATTATGAAGATGATCCTATTTTCTCCCGTTTTATCGCAACTTTGAAATCCCTCACTTTAGTGGCAGAGCAACTTCTGGCTGCTCTCGTTTTTTCACATTATGACCTTATCCCTGGGTACCAGAGACAGACCGTCTCTCAGGAGCCAATCTACCCTCTAATTTTAAGTTTTAAGGGAGCAAAGGAAATTGGAACTGGATGCGAAAAGCTGACAAATAAGGAGAGCGTCTCCCCACTGTGCTGTTTGTCACAGGCTGAAACATCTGAATTGAGCTCCAGTGTATACGCCGCTGTAATGAATGATGCCTCCCAGGTTTCATTTGCAATTCAGGCTAATTAGCAGATGTACAGTCGCCTTTAATATGTGCTGGCTTTAGATCGTTGGGCCTCTGTATGACAGGAGGACACCCTATGGACTGGCGCTGAACACACACTGAAGGTGAGCTGACGGCAATGCCCGTTAATTAGCTTACGTTTGGTCTCAGCAGTGAGGCCAAATGTTTCACGTCATTCAATGCCGCAGACAGGCTCACATTTGTACCAATGGGAGATACTCTGGTTTGTTAAGATGATGCTGCTGTAGCTTTTGCTGTGGGTGGATGTATAATGTGCCTTCACCGTTGACACACTGTCAAACACTCTCAGAGTGTGAAGACGAGGACAGGAGTGTTACATGGTCCCATTACAGCACAGCTGCTACAGCTTCCTCTCAAATTCCAACATATTTCTTGTAGCCATGAACTTGCAGTTTGTATATAGCTCATGTAAACCACCATTGCTGGAACGCATCTTTATGAAAAGCCATGACGCTATTTATCAAACTAAACCACAAACCTTCATTTTTTATCATATAATAAAATTCTGACGCACCTCTTTATTCCCCTTTTGGCGCACATATTTGGTTCTGACACTTCTTCGGAGATGCTACGGCGCTTCACTGCTGCTGTAGCATCTCTGAAAATGTGTAGATGGTTCACTAAAATAGAAGTTGCAACTACTAGCTCTTTGTAATTTGTTATTATAATGCAATCTTTAACAATGGCTGAAGAAAATACAAGTTTTTCTGACTATGTACAGTCACTCAGGGACCACGAGTGTTAGCGTTGAGACAGACTTATCAAAAAAAGAGTATTACAATATCAACGAAGCGTTTTAGTGATGGTGAGAAAATGTTTGGGGCCTATAGTTACATTAATATCAAATTATTAACATTTGGTGACGGGCCTGGCTCAGATACAGTTTGACAGCTGCTGTCGGTTCTGTAGGATAAACACCAGCAGGATGTGAATGAGTGTGTATACTGTATCCAACATATGCAACAAAAGAGAAAATCCTTTTGAGCGTAGTAAGACTGATAAAAAGTACTCAGACATTAATTGACCATATTATGGACACTGGTTGTTTGTTTCTAATCACTCATCATTTTTGTCACGGCATTAATTTGAGGTCAAATCTAATTGAATTGCATTTACATGACTTGTGAATTAGTAATACATTTTCTGGAGCGTGATACTGATACTGGAGCTTTTCTACCTTTACACTGGACAAACAGATAAACATCTCATCTATAATTCATAACCATGAAAGGAAAGCTCTGCCACGGAGCACAAAAGCCATTAACTTCTGATTACAGGTCATTTTTTACCACTTTCACGAAGCACATTTGTTCCCATTTGGTTTAATTTTGACGGCGTTGCATGCATCCTCGGTAAATGTTTTCATTGCAAACTTTTGATCCGGTCCACGTGTACACCAGAGAGCCACCTTGAACGTTGCAGGATATAGCATTAGGTATTCAAATGAAGCGGCTCGTGTTACATCAAAGTGCCATAACCTTCAAAATGATGGAAACACTCAATAGAAGCCACTCGTTCCATGCTGGCAGGCGGCGCAATTACCGCGCCGCGCTGCGGGGGGATGCAGGGTGCAACCTAGCACAAATAACACTTAAAACTCCCTGTCTCCTCGCTGACTGCTGCTGCAGGTTTATTTCTGCTGAACGTAATGTAAAACACTTCATGTTAACTGGGTTGGATAGAGTTCACTGGCACAAAAACTCAAAAGGTGTGAGTTTGGGATTTGGGGAGTGGGAAATTGAAGGCAATGAAAGGCAGGTTTATTTGTACAGCACCTTTCAACAGGTCAATTGTGCTTTACATAAGATATTAAAAGGCATTACGATAAGATATAAAAGAAGGAACTTTGATAATTCTCTGTGGGATCACCATTACGGGCGACCCCTTTTCACTTTACACTTTTAATGTATTGTTAATATAAAATATTGACTAGTGCAGCTATATAAAACAAGGTATGAAAAGGGATAATATTAATGGAACACCCCTGGCTTTGGCTGACCCTCTCGTTGGACAGCTGATAGAATTACTCGTCCATTTTCTGCGGAACCATTATGAAGATTAATGGCTGGTATTATAGCCATATCATACTTCATATATCTATTCTAGTTCCTTTGAATATAAAACTTGGCCATGAGGAATAACATTACCACTTTAGCTCATAATCTCACCTGATCATTGCTGCTGTCTGACAGCCGTTATTGTAACGTGGCTGCTAGTGTTCTCCATATGGAAACTGTGATTGTACAGACTGTGCTGCTCTTTCACTTTTATAAACTCCCTCCTTTCCTTGCTCGTATTAATGTAGCGCAATATTATTTTGGTGGAATGGTTAAGCGTGTCATTTATTCATTACCTGGCCAATCCCCGCCAGGCTCAACCTTGGAGCCGCCAGGCGAACCCGCAAGCCGAGGCTGTAATAAGGTTTTAAGTGTGTGTCATTAATAATGCTGCGCTGACACGACGCGGGGCTGATCTATCCCGGTATGTGGGTTTGTGGGCCGCCATCATTAGGCGGGATGGCTGGCGAGGCTGTTGACTCCCTCCTCTCTCTTCTCGGTGAGCAATCGGCTGTTTCCCTTTTAGCTTTCGGCGGCTGCGAGTCCCCTACAAGTCTGTCAATCACCTGACTGACAGCTCATCTTCCTGCTAGCCGATGTCACCCACACTCTGTTGTTCACTTAAGGCCAGCTTGCTATTAGACTGATGCACTGGACAGATTAATGGCTTAAGATGGGTAACGAGATACTTCCCGATGCACAGGCATGAAGTTCATTCTGATGTTCAAGCCCCGCTGGGACACTTCCAGCACCGTTTATTTGATCTCACAGAGAGTGAACCTAAATGCTATTAAAAAAAGTTACAAATCTAAAACCTCACTGTAAGTAATAATTATCCTTGCAGCCTTACATTTTTTTTGCTTGTGATCTTCAAAATCCAGAAATTGAAAGCAAATCTTTAACACAGTCATTAGTCAAGTTTCCATCCAAATGTATAGCACGAACTTACTTTCATATACTACTAATTAGTTTTTCCAAATACATGTTGAAGGTAATGTAATGGCTGCAACTTTTTCATATTCATGAAGTTTACTGATACTGTACAAAAGTTGTCAGGTGGTGGTAAAGATGAATGATGGGCATACAGGATTTTGACAGACAAGTTTGCAGGTTTGCGTCCTGCTTTTGGTTAGGTTCTGACTATTTAAAGGAACAGTGTGTAGCATTTAGTGGGATCTATGACAGAAATGAAATTTAATATTAATGAATATGTTTTCTTTAGTGTATAATCACATGAAAATAACAATCGTTATGTTTTTGTTACCGTAACAATGTGCCGTTTGTATCTACATAGGGAGCGGGTCCTCTACAGTAGCCCAGAACGGACAAACCAAACACTTGGTTTGGGCCGGAGTCAATAACATTACTCACTCTGGAGTTGACCCCCGTCACTCCACTCAGCTGCCGGGAAACAAAACACTTGAGAAGCTGCATCATTTATTTCTGCACAAACTGAAATTTCCACTGTACATTCTCTTGATATTCTCAAAGCTAAACTAAGTCTGTATTCTACATTCATCCGTACACTCTCTTTTGCACCGCTAGATCCGACACACTGCACCTTTGCATAACACTTTGGTTAAGGTTAGGGAAAGGGATAAAACAATAAAATGCAATACAATTTCTCTCAAAATCTTTTTGCTGTTACAAATTAATAGTATGTAAAAATTAATTTCTAGAAGATAGGGTTGCAATATCACAGATGTGTTCCTGGTAGATACTTGGAAGCTATTCTTTAAAGGTCCAGTGTGTAGGATCTGGCAATATCTAGCGGTGAAGTGATGAGATTGTAACCAACTAAAGTCTCTCCCGTGTGCCAAGTGCGTTGGAGAGCTGCGGTGGCCAACATGAAATCGCAACTGGCCATCTCTAGAGCCAGTAGCTTCAGAGCCGGTGCTCAGTGTGTGGGTACGTGGGAAGTTGAGTGGTGAAGCAAGAGAGAGAGTGGCGGGGACAGGAGCGAGTAACATTATCGACTCCGGGCCAAGCAGGTTAAGTTTGGTTTGGTTTGTCCATTCTGGGCTACTGTAGAAACATCATGCAATATAATATGTAGATATAAACAGCTCATTCTAAGGTGATGAAAACACAACAATTCTAATTTTCAGGTGATTAAACACTAAAGAAAACAAACTTATTAATATTATAATCCATTTCTTCTTACACACTGGTCCTTTAAATGTCAAACATGAGAGCATTTAAGTAAAAAATACAAAACAGAGGAGGATAAAGCATAAGCATGGGGATAAACAGGTATAACTGATACCAGATCAGCATGTGGTTAGCAGCTATTCTATGAAATGAATGACTGACCTCAGTTCATGAATAATTATAGTGTGTGTGCAGCTTGGGAGAGCGTCTCATCTCTACCCACTTCTTTTTATTTCATTGCATTGTCATATTTGGGTCACATATTGTTCTGCTGCGCTCCACTGGTATTCTGTTTCTGTTTCTTGTGCTTCTGTGCCTTTTTGTTTCTCTCCTTCTCCCCTTTCTTATTATCTGTTTCTTTCACTGCGCCCCTTGGTGACATTCTTTCTCCGCCTCTCTCTCACTCTGCTCTCAATATCTTTTCTGTCTCTTCTTTTTTCTTCTTGTGTTTACACCCCACGCCCCACGTACAGCCCACCAGGGTTTCTGTTCTGGCTGTCGACGTCGCACAAACTGAAGAACTGGTACATTTGTTACAAGTCCATTGTTAGCCACTGAGCAAGGCTCTGAGTTCAAAGTGGGCCCCATTCAATAACACAGATCTCCCAAAGAGCCGGCGCTCTCGCAACGCACCGCCGGCTAAAACTCCCGCTCGGCCGGGGCGCCCTCATCAGTCGAACCTGCTTTTCATGCAACATCAGAGCTGTCAGTCGATCGACCCGCCGAGGGTAGAAACCGGCCAAGTTCTGCAACACGGTCTCACAGCACAACACACTACAAAACAAGGCAATAAGACGGTGCTATAAAGGAAGCAGCCACAGCGGGGGGAAAAGGAATAGCTACTTTCACTTTTCCATTGTAGGCATTTCACTGATGCTGCAAGTGCAATGATAAAATAAGCTTAAAGTTTTAGGTCAGCAACATCAAACAGCCAGCAGGCACAATAACAGTGTTGGGGGAAGCTACATAGTTTTAACCTAAGATGACTGGGCATGGAGCTGAAGAGTACACTTTCTGCAACACACAGTAATGCAAACTGAAGCTCAGCTGCCAACGGAGCTGCAGTCCTCTACTGTTCACCAGCAAATAAGCTCCTCTAGAGCTGAAAGAAAACGTCATCCTCAAAACAGTCCACCGTTCTGTATCATCAGTCTTTAATATATAATACATTACAAAAGTTATTTTGCGATGAAGTGCTGGTATTTGGATTTTTTTGCCAAACCTCAACTTTATTACTACTTCATAAGATGATTTTATTTTTTCGAACGTTTTTGTTTTAAATGTACATAAATGGACAATAACAGTAAGACAGTGATAGCAACTGCAGGACGGTGAGTAATCTCCCTGTGTAAATGTGCTGTGAAGTAAGCAGCACTTGATTAAAACTATTTATGTATAAATATCATATTTATAGTAGGAAATGCACAATCTAACTACACCTGATCTACGTTCTCTATTTGTAATGAATCATCAAATAGGTTGACTAAACTAAGCCACAGTTAAAAGGGGGGGAATCACCAGAGGCCCCACAACACGATATCATCACAATATTTAAGTCGCGACACGATCTTATTGCGATCTTAAACATTTTGGGATATTTGGAGTATTGCGATAATATATTGTAATTTATTACCTACCTTTCAACTGCAAATTATGCAGTTTGTCGACATCTGTTTTAGCTAATAAGATACAGTTTTTACTATGTTCATCTCAGAGTTTTCACTCACATATCATGAGGTCAGAGGTCAAGGGACCCCTTTCAAAACGGTCATGCCAGTTTTTCCGTGCCAAAATTTAGTGTAGCTTTGGAGTGTTATTTAACGTTCTTCCTGACAAGCTAACATGACATGGTTGGTGCCAATCGATGCCTTAGGTTTTTTTAGTTTCATATGATACCAGTCTAGCTTTAAGACTGAGCCCGCTACAACCTCTGAAAGACAGAATGGCGGCCAAATTGATAAGAGGTTAATAGTTTATATAACAAAAGATCGATACTTGACGTCTGTGTATTGATACATATTGCCACGCAAAATATCGCGATAACATGCTGTATCAATTTTTTCCCCCGCCCTTAACAGTTAACACAACACACTGTCACCACTACTACTGAAGCAATCTAAACAGCATATAAACATGTTAACATGTGATCATGCGAATTACAGTTAATTGTAAGTTTTAACATTCCTCCTCTAACTCAAGTTTGCTCTTCTTTATATTTGAATACCAAAGTTTCTATTAGTTTCTAAATCTCTAATCAATTCCAAGTTCTGAGATATTCAAGAGATTGTTTTTGTAGTTGGCTGCTCCACCTCCCTCTTCTTCTACACCTCCTACATAAAAAATCTAGACTTCACTGAAAGCAAATGAATGAATCAGACTTGGAAGACCGCATTTGACTGGTATAGTGTTACAACCTGTGCAAACTGAAAGCAGTCAGACCCACTTCTCTCTCTTCCACTTCAAACACTTGGATAAGAAGTGCTACAATCATTTTCCATCTAGATTCTTTTGTGCTTCATTTTTATCTTTTGTTTCTGCTGCTCTTGAGGTATCAATCTCAGTTCATGTATTCTTTCGAAAAAACAATGTGCAAATAATAAAACTAAATGGAAAAAAAAATGTTAAGCTGATGGTTTGAATTCACTAAAATCGACCCCAAACTCTTTTTGCTTCCATCTTCTGTCACTCTCATTAACTTTGGATGTGCCGGGGGTTTAGGGAAATGTGGCACACACATAATGTGAGGTGTTTATTCAGGGGGGAACAGAGGACGATTGTTCTAAGAGCCACTGAGCATCTGAAAGATGTAAACAATTACTCATTACTTATTCCTTATTGAAAAGGCAGTTACATTGCTTTACTCTACAATTACTTAACAACACAACCTATGAATAAATAAAACCCTGGTGAATAGTAAGGGTGGGAATCACCAGCGGCCTCACGATACAATATTCTTTTTGTGATTTTAATCCTCTTGCGATATGCTGAGTATTACAATAAGATATATTACGATTTATTATCTTTTTTCAACAGCAAATTATGCAGATGTTTGTCAACATCTGTTTTATTTAATGAGATACAGTTTTCACTCTGCTCATCTCAGAGTTTTCATTCACATATCTTGAGGTCAGAGGTCAAAGGACCCCTTTGAAAATGGCCATGCCAGTTTTTCCAGATCTAAAGATCGATACTTGACGTCTGTCTATCGATACAATATTGCCACGCAAAATACTGCTCTATCGATTTTTCCCCCCATCCCTAGTAAATAAGACAACTTTGGAGTTATCAGAAGGAATGTAATTACCCAGTTTAAACTGTAATCCTTTATTCTACTTGTTACTGAAAATAGTAATCCCATCACCACTAGTGCTGGGTTGGGCTGAGGCTGTGTGTTACAGATGGCCAGAGAGGACTTTCCCCTCAGGTGGACACAGCTGACAGAAGGCTGCTGGCATGAAACTCTCTCACTCCATTTCAGCTATGCTCTTTCTGCCATTTTTTTCCTCTCTTTCAGTCACAATCTCTCTTTATTCTCTCGCTCACTCTTTGTTTACATCACTCTGTCTCTGTCCCTTTTTCTATTACATCTCCGGCTTACCTCCTTCCCCTCTTTTCCTTATTCCCCTGTTGTCACTCAAGCGTTTTTTGGGGTTTCTTACCATCACATCTGTCTCTCTTTCTCTCTCAATATATTGGTTTGTATTTCCCTCCGCTCCCCCCCTCTCTCGCTTTGCTTTCCTCCTGTCTTTCTCTCATCTGATTTCACTCTTCTTTTTTGCCTCTTTGACCAGATATATGTTTGCCCTTCCACCCTCATTCACACATGCGCACGCGCACACACACACGCACACACACACACACACACACACACACACACACACACACACACACACACACGCACCGATGCACACATCCCCTTCTCCCTCTCTGTCCATCTTATCTGGATCTCTACCAACCCGGCAGTTCTGGCCCGCTGCCTGCCCTCCTCTGGGGAACACAGCTGAGCGGAGAGAAAAGAGGGGCGACGCCTGAAGCCCAGACTCCTTAGCCTTATCATATACACACACACATACCCACACACTGTAATATGCTCAACCCACCAGATGTATGTATGGAGTTATAAATGAGCACTAGGGTCCTTGCAACTTCACTACAATGCAATTCTCATGGCTACATTTCCTGATGTATCACAGTATTCACAGCAGTTTGAACTGCATTGTTAGTATTTTCTACTGGAGCTTTTGATTGAACACAACTGGAACGATTTCAACAACCTGGCCTTGCAGAAGTTTCCAGGTGTATAGCTACCTTCTAAAAGGTGACATGTTTTAGTGAATGAAGTGCTGCTTGGCAGATCGCTTGCAGACAAATTCAGAGAGACTTTGACTCACACTGGCTGACAAGCAAGGCGGCATGAAAAAGTTTTCACATTCTCTACCTGCAAATGAAGAGAGACTACAAGTATTTGCAAATGAACACATCTTGTTGTGACAGAGCCCGTCATTGGACAATGCTTTCCTTATTTCATGGGGAGAAAAAAAAAGTTACTCAGGCTTTGTTCGAAATTGCATACTAACATACAATTCATACTAAGTATGATGTAAAATAGAGTACGCAGTGAATTCCAAATGCATAGTATGTGGATTTTGTGTACACGAGAGATGCCCAGATGTGAATTTCTGAGTATCAGATGTGAGCTTACTGGACATACTGAACTGCCCCAAAATGCATTGCAACTGTCCAAAGGTGGACTGCGAGGCAGTCGTTTAAATAATCAACCGTTGGGTGAAAATAATTATGAATGATGGCGGGCGATGTTAAAAGTTCTCTATACGATATCCAGAGCATTAATGTAGCAGCAAACAATTATTTGCTATGTAAAGATATAGTGGAGTAATGTCTACCTGAGCAGAGAATGAAGTCTCTCTCCCTCTGTGTGTTGTGATCTGAGCTTCTCTGTGCTTTGTTGACATAGCCGGGCCGGCCATGCGTGCCTTTTAGTGCATGTTAGTGCATGTGAGCATGTGGCTAGCTCACGGCCTCTGCTTTGCACTTCTCTCATATAGCGGTTACACCTAATAACGCCGTCCCGACCGGCGGCATCATCACAGAAGCGTAGCGCCCACCCTCCGGTTCCCCCTCAGGATAACACTGTTAGCACTGTCAACACTGTTGTTGTTGTTTGCACTGTGGGAAAGAAATATGTAATTTGGTACGAATCATGGGGAGAAGGTTGGTCCGCTTCCAAATAATGAATTGCTTGCTCCTTGTTAGGAAGGAGGGTTTTTTGAACACGCAAAAACATGAAAGTTGTCTACAGCAAAGCATACAATTCAATATATATATATATATATATATATAGTGTATATACAGCTGATGAAGTTTATAATATAACTGAATAATAATGAATATTTATTTTGATTTTAATGGAGCTTCTCTATCAAAGAAATGTATATTGTTCCTACAATTAGCTCTAAATTATAAGGTTCTTTCTGGGGAACGTCCAAGGATATATAGGACCATTATTAGAAAATTACGAACCCATAAAACGAAGCATTACTGCTTTGGGTTCAGAAAATGGACCAGGAAATAATCATTTTCCATCATGTAAATGTGGAATTGCAATGAACCAGGTATAAAAACACACAGACATGCATTGCCATCCTCCCGCAGCCCAGCCAATGATGTCTTTTTTATCAGTTTGAATGGTCTTAATGGAGGCTTTGTTACTGCTTATCAAACTCACAGTGCTTAACAAGGCATTACCACGGCTACAACAATCACGGCACAAAATCTGCCCTCTATCAGAAGCCTGCAGGGCAAACACTAGGCTCAAGTGTGTACTCAAATACGTACGCATATATACACACACACACAATATACACGCGCACCTGTTCGTAAAGCACACACGCTACTCACACACGCCAGCAGCAGCAGCAGCAGCAGTGGGCGGTCCCCGGCGAGGCAGAAACACACTAATGGATAATGACAGGGTTTGACAGCAGGAGAGTGAGCTGAGTCACTCGGAGCGCGCAGGCAATGAATAAAAGAACGGGAGTGCTGTCTGAATATCCCTCACTGACTGGATTTCCTTTGATACCATACTATTCCTGCCAGTCTCCCTTGGTAATCCTGCTCATTACACTGCGCTGTCCCTCTACTGTGAGACTGGCAGCAGCAGCCGGCATGAGAGCAGAACAGGAGGGACACAAAGTCGTCCTCGCTGACTATCTGACACCAGAGATAGGCTTTAACCAGCAGCCCTACTGTCTTGTCTTTGTCTTGATGATTACTTGAGCATTCAGCTTCAACTGTGAACCTCTCTTTGGCCGACACGCGAACACGAGCTCTGATAAATGAACACGTCTCAGCGTCTCTTCAACATGGCAGCCTCTATTGTCCAAGTTGTACGGAAAAGCTCCAGTGCTGCTGATGTATGTCATGTTTTTGTTGAAGGATGTGTTTTTTTTTTTCCCCCCTCAGACTCGTGCAGTTTTGCTAATAAGACTCACAGTTTTCAGAATTTGAAGCCGTGAGTTTGTTCTGTGAAAAGAAGTCATTAAAAAGTTCTGTGAAACCTGCCAGTCATATCATCATACCGCTTTGTGATTTTAGTCAGTGCCGTTTGACAGGCGACGAAAAATGAAAAAAATGAATCACTTCTTGCATCAGCTGATAACAGGAAGATTGGCTCTCTGAAACACATCACTGTGGAAGCTGCCAGTCATATCATCCTATTGTCTTTGGATGCATCTGCCCCACTGAGTTAGGCAGTGTTAAAGCCCCGGCTCTGGCCAGCATTGGCTTGTTGTTCACAAGACCACGGTTTGGCCAAACTCATCATTTGTATTGCTCCAGTCTGTTCTGCCAGAGCCTCAGACACAAACAGCTCTGACAAAAGGCCAGATGTCTAGTTTGTCTGATTAACCCACCACTTCTTTAGCTAGACAACTTGTGAAATCTATTCCAGGAAACTCAGACTTGCATTTTTTTTTTCGCCCCGCACATTCCTATCGGACGCGTTAAATGTTGAGCTCTCTCCGTCAGTGTCACATTGACACGTAAATGCTATTGCAATTATTCTGCACCTTCCCTGCTCGCTGTCAAATTACCGGCGCTGGGAGCGGAGCAGGGCTCTCACTGCACCTCTCTGGCATTTTCCCTGACAGGGAGAAGAAAGGAGCCTGAGATAGCAGAACTGGGGAGGGCTCGGGGCTCAATGAGCACTTTAAATGCTGAAGCCAGGTAATCAGACAGACTCAGTGAGACCAGAGAGAGAACTGTGGGATCGAAGACTTTTTTTTGCCACGGATGGTTTTCAGCTGATTTTCCAGGCAAGACTAGTTTATGAATACCTGACCATGTGCTTCACCAAAAAAAAAAACACTTGCAAATTGAATTCATGCTCCCTTATGAACAGGTGCTGTTTTGTTTTGTTTAGCTTTTTTACACAGCAGGCAGCAATAAGCTTATAGGATTAGATAGCATGTGAACAGAGGGCTGCTAATTTGGATCCCTGGACTGGCAAAACAATTCAGAGTTTAGAGTGCAAAAAAGAAACACTGGGGGAATTATTAGCAGAAATGGAATATAATATTCATAGCTATGTTTTCTTTAGTGTATAATCACCTGAAACTAAGAATCGTTGTGTTTTCATTAGCTTAAAATGAGCCTTTCATATCTACACTCTCTTCACGGAGTCCACCATGTTGCTCCCCAATGTTTCTACCGTAGCCCGGAACGGAAAAACCAAACACTGGCTCTAGAGAGAGACTTTCATGTTTTTACGTTATGCCTAGTTCACACTACACGACTTAAGCCCTGATTTTATGCTACCCAACAGTTTTTGGAGCTCCCAGACAAAAGCCCCAGAGTAGAGGCAAATTGGCGTTGGCTCGCCGCTCGCACATCGGCACTCAAACATCATGTGTGAACTGCTCAAAGACGTGAGCCGAGAGGCTGACCGACGCTCGCTGATGCCGCGCAGACACTGTCAGGGATTTCGGCCACGAGGTGCAACCAATGAGAGGCGTGAGATGCGGGTTGAGGGGAAACCTCAGGGATGAGGGTCGCCTGTAACAATAGGAACTTACTGTATGTGTTGCATTTTCAACACGGAGCAAAGACGTTGTTGCATCTAGAGGAATAAATAGTAAAAAAGAGCGTGGAAACAGGCTATTTTGTGAACAAGTGCCAACAACAACAACATCAGCAATGTGTCTCGCATATGGGATCACGTTATTTACCGTGTATTTCTCACGTGTCTTTTCGTGACAAAGCATAGTTTGGAGACCTCATCGGGGATTCCTCCCGGTGAAAGATCTTGTAGTGTGTGACCTCCTGTCGCCGGTCAGTCATATAGTGTGAAAACCATAACGACTTAAAGACTCCCGATTACAAGACAGCAAGTTGTGTGTGTGAAAAGTACTACAGTCTGATGATTTTGAAAGTCGTGTAGTGTGAACTTGGCTTTACCTGAAGGCCACCGTAGTTCTCCGACATGCTTGAGAAACTGCGGTAACGTGCGCCGCAGAGTGCAAAACCGTGGAACCGCCAGCTGCCGTCTTACTTACGTTTGCTTCTACAGTAGTGTTATTATGGTTAGGACGGCCTCCTTGTTACCGTGTTACCACGATTTTGCACTTGGCGGCTCACGTTATCGCAGTCTTGGAAGAGGAGGAGTGAGTAGAGGGATATTCAGTTGGTTGCAATCTGCAACCACATCACAAGATGATGCCAAATCCTACACACTGCACCTTTAAAAGTGTGAGATTTTGCAGAATTTAGATGCAGACTTGTTTTGGTCATATTTGTGGTCAGTATCTGCCCCGGCATTGTTGCATTTATTCAGGTGCAGGTTGGTTATGTTTTCCCCCACAATAATCAGCACAGCAATGGGCTGGCAGTCAGCAGCATGTAAGCTACAGCAAAAACAAACTGTGCTGCTTAAATGACATCTCAGCTCTTGGGACCTTGGGGCAACAGCCACCTGACATGTGTAAGAGTTATTTCAGGCATAAGGGAGTGTCAGTCAGCGTGACAGCCCTTTGCAGAAATCAGACACACGCACAAACACACAAACACCCCCCCAAACACACACACACACACCTCTCATTAGCACAGAGCTGTAGAAGGGGTTGAGTAAGTGCTGCTGTGTTCAGATGTTCACACACACTTCACTGCCTGTCAGAGCCCAAACCACACAGAGCACTGTGGGACGGGAAAACTTCCTCTGAGGAGGAAACTTTTGCCGTCATTATTTCCAGCGTTATTACCGTGCAGAGCTGAAGAGCGGGAGAAACCCGCCGCAGTCACAGGAGTTGTAATGGCACAGATTTTGTAGGCATGCTGTTGTGTTTATTGTTCGGTGCTATTTTTATTGTTGCGCTGGTTATCAAGAATGTAGCTGGGGAGCGACGCAGAGTGCACCGACGGAGGAGAGAGGAAATTATAGGTTGGAAACTGGAGGCCAGAGGTGATGCGCTGGAGAAGAGCAGAGTGGAGGGGAGAGAAGAGATAAGACACTTAGTGGAGGATGGAATAAAAGAGCAGCATCTGGAGGAGGGGAAGAGTGATAATGGAGGGAATGTAGAGGAAAACAGAGGTGAGACCAGAGGCGAGTAAGGAGGAAACAGGAAAGTGCTCAAGGCTAATCAGGGGTTGCTGTGAAGGCCTGGAATGGTCTTGTTTGTGGGGCAGTTGGAGCCAGAGGTGAGCTAGCAGGCACGTTAAGAATGCACAGCACGTCAAGTCCGCTGACAGACAGATAAGACTGCTTGGAGGAGTGAAGGTAGGTCCCGTTCTTCCAAACTCATAGGGTTTTTCTTATTACTCAATTTTGTGTCTCCTCGCTCCTCTGGCTTGTGACCTGGAAATCGATCTCAGTGCTCCATCTTGAAGGACGTCGCAATTCCTAAAATGGATCTTGAGAAGCGAGGAGGCTTAGCGGAGGAGTTATAAGCGAGGATATACCAGTGTGTCCTTTGCTGAGGTCTTTGTTATGGCAACTGTGACATATAAAAGAGGCACTACACACAGCTGGAATATACAAACCATGGCGGGAGCAGGACTCACAAGTTGTATTAGTTATTTAAGAGGATCAATTATGCGTAATCTGATCAAACTTTCTGCCCTGCACCGTTTGTTAATATTACTCATGTTTTTATCATTGAATGTCGGCTACACTCAATTCAACTGCTATAATCGTGACATGATTTTATAAGTGCAAACAGTCGCCAATGTCAAATAAGAACATCCTCTTGCATTCAGCACTAATTTGCTGTATTTCATGTTGTCATAGTAGTCAAATGGCCTTTGATTAGTCTGCAAATGTCATTCCAAAAGAGAGAGAAAAAAATACTAGATGGACACAAGTGTGTTTGTGTGTATATAATATATGTCATATGTTTTCAGGTTTTAGCGGGCTCAGTTTTAAATCTAAAGTGAAGATACTGGCATCATATGAAACAAGAAAAACCTAAGGAATCTATTGGTACCATGTCATATTAACTTGTCACAAAGGAGGCTAAATAAAAAACACTCAACTATGCAGTTACGCTAAACTTTGGTGAGGAAAAACTGTCATGACCATTTTCAAAAGAGGTCCCTTGACCTCTGACCTCAAGATATGTGAATGAAAATGGGTTCTATTTGTGCCCACGAGTCTCCCCTTTACAGACATGCCCACTTGGGGGCATGTCTGTAAAGCATGTCTGTCTTGGGGCAAGTCATAGTCAAGTCAGCACACTGACACACTGACAGCTGTTGTTGCCTGTTGGGCTTGGGTTTGCCATGTTATGATTTGAGCATATTTTATGGTAAACGCAGTAACTGTGAGGGTTTCTGGACAATATTTGTAATTAATGTGTTGTTAATTGATTTCCAATAATAAATATATAAAACATTTGCATAAAGCAAACATATTTGCTATATGTTATAGCTTTTGCTAATATACAAATATACAGTACATACAGTATATATATACTATATATATATATAGTATATATATATTTTATAGATTGACAGCCCTACTATACATAAAAATAAATTAAATAAAAATTTATGACATCTTTGCATCCCTGTCATATGCATCGTTGTGAATTGAATTAAAAGTAAATATATAAGTTTTCATGAACACTGTTGTGCTCATCTGACAGAGATCATAAAGTACAGCGGTATAACAAAACAACAGACAGCTGATGCAGCTGTTCCCCAAGTCATATTTAACTGACGTTGCTTTAAAATGACGGATCCGAAGCAAGGATGTCTCATTTGTTAAATGCCCGTTGCCTCGACTCCTCGACTCCTTTCTCCTCGCGTCTCTTCCTTCGCCTCCTCCACTCACATCTCCTGTCGGCGGGACTAAGAACGCGAGGAGAGTAGGCGAGGAAAGGAATAATGTACGTTTGCTTCTGACAGCTCATCAATCTGAGCTATTTACACGTCAGTGTTTCACGCAACCGCAATCATCTGTTTCTCGGAGCTGGATTAGAGGGTTCTATGTCATTTTTATTAGCACCATGTGTGTAATCCCAGAGGATTGTTCATACAGGATTAAGGAACCTTGTGATTTCACTCTCACTACACAAGCACAGCCACTAAAATAAAACACTAAAAATTCATTGCTAAACCACAGGGGAGACGCTGCAGCTTAATATCACAGAGATTCTTCAGTTTCTCTTAACTGTCAATCTGCTCTATATCACACATTACATGTCAATCACAACTCCAGAATTACATAGTTCACTTTCTGAACTAGTGTCGACAGATAAAACTTGTACTGGGTCGCAATTCTGTGCGTCTCTATATAGTTAAAATGATATGACTGGTCATAATGAAACTAATCTAGTTCAAATAGAGCTTAATCCCCGATAGCAAAGAACTAATATTGGCCAGGATGGTTCAGTGATTTTTTTAAATCTGCAGAGATTCTCAGAAACTTTAATTGGTGTGAATCGACTTTCTCCTTAAATCACTACTATATTTTATTGAAGGCTTGACTTATTTCTCTTTCATCGTCTTCCTTTACTCAACCAGAACTCTATCTTCCTCCTTTCAGTAGCAGTTTGATATCTATAAAAGTTTTAAATATCTTTTTTGCTGCAAAAATTCTACATTTTCAGATAGTGATGTACGTTGTCCTTATATGACTGTGTCCAAGAAACAATAATAGCCTCAATTACTGCCTAACAGGTTTCATGAAATACAAGCTCATGAGTAGTATTGATTGATTGCATTTGGTTCATGAGATGGACTGACGTAAACTGCAGGCAGAGGGTGAACGCTGATGCTTTGGTATTCAGACGAGGTCCCTGTGCTTTACTCACATGTCTGGACTCATCAGTTTCTGCTGTAATCAGTAGCGCTCTGACAGGAAAACAAGGGGTGTGCAGGAGAACGTGAAGCTAACTCAAACGAGAGGCCAGGGTAAACAGTGACGGGGCCAATTCCAGTTCCCAATCTCACTGCAAATAGAGGTGATCAGGGGAGCACAGAGGCTTAACGAAGACACAGCAGCATCTGATCACAGCACCTCCGCGCGCCGCCAGTGTACCAACAGGTCACAATCAAAGGATTTGGCACTGACTTTAATCTCGAAGAAATGAAAAATTGGGGAAAAAAAGAGCTCATCAAACAACTCATTTATCTCTCACAAAGCCAGTGTACAAAGCCTTACATGGCTTTGTGAAAAGAATTTTTAAAAAAGAATTAAAAAATACAGCACTATGACTGTAATTATTTTATTTTTTTGAAGGAAACGGTCAAATAAAAAGCCAATAAAAGCCATAAGGTCGTTCTCGAATCAAAGGCAAAATGTTGGATAATTAAATTTGTAGTTTTCCTACCCTTTCTAGCCATGCACATTGGTGTCTTTTCACTCGCTATTGCTGTTAGAAAATCATATGATCTCTTTTGAGATAACACTAATTCAAACAGATATGGTATTATTTAATTTTATTATTTGTTTTTTAGTTTCTATTCATGTAAATGTAGGACTTTAATTGAGCATCAGCAGCTGTCCATGTCCCAACAGTGTAAGGAGTCACCACCATCCTCACCAAACCAGCTGAATAAGCAAGTTTTCAAACATTTAGGAGATGTCGTCTGCGGCGTATTTATTCATTTTGAATGTAACGTGTGGTGTGGATAAGGGGAATAAAGCTTTTGCTGAAGCAGGCCATCCTATACATGATTGTCCCGTATCAGCAGGAGGGAGGGAAGGAGAGTACTGTAGAGCGGAGCAGTCAGTCAGTCACAATTGTGTGTGCTTTCCATGTTAGGGCAGTTTAAAGCAAATAGGAGTGGGGAGCGTAATCAGGGGGACACCTTTATGTGATTTTTTGTTTCTGTTTGTGATACTAAATTTAGAGAAAAAGCAAATGATTGACTGGATGACAGTTTGGTAGTGCAGGAGGAGGATGTGTGGCTGCACCGGCTCTTTATTCATAGATGATTGAAAGTTGTTGTTGACAGCCCGTGTTGATGTCGATGGTGTGTTGGTTGTAAATGAGGTCACTGTTTGAGGTGATGCCAGGATATGGAGGGTGGAAAAATGGTTTCTGACAACAGAGTTAATGAGGACTCCAAGAATGGGCGTAAATACTTACAGTCATCTGAACACTTTGGATAGAAGAGTAGACGGAGGACACAGCCCTGCATGTGCTGGTGTTGGTGATGACAGTGGGTGATGAGTGTGTTGTCAATACTTACTGTGCCTTTGTCTGTCGCTTAAACCTATAATTATTGACTTAGAACAGAGCTGAAATCAATGAAGCATAGTCTGGCGTGGTTACTGTGACTGACTAGGTTCTACAGGAGTGAATGCGCAAGTTAAGTCAGACGGACACTTTGAGTTACAAAGTGGCAGGAGTTATTTCGGGCGCCCCTGGTTCCAGAAGTAAAAGTTGTTTTTTTCTGATAGACAATGTAACATGACTCTCAGTTGGATCACTCCACAGCTTGGATCCGCATGAAATTCTCCTGGTTTCAATTATCAGTACAAAAGATGAATAACAGTGTTAAAAAATATCTGGTTCTTTGATAAAATGGTAGAAAGTACACGCTTGCATACACAAAAACTTAAATGTATAGATGTTGACTACGACTCCCAGGGTGCATTTCGGTGAGAAACATACAATCACTGAGTATTCTGTGACGTGCACCGCTAAGGGTGGGTGGAAATAGACGGTATTGAGAAAACTAAGTAAAAAACAAAATGTGTAGCTTTTAAATACTGTAGTATTTAGACCCATCCACCATGCCAAAATGACACGATTCTCAAAAAATAAGTTATGATAACATATTTTTATAAATAATAATAATGTCAATTTAAATTGGTGGCCATAACATAAATTTAAATGGTCGTTACATCATCAGGGAGAGTCCTGCGTTTCTGTAACATTATGATCCCTCAGCTTTCTCTAGGGGTGTGAATCTTTCGGTATCACATGAGTTTGATTCTTGGGGTCATGATTCGATTAAAAATGAATTCTATATTCAGTGCAAAAGGGTGCTAATTTCAGGATCTCTTCCAGTCCGTTAATAAAGGCGGTGTGGCAAATTACGGCATGAAAGCAGAGTAAAGATGGAGTTTTTATTCTTTTACACACACATTGACGTCATGCTCTACCCATGCCGCCATCTGCTACAATGCATATTTGCACCTCCGCCTCCAGTGTTTGCACCTCCAACAACAATGGCAAAGATCTCAAATGTCCGTATGTCTGTGTGTAGAAATATTTGAAAAAATTACATGAACTACTGTAATAATAATATAGCTGACATTTATTCATGCTAAACTTGCACATATAAACACTTTTTACTAAAAGGTTTTTAGTATTTCTCAATTCTCAGTGACTTAATGAATAACAAGCGAACAGCCGTGGTAGTAAAAAAAAATAATACTTAAAATCAATTTTTGGAAGTTGTGAATCGATTCAGAACTTTAGAAGATAAGAACTACGATTCTTACATCAATCAATTTGTTTTAGTAGTAGTAGTCTAGTATTTAGACCCGTCCGCTGTGCCAAAATGACGAACAAAACATGATTTCTCAGAAAATAAGTTGAAATAATTAAAATAGGTGGCCATAACATAAACCTAGGGACGTTACATCATCCAGGAGAGTATTGTGTTTCTCTGTTGAGTAACATAATGACGATCACTGAGCTTCACTGAGGAAGGCACTGGCCTAAATTTTTGCGTATGTTACACAGCATATGAAGACTTTTTTTAAAAACTCAACTTAAGCTTAAGTGCAGTCTATTTGGACATTATTGGCATGGAGTTATTAATTATTAGATGGTAAATTCATGCCGTTTTCACTGGGATTTAAATGGACAATATAATGATATTGTTATAGCTTGAGTAGATTTCTGAAACATGGCTAAAAGTTTTGACGTCCAATGAAAGAACACTTGGCCAAAATATTCTTTTGGAGGACCGGATTTGTGATTACTAAGTATCACTCTAAGATACAGTTCATGTCATTGCCAAAATCTTTTTCACAGTCCACATCCTTCTATTTCACTGCACTACTTTGTTCACACAGCCACCCATAAACTTAGTCAGAACTGCAGCTCTCTTCACAGTGTGTGTGACTCAGTACTCAGGCTGTAGATACATGAGAGCACATCACTCCTCTCCTGTCATCATCAGCAGCTCTGTTTATCTAGCCGTGCCTGTTCAAGTTCCAGGACAGCGTACAGCGGCTCCGCCTGCAGAACTGACTGTGTGAACACCTCTCACAAATTTCAGGCTTCTAACCAAAAAAAAAAAAATCTCCACTCGCTGTGTGGACTTTTTGGATCCAATCAGGCTTCCCATTGTCATTGGCAAGGGAGTGGTTCACAGAGGGAGTACTGCAGTGTGTGTACTCGCCTAGGTCAAGAGCTCTGCGGCATCTGAATAAGATATGTGCCAATTAAAGCCTCCTGCGCCTCGTCTCGCCCGAGATAATTCACTTAACCCCGGGCTCGCAGCTGACAGGTAGCATTTGTTTACACATCCCTCCTCATGCAGGCTGCCAGGCCCCCGTCCTCTACGTGGTATTAAAACAAGCCGCCTCCCACCACACCCCCACACACACAGCTTCTCCGACTCTCTGTTTCCATGGAAATCTGCCCTGGGAAGTCTTTGCATCTCCTAACCTTGAAAGTGCCCGAGTAGCATCGACTGTGAGAATATATTCTTGTCAAAATGAATTGTCATAACGGTAATCAGTGGCACGTTTGATACCCCCCTTTCAGCGGCTTCCTATCTGTGTAGTTCATTATTTCCCCTCCTGCTGTGTTCGGTGCCCGGCGTTCCCAGCGTGAGGAGAGAATTTGAAGATTGCACAGAAAAAGAAGCCCCAGATTGGAGCAAATCAAAACACGAGGTGGATTATTATAGCTTCTTACGTTATTGCCCCACAGAGGCAGTTTCTCTTTATCATTAAACGCAGTTGTATGGAGGGTTTTATTCCTAAAGCACTATACAGCATGTCCATTTGAAGGGAAAAAAACATCCCCTTGCTTCAGTTTCATCATTTAATAACTCTGAGATATAGCGGATCTTTTCTGTAAAACAATATAATAGATACCCCCTGTGGTTTTGAGTTGTCACAGTTCTCAAATAAATCAAACACTTTTTATTATATCTTAACAAAACCGTTTAATCCAGTAACACCCTTAACCCATTCACAAACACAGGAGCAATGTTATGATGAGAGTGACGACGCAGGAGCCAAGCAGCTGCACTGCCTCGGAGCAGGAAAGCAAAGTGCTCCGAAAATAGTGTAAAGGTGTTAATGCGGCGCCACAGCCTCGCGTCACGAATAGTCTTCTACCGAGCTCAGTTTGTAATCTCGCTGAATGTTGATGCAGTCTTTGTATGCTCAGCCTGCGCTCTGCCACAGACAATTATCAGCCGAACCATGTGTTATTTATGGTGCACGGAAGGCGCGTTGATTTAATGCGGCCGGGGGATTGGAAAAAAGTCTGCTCTTTTTCATTTGAAATTCAACTAATGAGAGAGCACATCCCTGGCGACTTATGAGTCTTCCCAACACTTGACCTCATGTGGGGTCAGAGGTGGAAGGGGAGCCTATACGTGGCATTGTGAACATCCTGCAATTTATGGATTTTACTAATAACTCTATCCTCATGTGCACCCTCCGAGGTGCAGTAAAAAGAAATTGCGCTGGGGAGGTCGGGAGAATGTCATGATGGGGTTTAGGATGGGAGCACGAGAGGCGGGTTAATACATGCCGTTAGAAAGCCACAGTTTATAAAATGACATTGTCCTTTAGCATAAAAATTACCATTTTTATTCAAAGCTACAATGTGAATACAGCGCAGATGTACACTAAACAAAAGGTCCTCATATAGTTATTCTCAGCAACTCACACCCTCTTTCACTTCACATCATAATTGTACTATAAAGTCATGGTACCATATCACATTTCATGTGTGGCTTCATTAACTATAATGTAGCTTTAAAAGGAGCTTCTATGACCTTTATCAACCTCTAGTGATGAGCTGAAGGAACTGCAGTGAAAAAAAACACTACTCCACAACCCCAACCATAAAGTCTGCAATTAATTACCCTGTGCTTGAAACTAATTACAAATAGTGACTAATACGGTGCAAATAGGACACTGAGCCAGAAACAGAAAATGTCAATTGAATACAGAAGGTATCACCATGACAGCAATAATGACACCGCTTTGTCATCTGGCCTGAGAAGAAGACATTTCAGCTATGACGCTTTATAACCTTTGTAGATGGCATGTCTTCTGATGCCAGTTGCTTGCTCACGGCACTGTGCTCCATCACTGAGTAGTCCAGTAGTATTTAAAGAGGACTTATTATGCTGTTGTGCTTTTTCCCGTTCCTTTAGTGTGTTATATAGTTTTTCTTGTGCGTGTAAAAGGTCTGCAAAGTTACAAAACCTAAAGTCCACACCAAAGGGAGTTCCTCTCCTCCACAGAAACACTGCTCCTGAACTGCCTCAAATGCCTTGCTTAAATTCCTGCCTTTTCTTCCGTAACGTGGTGATGTCACCAAGCAACACATTTGCATAATACCTGCCTAGCGGCTGGTTTGACACGCCCTTAAACAAAGCTAGTTAGAGCGGAGCGGAGTCCGAAGTGTTTGGTTCGGCTGACCAATCACAACAGATTGGGCCAGCTGACCAATCAGAGCTGACTGGGCTTTTCGGGAGAGAGGTGGCGGAGCTGAAACAGAGCATTTCAGACAGCGGGTGAAAAGAGGTGCTGCCGCACAGCCGATATGAGAAAATTAAACTTTTTTTGAACATTAAAGCATGTAAACATGTTCAGGTAGAAACCAAAAACCCATGTATGCACCTGAAAATACGTATAATAGTTCCTCTTTAAGTAAAGTACAAGTATCTCAAAATTGTGGGGCATCCCTGTAGCTTAGGGGTTAAGTTACTGACCATGAACCCTAACGTTCGAGTCTGTCAGGGGACCTTTGTATCATTATGTACCTCATTTACCCTCCAAAAAAATAGACCCACAGGCATTTTTAGAAAAATGCCTGTGGGTGCCCTTCCTCATTTTCTGCATTGAGGTAACGAATGAACAAATAAAAGAAAGAAAGAAAGAAATGCACTTTTCACCCCTGTAACTCTCTTTCCTACACTTTTTCATCTGCCCAGTCGCACTTATTTTTTAATGAAAGTGTAAATTGTAGTGAAACCGACTAGGCGGGGCCCCGGTCATTCCTATGAGACTTGCTCATTTGCGCATAAAGCCTAAATGGCTCGACTTCCGTCTGGAAAAGTACCCGGATCTTGGCGGAGTAGCGTCCGAGATGATTGGCGGAGTAGCGTCCGCTCGGTCACATGACTTGGTCACGGGGTCCTGACGTCACGCCGTCGTCGCGGCTCCAGCCTCGGTCTGGGTCTCACTCACATGAACGGAGGAAGGGAAATAACTCTGGATTCAGCTATTAGTGCGTTTTACAACTTTAAAAACTTAATTTTTTAAATAAGGGCTATTAGAGTGTTCGTACTGGGTAGTTGATTCACCTCAAAAAAAAATATTCGCTGAGTTACAGACGTCTCTTTCCCAATGTAAGTCTATGGGAAAAAGTATTTTTGGGACCAATGCATCACGTGACTGACACGGAAGTTGCAGTACCGCCGTTTGGCCACTACGAAAGTCGGGATCGATGACCGGCGCTCTTCCTGGGGGCTTTCACCAAAAGGTCCTGGAGCTGGCCCTGCATGACCCAGTGTAATTGACTCCAAGGACTCTGATTGGACGGAGTGTTTCATATTCAGCAGTTCAGACTTAGTATGTAAAACTTTAATTAATCAAATTAGAGAACAATGTCTGTTGGCATAAATCCCTGCTAATATTAAATCCTACTGATTGATTGAGGCTGGTTGGTACTGAAACAGTGGGAAGAATCTGCTTCTTGGCGTCCTAGTTGGTAGTGTCATTTACAGCACACAGTAATTGGTTGGATTACTGATGTGTTATTGATTCATTCTTAGCCAAATCTGTGCTTTTGAGTTGTGACCACCTGAAAGAAAGCCTTAAATCTTCCAAGCCTCCCTTCACAACACAAGACAGCCCTCAGATGATAATACACACAAATTTTAGACGGCCCGGTCTTTGGAGAGCCTCTGCAAGCACGTCTTCTGTCCTGAATCACTGATTCCTCCCCCATCACCTCCTCCTCCTCCCCAGCACCTGCTCTCTGTCTCTCTCTGGCCCAGTCCGTGAGGATTTCAGCACCAACTGAAACATTGTTTTATCTCTCACCACAACAAGTTAAAACATCAATGGACCAGAGCTTAAAACCTAATACCTCTGTTCTCAAGCGTTTTTCCTCTGATAAACCTCCCCAGCATGCCAGAGCCCTCTATTCCCACACAGAGTCAAGTGGAGGAGGAGCATGTGTGCAGAGTGCAGGTGTGGGTGGTTTGTTGGGTAGCGAGGGGAGTGCAGCTGGTTGGGGTCACAGTGGCTCAGTGTGCTGAATGACTAATGAACGGTTTATGGCGGTGCGGCACGACTGCCTAGTGGGCTGGAGGAGGACACGCCTCGTCTGGCTTCCAGCACCCTCCCGGCCCTTCTCCAGTTAAAACCAGCCATTTAACAAGTTCTCCCAGAACATGGGGGCCACAATCCTTCACTTAATAAGCTCATTATTTCACATTGTTTTTGTCCTTTGCTCCTCCTCGGCGGCGGTGGCAGGGAGAAGGATGTTTGATGTGTGTCTCTGTTAGAGAGTTGTAGAAGGGGTCTTTGAGAGGGAAGGATGATAATGGATCCGCTAATGATGTGGCCCTTGCTTATATGGATCCTGGCGGTAATTCTGGGTCGTCTGCATGAATATTCAGAGGCTTTGTGTCTGAGAGGGAGAGGTGGATGCTCAAGGTTACTTTAGAGGGCAACGGGGGACGAGGCTCGAGAGCTGATTCTGCTTTTAAAGTCGGCTTCCGTCATCAGCAAAAAATTACAGTGAAATACCGGAGAATCAAAGCAGAACGTATCAGAGGCCCTCTTTTGATCTATGCTTTGAGCGGGTGGATTTTATTTTTGTATGAGTTTACCTGAACCCTTTAGAGCGTTCAAAAGAAGATTCCAAAGCAGAGCAGAGCAGAGTTTGACATTTAATGTCTGGGGAAAAAACAGCTTCAGCTTTATTGGTTGACTGTTTTCTTCCCATTACCGAATTCCCACATTTGGTGCATTTAACCCGAAACTTTCCATTAGAGCTGCAGAGAATGCTTTTTTTGTGATTGCTACATTATACAGTAACCACACAGCTGTATACAGTATAAACCTCTAATGCATCTCAACCAACTACCAAATTATACCATGCATTATAAGCATTATTAGATGTACCAAATTAGTTTTGGAAAAAACACGGGGTCTACTGTAGGTACTACATCTATATGTGGAAGTACCAGGATGAATTTTCTGCATCTCGCAGGATGAAACAGAAACAGTCTTAACAATTTATCACTGTTTCAGCGCGCAGCAGTAAAAATCAATAGCATAGTTATACTGAGTGGAATTGACTGAGTGTGAAATTGCAATCAAACAGCAACTATTACCCTCAACCAAATAGATACTACGGAGACAAATGATGTTTACAAATCCCCCTGAAATTCAGTTTACATTGTTATATTACTTGTTTCAGTTGTACCCTATCATGGAAAAATTGTTCCTCTCATGAAATGTAATTTGGGCTCCCTACTTGAGAGAGTAAATGCATTTTCAGAGCCACAATTCATTCTCTATTTGTAAGCCTAGTTTTATGAAATCAAAAAATAAAGTCATGTCAGATTCACTTTCAAAACAACTCTAACGAGATGCCGCTGTCACAGAGTGCTGAACAGGACAGGAGTGTCCTGAATGCTCAGTTACCTTTAGCTGGAGTCTTATATACCTTATGGCATTAAATTTTTTTCCTGTTTCTCAACGCCTTTCCCTTTGCAGGACAATGATGTAAATAAATGTCAAATATTCAACTAAATACATGTATTGCAAATAGGGTTGTCAAAGCTGACTCATTAATAATGCGTTAATGCAAATTTGTTTTAACGCCACTAATTTCTTTAACTCATTTAAGCAACTTTTTAGATTGTAGCAGGCTCAGTTTTAAAGCTAGAGAAGATACTGGCATTATATGAAACTAGAACACCTAAGGAATCCGTTGGTATCAACCATGTCATACTAGCTTGTCAGCAAGGAGGCTAAATAACTCTCCAAACTTGCGCCACATTTTGGCGAGAAAAAACTGTCATGACCATTTTTTCAAAGGGGTCCCTTGACCTCTGACCTCAAGATATGTGAATGAAAATGGGTTCTATTGGTACCCACGAGTCTCCCCTTTACAGACATACCCACTTTATGATAATCACATGCAGTTTTGGGCAAGTCATAGTCAAGTCAACACACTGACACACTTACAGCTGTTGTTGCCTGTTGGGCTGCAGTTTGCCATGTTATGATTTGAGCATATTTTCTATGCTAAATGCAGTACCTGTGAGGGTTTCTGGACAATATTTGTCATTGTTTTGTGTTAATTGATCTCCAGTAATAAATATACACACACATTTGCATAAATCAAGCATATTTGTCCACTCCCATGTTGAAAAGAGTATTAAAATCTTGACAAATCTCCTATTAAGGTACATTTTAAACAGATAAAAAATGTGTGATTAATTTGCGATCAATCACCATTAACTACGGACAATCATGCGATTAATCGTGATTAAATATTTTAATCGATTGACAGCCCTAATTGCAACAAACACTTTTGTCTTGAATTCAGCAGAGTGGCACAATAAAGGCTTTCAAATGTTACTCTGCTTGAAGGTGCTACATGGAAGGGGAAAGTGTGACAGTATTGACACCAACAGCTGTGACAAACTTGTAACTGCGGCCAGACAAAGCACCTCTTAGAAGGAACCAATTAAACCTTTGGAGATTTCAATTACCACCTTGATGGGCTTTTCAAGATCAATATCTAAGCGTGTTTCACGACATGATTGTCAGGGCTACAAGGGGCTCGTGCCACTCCGTCAGTTTAGAAACAGCCGACGCTGAAACGACCGCTGTGGATGCGTCTCCCTGGCGATGGCATCCGTGTGTGTGTTGTGATAAATATTCATGCGTTTCACGTACGCCAATGTAAACTGATATCAAAAGATGCCCATCCTACATGAGCTATCATTAGGGGTTAGGAGATCGAATAGCAAAGCCAGCACCCAAACAAGATTAGAAAATGTCACACGCCACCACCGCCAACCCCTTAGCCCACTCCCCTTCATTCTTCCTCCTCCTCTGCCTCTTCCTCCAGTGTCTCGTTCAGAAGAATGAAGACAAGAAAAGATTCAACACACAGAGCCAGACGGCAACACAGAGCTCGCCGGCGCATACTAATCTAAAACAACATTGCATCTGGGCAACGCGTTTTATTCCCTCCCAACTGAGGCGTGTCTAAGTGTGAGATGGGGCTCTGCAGATCTCATCACTTAGGAGAGGTTGTGGCCTGCATCCACAGCCCCCCCACTCCACCAACCCTCGTGCAGGTTCCTATCACTTCCACCCTGAAATTGGAAGTGACAGACCACTCAAGCAGAGGTGTCTTCGCTCCCCCCATCAGCAGCCATGCAGCCCCACTCAGAGCTGTCAGCCTGATTATATATCAGCAGGATGGGGGGACCTGAGGAAAGGAGATGTCCAGCTGGAGACAGACCACTAAACACGTCGTCTGTCCGGCTGCCGCACATCTGCCAATACACATACCACCTGTCCCCAAGGCTGCCACAAAACCAATCTGTATGTCTCCATCACTCTCCTGCTGTCCTCTAGAAATTCAGCAAACTGCATCTTTCTCTTCCTCTTTCTGTCCTTCTTTTCTTGCGTCTCGTTTCCCCCTCTCTTTCTTGTGCTTTTTTCCTTCCCCCGTTTCATCCCCAGTGCTTGCTACTGGGAGCACAACTCATTTACCAACTTTTCATGCTTGTGGCAGCTCATTACACAGATACAGCTACCTGTCTTCCCTCTGTGGACCGGTAGAGCAGTGGTGGTTTTCCCGGGGATCAAAAGTAGTCTGCTAAGTGATAGGAAACGTTCAATTATCGGAGCCTCTGATGCATCGGCGGCGCCTGACTCTCTTCTACAAGGACAAAAAAAAATACATGTTGTTTACTTTAGTGCTGATTGTCTCTTTTCTCTTCTCTCTCCCCAGGCGTGAAGCTCGGAAGCACTCCGCGGCAGTCCAGAGAGGTACGTGTTTACTCCGTTTCTCCCAAAACACAGATCGGCAGGTTGCTCCCGACTGTTATCTATTGCAAAAAAAAAGTGATTGTCAGCCTTGTTCCTCTCAGCGTGTCTGATAGTATCTGTGTAGAGAGGCTGACCTCACACTGCGCGTTCAGCCAGTCAGACTTTACTCAGTAAACGGTCCCAGTCGAACCAGGCCTAGGTTCCTCAAGGTGTGATCACACCTAGAGGTTTTTTTCCTTCTTCTTTTTTTTCATCTTCCAAAGTAGAAGCTTCATTTCTTGTATTTATCTTTTTGGTTAGCTTACATCAATTATGGATGAATGGCGATCCAGCATTTATAAAGAAAAATCACAGAGATTCATAAGAAGATCATTTATGCTTTTCAAGCATCAGTAGCTACTAACAACTAACTATGATTACCCATCCTTTTGTACATGTACAACTTTGCATTTTGAGGCCAGTTCCCGTATTTTTAAACAGTTATATTTTTGCAAAAGTACAAGTTTGAAAGGAATTGTTCTCATATGCCCGAACAAATCTAAATTAAACAACAACAGCAGGGGGTAAAATTAGAGATGCACCGATCGATCGGACATCGATCAGAACCGGTCGGCTTTCAGCTGATCGGCCATGACCGGTGATTGACCAGTCAGTCTATATTTCCGTTTTTTTTACACACATGTGCCGGATAATAATAGACAGACACAGACAGAAACCTCACAGCCACACACACAACAGGTTGTCTGTGTGGAAGTTCTTCATCGTGAGTAAAAAACAGTCCCTCCAGGAAGTTGCGATGTTGCGATCGTAACAAAGCAATTTGTAATTTTGTCCAATCACCCCAACTTTTCCGCAAATTTGACCAACCATAGCAGTCCCCCGCGCCTACGTCACCAAACTCACTTCCTCCTTCTTTCTGGTTGTTGAGATCGGTCATAATCTCTGCTCACGTTCACTTCTCCCATTGGACTTAATAGACTCACGATCTGCCACTAGTCTCCTAAAGGTGCAGGGCAGTGACCAAACGAAGTGTCAGTGTGTGTGTCATATTTCCAATTTGTTACCAGTCTCACCGCCTCAACTTAGTTTATGTGGGCTCACAGCGGCACAGACAGTAACGTCACAGCCACTCACACACACAACATGTCGTCGGTGCAGAAGTTCTTCAGAGTGAGTGAAGGAGACACAAAGCTTGAAATTAACTGCAATATAAGCCACGGAGCAACAACCTTAAAAACATTTGGAACTAACTTAATCAGACACTGATTATATTGTCAATCATTCCCATGCATAATAAACGCGGTGACCGGCTCATCTGCCGACAGCAGGAGTCTCTCCCTAGCACAGTCCTGCTTATAATGGAGCCAACAGCTAACGTTAGCAGGGGTTGTATTGACTTGCATTATGATGCGTTCAAGCTCTATTCCGTAAAATGAGTCAAAGTTGAGCAAAGGTACATTATAACGTTATCATGATGAGTTCAAATGTAATCTTGTAAAATTACGTTTTTGGCAAGAAACTTGAATAAATACAGTTAATTGAAGATGTTCTCAAAGCAATATAAAATAGATATTAGAGAGGGAATTATGACCTGTTTAACTTCTTAGCGTTAGCTCTAAGCAGCTTATCATACATAATTAAAACTACTAATGCCAAGATTTTTTTTAATCAAAGCAAGTATTTGAATAAAAATACAATCATTTATTTCCTAATCTTTTGAATTGTGTGCTTTTATGCAAATAGTTTTGCATATTAAATATGACTATAGCAAAGTAGAAGAATGACAGTTAGAATTTTTGACGGTTTACAATGACTTCGGGGCGGTTTAAATCATTTTTTCGGGACTGTGGAGCCTTGCTGTCAGTTACAGTTCTTAGAAAGAAAAATGGGATCAGCAGGTCAGACTTTTAAAAAATCGTAATCGGTGCATCTCTATAGGTAAAATGTGTCCTAAATTGCCCCTACAGCATTATAAAGCCGTGGATAGCTACAAGGTTTAGAGAGAGGGGATGAGAAGAGAGAGCAACATCACATTTGACTCCAAGACAATTCAAAAACTAGGTTTCTATGTCAGACATGCAGTGCTCGTAGTATTGTATCTGCTCCCAGATGACCCCTGCTTGCTCTCATCTCTGCTGTGAGCGTCAGCACCAATGAGAGACTTACATCAGCGCAAACCCCGAAGAACGTGATGTCTGGTGTGTAGGTTGCTGCCCCGCGCTCGCCTTGCACATTAAACAGACAGGGAGGAACCGCTCCCTCCTATTCCCCCCCCTCCAGATGTCCCTGCAGATGAAAGAATATGGCCATTTAAGTCAGGAGGGGGATGAGCCAAGATTCATGATGGTCTCATCACCTTGTCTGTTGTAAAATTAAAATTATACATCCAGTCCATTGGCTTTATGATGCCATTACAGCATTTAATTGAAATAAAATGTCAGAATACATAATGGCCCTGGGCATCATCTAATGGTAATCAGGCAGTAGATGACTCTAATTTACATTCCCCATTAGGTGTTTATAAGACATTTATTTGATATTACAGCTCAGTTTATTGATAGGTCATGGATGGCATTGGGTAGTGTGTGACATTTGCGTCTAATAGATTTAGACCTTTGTTCGAGGTGTAGTGAAACAGCACCATCAAGTGGCCTATGTGAGCACTGAAGACAGCATGTGTCTGTTCCTGGTAATGCAGCTCAGATCTACCACCTCATTAAGTAAAAAGTATTAATTGCATGTTCTTGCACATATATCCAATTTTTTTAAAATGTTGTTTGGTGTGAACACATATCTGCTGCCGTCTACTACAACCTGTGTTGTCATTGTTTTATAGACTCTTTCTACGCAGGACAGAGAGAGAAGCAAATCTGACAATGATCAGGACCACCAAGCAACAGAAGGCATCTTGGCCAGCCCGATCCCTCCGATGCAGTTCCCGAACTTTCACGAGAGCAGACTTCTTCCTCCTATTCCTGGGTCTCTGGAACAGAGTAGACCGGCGCCCACCCCAGGGTCTCGGGAGCAGGACATGGCCTCCCTTCGTGTCACCAAAAGACAACGCAAACTGCTGAAGACAAGTCCCCCAGTCCACCACAAAACCAATAGTGATTCCACGTCCTCTTCTTCTTCTTCTTCCACCTCCTCCTCTTCTTCTTCTTCCTCCTCCTCCTCATCACCAGTTTCCTCCCCTCCTGCTTCTGGCTCTTTCAACCCTGATAAGTGGAAAAAGCTCACTGACATCCAGGTAGCGCGCCGGCAACTGATGAAGGAGATGTGCGCCAAGTACAAAAGCAACATCTCCAAGACCATCACGCGTCATCACATGAGAAACCTCTTCGTGGAGGACAAGTACAAGCTGTTGTACTGCCAGGTGCCCAAGGCGGGCTGTTCCAACTGGAAGAGGACCCTGATAATGCTGTCGGGCAAGGAAACCAATGCTAAGAGCCTTATGCACGACGCGGTCCACGATGGCCATTACCTCAGGGATCTTATCAGCTTTGACCAAAAGGGAATGATGCTGCGTATGGAGACCTACACCAAAATCATGTTTGTCCGAGAGCCCATGGAGAGAATGGTGTCGGCTTTCAGGGACAAGTTTGAAAATCCTAACAAGTACTACCACAACCTGTTTGGGAAACCCATTATCTCCAAGTACAGGGCGAACCCGTCTGCAGAAGCCCTGAAAACAGGCGATGGGGTCACGTTCAAGGAGTTTGTCCAGTACCTGCTGGATGTCCACCGGCCCGTGGGAATGGACATCCACTGGGAACAGGCGAACAATCTCTGCCACCCTTGTCTCCTAGACTATGACTTCATCGGCAAATTTGAGAACATGGAGGAAGAGTCCAACTTTCTCCTGCGGATGACCGGGGCGCCACCCTACATCAACCTGCCCAGTTTTAAAGACAGGAACCCAGCCGACAAGAGAACCTCTTTGAACATCACACAACAATACTTTTCACAGGTCAGCACGTCGGAGAGACAGCGAATCTATGACTTCTACTACACGGACTATTTGATGTTTAACTACACCAAGCCTTTTAAAGATTTATATTGACTGACTCCTATCAAATCTTGAATCACAGTCACATTCCACGTCTGCATCACTACCATGATCTTAACTCACGCGCTCACACGGATTTTTGCATCTCAGCACAGACATCGGAGGGACTGAACGTCCTCTGAATTCCGCAAAAGCTGCTTTTTATGCATACATTTCTACCAGATTATCTTCATTTTTCAGACAACTACGAGATGAAAAAGCTTCATGTGATATCAAATACTCTAAATTGTCCTGAAATGGAAGTTATCTATTCACTACTAGCACATGGTGAGGTAGAACATTAAAATCATAAATGTTATGCCTCTTAAAAAAACAGTTTATTATTGTTCAACAGGCTTTAAACTATGCCTTTACTGTGAGTCAAATAGGATTTGTAAATGCGTTTAATGGTTTGATTCAACATAGGCGCCACATAAGTGCAATTTAATTAGGAATGCACCGATCTGACTTTTTCAGTCCCGATACCATTTGGATACCTGGGTTTTGGGTATCGGCAGATACTGAGTACTGATCCGATACCAGTGTTTAATTAATAATCTGTATGCTTCACTATGTGGAAGTGACTGGGATCATTCTTTTATGTGTAGGCAACATTAGGCTTGACTTAAACATCGCTTTCCTAACTTTGTAAAACAAAATGCAACAAATAAATACATAGATATAAATGTACAAAATTGTTATTTATTAAAATAATAGTATGCACTACCAGATCGGCTTATTAACACCAGCTATTTGTGTCAGTATCGGACCGATATCCAATATCAGTATTGGTGCATCTCTAAATTTAATATAGGTTCTAATCACATTCTTAAAGTATACATTATACACAACAGTGTTGTGTGTATGTTATGTAGGTCAGCCCCTATCACCTACCTTTAGAATAATGATACCACAATGTAAAGCGTATTATGGATGTAAATGCATATTATCATAGTAAATTATGGATATACTGTAGTTGCTTTAGTCCTTGGTTGACACCCCAGACAAAGATTAAGTAATGATCACTGCCATGTATTGCAATTTGTTCATTTTGACTCCCTGCATTTGAATATCAATTCATTAGAAATATTTGCATTTACTATTTGACTTTCAGCAGGTTAGGCATCAGTATACCTCTATGTATCAGTGCATACTAATACATCATGTACGTGGTTTTACTGAACATAAACCGCAACAAAATGAAACACTATAAATAGTATCTTTGAAATGTGTCAACCACTCGGAGGCTGTGCGCACCTATTGTAGCATTTTTGTACTTCTAACTTTGTCGGTTAGGTTTGTGCTCGAGTCTATAACACATACATGTGCTGTAGGTCCGCCGTCACTTAGAGGTATTTTACTTGGGTGGCTCTTGTTAAATGCAGGATATCCAGGTACTTGCAGGGTACAAAGTGTTGCTGCCAATATCTCCTAATGCCTATTAGTGTTACAGACTTTCTAATCATTCGGTTTCCGGAGTCTGTAGACAGCATTGGTGAGCAAATGGGTAAAAATCAGGCAAAAAAATCCCCAAAAAACAGATGTTTAGACTTGGTTTCATTAAAGTCTAAAATGGATGATTTGGACATTTTGAGAGGATGAGAAAAAGAAAAGAGGGTGCCCAAATTTCTCCATCTATCACATTAAACACCGCCTGAACAGCTATCACTTATCTCACACCATGCCCTCTTTATGTATCACATCTATTCCACACCACCCATATAGGCTTTTTTTCTGACACTACTGTGTACAATTGTATAATGGGCATTCAGATGACTATATATTTTTCTATGTATTTCTAAAATATATATATTCAGTGCTTATGGTGAAGGTATGTTAATTTCATTTTTTGATGTCATTTGTTGTTCTTTCAGTAATAACAGTGTAGAGTTGTTGTGTATAACAGAAGAAGAGTTTCTTTCCAAAACAAAATATCCACCAGCTGAAAAACCACAAGTCTAACTCTCAAAGAGACTAAATGACTGCAAACATTTGCGGTGCCAGAAGATTATTTAGTTTGGTTGATGAATTGATACCACTCGGTGCTTTGGAGGTGGCGAAAGATGTTTGTTTTTTTAATTTTATGAAAATGGATATATACGTTTTTGGAAATTAGCTCTTTAATTACTTATACCTGATCTGTTTGGTCTCTCAATATGATAATAGACCCTGTACAGATGAGCTGCATTCCAACCTAGTTACCCATCCTGGCTAATGACATTTTTACCCATAGCAACTCCACTGTGCGTGTGCGTGTGCGTGTGCGTGTGCGTGTGGTACTGAAAGAGCTGTTTACAATCGGTTTTCCTGCATCTTTTGTAAACACATACTGCTAAAAGACACAAATTGAAGGTACAGTTTTCTGTGTGTAACATTACTAGACTGCTATATTCCCAACACACCACCCAACTGGCACTGAAATCAGAAAACTTTTTTTTTCTTAAGTACCACTTGAAGCAAGTCAGATCCCATGAAAATGTGCACTCGTGTACACTGCACAGAGATTGGCAATTCTTAGATCCTGAGCACTCAAACCTTTTGAATTCAAACCTTTGAAAACATGTTTAAGATATAATATGAAGGTATAAAATGAACAGAACCATTCATCAGATAATCATGTGCTGTTCATCTCCAAGGTTATATTGACCTCAGCCAAGGTTTCTTTCCTAATGAAAGTTGAGATTAATGTGCAGTGAGTGCGATGAAGAAGTGACTACATATGATGATGACTAGGACACCAAAATAATAGAAGCAAATTAATACATGTGGGGGGTAAATTTACACAGAAATACAAAATAAAAATAAATGAATTAAGATAATAAGCTACAACCAAAGTGGGTAGCAGTATATTTTTTATGAGGGCACGATGCAAAGATGAGATTTATCTATTATGATGCGGGGAACAACCTATGGCTAGTCTCCTATAAAGTAGCAGTCACTATTCAGCTATACACTTTGCAGCTCACTGGAAATGTGTTTTATGTAACAAAATACTTTATAAAGAGACGTATTTGCCTATGAGTAAGGGGAAATTTGTATTTTAATCTATACACACTATAATCTTTTCAAGAACAATTTTGGTGGTAGTACCCTTTCACGGTGATGGTAATTGTATGAACTTTTGTCAGTATACTGTGTTGGCTTTTGCAATTCCAAAATCTAATCTTTGTTTAGGTTGCGGTCGGATTCTATGTAGGTATAGCCGAGATCTGGCCAAAACAGCTACTGCATTATGATGAGTATTACTCTTGCAAATACTCCGTCCCTGCCCCGCCCCGCTAAATAAAGTTTTCTTGGTATGTGGGTGTATGGACAGATTTATCAAAAGCGTAATTACAGTAACAAGTGAATGTATAACTGTTTATTGTTGGTGCAAAAGTGTATAAAATATGATCTTAAGCCCTTTGCCTTATTTTACACTGCCAATCAAATGGTGTATTTCAGGAAGACATTCTTCAGGAGGTTATTATTTCTGGCTGATGAGTGTCTACCAATAAATTGTCTTTAGCATTTTCAATGTATGCTCTTTTTTTTCCTTTTCTTGCAGCTGTGTTCTTACTTTGATTGTCTCAGGTCCAATGTGGTTTCTGGAATTTGAAAAGTCAGCTAATGAACTAATGAGCTCCAGGATGAGAGTCTGTAGTGCGAGGCTTTACTTTGGCTCATTGTTCATTGTATATTTGTGCCTTTTTTCATTCATTATGTTTTTGAAAGCATAGAAAACAAGACTTAAAGCTGCAGTGGGTAGAAATGGAGCAAATATAATTTTAAAAAAAGTTATTTTTATAAAAAAAACGGTTACTATATCCTGCCAGTAGAGCATGAGACAGGTAATCTACCGGTGTCCTCCGGTTCTCCTAAAGGTATCTGCAAGATTTCACAGACCGGAGCGAAACAACCAGTCAAAGTTGATCTGGAGTCTGCCGTCCAGCTTCCGTCTATGAGAGCCACGAGTCAATCACTCGCAAACTCCAGCCAAACGATCAAACTAGCTAACGCTGATCAAATATGAATCAATATTCTGTTACTGTAATGCCTATTTCTCGCCGCAAAAGTTTTCAGAATCCTCTTGTAGTGTACTTTTTAGCTGTAAAATGAGAAGGTTTGTGACCCGGCAGCCATGTTGAGATCAAGTTGAGGAAATACCAATAACAGCCAATAGGAACGCTCAATAGGAACGCTCTCTCTCTGAAATGACCTGTGATTGGTCAAAGTCTTCCGTCACGGGCTAGATTTTTAAAACCTGAAAACAGAGCCATGAGGAGGTGCAGAAGTCTAGGTTTCTCTCAGAACACTTGAATTACAATATGCTGAAAGGATATACAAATTTGGCCAAAAACATTCTACCTACTGCACGTTTCAGTTGTGTTCACACAACGAGCAACACAGCAAAAGTTATTTTCAATGGAAGCCGGTGACATTAAGCTACAAACTGACGGCCGGGATGCACTACAAATAAAGTTGAGTTGGTCTCAACTTGTTCAGCGCTCCAATGACACAGTGACGCGTCAACCAATCATATGTGTTTGTTTCACCCTGTCCCGTTCCATCTTAAAGAATGCTGTTAGCCAGTTCCTAGTGCTGTTTAATGACATAACTACGTCAACGAGCGCTTGAGCAACACTTCAACGGTGACTCGCCGACAATGCAGCTGACCACGCTAGCCGTTTTGTTGCTTTTGTCGCTCGTAGTGTGAACGTACACTAGCGTCTGAAGCCATGCTACTGGCTCCGGGCACCGCTGTAGGCACCGCAGTGCTTTGAGCTAAAGGCTCAAGTCGGCATGCTAACATGATCACAATGACAGTGATAACATGCAGGTATCATTTTTACTGTACCATGTTGATCACATAGTGCAGCTGATGCTGATGGGAATGTCACTAGTTTTGCAGGTATTTGAACCAAAGTATTGGACAAGTTGAAAATTTAACCTGATGATGGTGCTAAATGAAAAAAGTCAGGGGATGACTAAAGTTATTACAATTCATCCTGAGGGGGACATGGACGTCTGTACCAAATTACATGGCAATCCATCCAATAGTTGTTGAAATATTTCACTTGAAGCCACAAATGTCAACCTCATGGTGGTGCAGGAGGAACAGTAGAATACACTGTCTGGGAACCATGGATTTCTGTACAACATTAGACAGAGATATTTCACAGACTAACAGCGAATGTACAGTGCATCTGGCTGCGTCCCGTTCCAGCTACGCAGTTTTAAAGTCCACCGGAAACGTTTCAGAAGCGGAGCGTCTGCTCTTATAATATACTTTAGAGTTGTGTGCCGTCATTTTTCTGTGTTTTACCGGCATAAATACACGTTTGCAGCTCATTTAGATGTGGCAACAGATGCTTTTTGGCCGTACTTGTATGTGACAAACCTCCTCTATGATCACTCATTTCAAAACGTCAATAGAGTTGTTTATTTTGTCTGATGATCATGCAATAATGATGTTATCTGCAGCCGCAGCAGCTTGGTAATGCCGGCTGGTCAACATAGTATTTATGAGCTGTGATCAAATTTCACACTCATTTTGCTGTCAGATAACAGAGACAAAAAAATACGGAAATGAGAATAACTATATCGTGAATTTGGCTGCATTAAGACATAGTATCAGTGATCACAGAGAGCAGGAGGAACAGAATGGAGGTTTAGAGACGGAGACGGCACAGCGGCCAGCTTATATCCCGACAGAGTTAGCCAGAAACCCAAACAATATACGATCGCAAAATGTGCACCTTTCTCTAATAATGAGTATAATGTATGAGCAACTGTTTACAAGTTTATCGTGCTTTGTGGACTGTAATTACCTTAAACAGGGGGGAATAGTAAGGGAGAAGGATGAGGAAACAACAAACAGCTCTCGCCTTCACTCGTCTGTAGAGTGAGGAGGAGGAGTGCGATTCCCCTACTGGAGCCCTGAGGCATTACCAACAGATCACCGCACAATTAAGTATCTGTAGTCAAGGATCTGTATCACGTATTCCCTCTTTCTGTACAACTGGCTGCATAGTCTCAACAGTGACCAGTACTAATAGACATTTACAGGCAAAAATGAAATTACATGTCCTGAAATACAGTAATAACTGAGACAAGACAGAAATCTCTGTTACATATCACTGCAACCCACTTCCTAACTCTTTTTCAGCCTTTATTTAACTAGGAGCATGTTATTATTCAGCACAGTACTATCCAGTACAACCACAGCCAGCGTTTGTTGGCCACTGAGTACCTTTACAGGATTGAATGGAAGTTGTAAAGCAACAGCGAGCGGGTTCACTTACCGACAGCCCCGATTGGCAGCAAGAGGTACTGTAACTCTAAAATGCCATCATAAAAAAAGAGAGTAAAAACCATGATATGAAATCATGGGTCAGTAGCAGTGAGCTGCTTACAGCTCATTCATTCTCAGCAACTGGTCAATGAGTCCTTGTATCAAAAGATATCACAGAGCAAAGCACTGTATCGATTTTTGACAAGCTTTCAAAAAATGTTTGCTGTCAAGAAAATGGTTTAAATTTCACTTTAAAAGAAAAGAAGCCCTCTCTCTTACGCTTTTAAAATGTTATGTGACATCTGTCTGTGATGTTGGAATTTTTTTGGTGCAGCAGGTTCCTTCAGTCTGCCTCACCTACTTCTACTTCACGTTGTGGTTTCCAACATTTCCCAGGATGGCCTTTGAAGAATCCCAGAGAAGAACTTCTTTCATCCAGCTGTTGGGTTTTATATGAGGGAGGAGAGAGGAGCAACAATAGCAACACAGTTTCCAATTTTCCAGTGCTGTTTCTATCAATTAAGTTTTATAGTCACAACAAAGAAAGTTGGGTTTTTTCGTGACCCATGTCAAATGTCATGCCAATAAAGCTTATCAAATTGAATTAAATTGAATTGAATAGAATTGAAAGGGACTATGACTCAGAACAAGCCGTTGTTACTGCCAGCTCTGTGATGGATTCTTCTGTGTGTGATTACTTAGCAGGGTTTCCTGCCGGGTCTAAGTTGACTTCCCGCAGGGCATAAGCAACGGGGAATTATGTTATTTAAAGATGTTTTTTAAACTAAAATGTGTTAAACAAATAGCAAACTCCTTTAAGAAATAACTCAGTGTGTAGTTAGCAAGAGAGACAGACAGAGAGAGCGAGGGAGTGTGTGTGTGTGTGTGTGTGTGTGTGTGACGGAGTGACAGCGAGTATGAATTCAGCAGTAACGTTATACACTCACCGGCCACTTTATTAGGTACACCTTGCTAGTACCGGGTGGTATCCACTTTATTAGGTACACCTTGCTAGTACCGGGTGGTCTTCATCTGCTTCAAGGTTGGACGTGTTGTGCGTTCAGAGATGGTATTCTGCATACCTTGGTTGTAACGAGTGGTTATTTGAGTTACTGTTGCCTTTCTATCATCTCCAACCACTCTGCCCATTCTCCTCTGACCTCTGACATCAACAAGGCATTTCCGTCCACACAACTGCCGCTCACTGGATATATTCTCTTGTTCGGACCATTCTCTGTAAACCCTAGAGATGGTTGTGCGTGAAAATCCCAGTAGATCAGCAGTTTAATACTCAGACCAGCCCGTCTGACACCAACAACCATGCCACGTTCAAAGTCACTTAAATCCCCTTTCTTCCCCATTCTGATGCTCGGTTTGAACTTCAGCAAGTCGTCTTCACCACGTCTAGATGACGTAATGCATTGAGTTGCTGCCATGTGATTGGTTGATTAGCTGTTTGTGTTAATTGAACAGGTGTGCCTAATAAAGTGGCCATTGAGTGTAGCTGTAAACGTAGCAGTGCAGTGTGTGTACAGTTTAGGCTGCCAGTGAATAAATGCTACAACTCCTCAAGACAAAAGCTTGTCTTGCTTGCCACAGTCCTTTTACTGAAGGGGGGTTAGCCCCGAAGTTATCCACAACTTCGGTTCAGGCTCACTTAAGGTGGGCTGACCTTTAAAGGTGGACCAGCGCTATTGTCATTATGACAAGCTGCTCCTCTGAGTTTTAGCGTAGTAGTGTGTAGCTATACATTTCTCTTTCACAATATTACCATAAAACTATTTGACTCTTAAAGGGGAACAACAGCCATTTTTTAAAACATTGATATTATTCTGGAGGCTATATAACATGATGGAAAAAAAACACAGCAACTTGCTCATGTACGCATCATGGATCTCTCCATTCCAGTGGATTGCTCCGTTCCAATGGCCAGCACTTGCATAAACTATAACTACTGGAAGACAAAAGAAGTCAAAAAGGTATGACCCAGTTTCCCTGTCTTATAAGTGTTTATTGTTAACATAAAATAGATTCAGAAAGTACCAGCATGTTTATTTATATTGAAAATGTTGTTGAAATTCTATACTCCATTTATATCAGGCAGTTACTGTTTACCGTGATGACGCTGCCATCTTGTGGTTTCCGGGCGTGCCCTCGCAATATATGCGTACATGTGCAAGTTGCAGCATTTTTTCCATCATGTTATATAGCCTCCAGAATAATATCAATGTTTTGAAAATGTCAGATGTTACCCTTTAACTTTGGACATTATCACCTGGGATTCACAACACACTTAATTCTTACATTGAGGTATGTGCATCTCATCTGGAGGAATTTTAACCCACCTGTGGTTGGAAACAAAGAGGCAGAAAACTTATGCTTACGTTCAGCTTGACTGCAGGATATATTCTCATACTTGTAGAGCACAACAGCGTTTTACTTAATCTCTAAAGACAAAACAAAATAGATTAAAAAAATGTTTATCTGACTTATTTTTTAGCTACTAAACTGAGCCATAGCTCCATAATGAACTGCACTATGACTTTTTGACCTTTGCTGCATAATATTTACGCCCTGTATTTTCAAGCCTTTACACATGCTTGTTAATACGCACATAAATGCAACACAAGCCAGTTGGGGATTTTTTTTAACCCTTCAAGTTCAGTCACAGTTTGCCCACAGGGATGTCTAGACGGAAGGTTGGAATTCACATATTATTATGTATATACTCACATCACCTCACAAACCCACACATATGGAAATAACTGTCAACATCTAGGAGTTAGGCATTTTGAGATCTAAGTGCTTTTCAAATTGGTGCTTTTATTCTTCCATCATACGAAGCCACGCAGTGCCTGTTCCGAGAGAAATGATTTGATTCATTTCCATTCTGTGATTAGATCAGAGTAGGTACCTTATGGTGCCTGAATATGCACTAATTTGTATGATTCGCACACGCTCTACCTACATTTAAAAAGGGAGAAAAATCTGTCACAGCAGCGTTTTTGTCATACTAGAATTTTGCCTTCCAAAATGACATTGTTTTAATAAGAACAAATAGCAGCCTTACTGCTTGGTGTTGTTGTTGTGCTGGCATATATATGTGTGCGCGTGTTTGCGGGAACGTGACGATTATGTTTATGCTTGTGTGGCAGATGAATATTGCAGCACAAATTGATCACTCTGTAGAGTTGGAAATTTGATTAAATGCTCAAGGCTGATTTCCGCAACAGCTCTTGTATAAGTCATGAGAGCACTTTGGGGGAAGTTAAAAAAACTGTGAAGAAAACAAAAGCCATCCATTTACCTCATTAGTGTGCGTGGAAAATCTTGACATGCTTTGAAGAGAACGTGCTTGTGTAGCTAAATCAGCTTAAGGGCCCAAAGCAGACATTCAAGGCAGGCAACCAAACATCTTCCCAGAGTGATAAACAACCTCGCCTTGGTTGGGAGGACTGTAAAAAAAGAGAGAGACTTTGCTCCATTTTTCAAGTATTACTATTATAGGTTCCTCCGTTAATCTTCATGTTTGCCTTGGAGCCAGCATTAACATGGCTGATGACAGGTTTCTGCTGATTCTCTGAGCTCCATCACACAAGCATTCGCACGTCGTGCACACGCGCGTATAGTACAAAGACTCTCAGCTGCTTACACACACACTCTCGCTGTCTACAATGGCAGCAACTGCATCAATGCCCATTAGCAGAACAAAAACAATTTGAGGGGTCGAGTCCTCGGTTCATCGGGGCGACATTTGAGAGGCAGAGAATATTTCCCTCCAGCGTCGAATACAACATTTCTCTGATTCACATGCACGCCAGGTTAATTCTCCCCCTTTCACATAAAATCCTTGTTTGTTTTGGCGGTGCGTTGCGGCGCGCTCCAGACGTGTCTCTCAGTGACACAAACCTCATTAAAATGATTCGCTGGAGCTCCGTTATTAATCAAGCAAAGCAAAATGATAAGTGGGAAATAACTTTACGGAGGAAATCTCAAAGTCCTGTTGAGGACATGTGCTTCCCAAATATCTCATTTGATTAACTGGCCTGAACCCCTTTCATCGACACGCTGCTCGTGCTGGAAACAAGCACTCATGTGTCATTTGGCAGGACGGAGCCAGTGATAATATCAAGAGAATGGCTTTAGAGAAATAAAATCTCAATCTGTCAGTATTTCATTTTTTCCTTATGTGCTCCAGCAGGAACTTCCAGTGCCATAAATTGCTCCCATTTGAACGCTGTTGGTATTAAACTGTTCCAAATTTGGACACACTGAGATTCAGACAGAAACATTTAAGATTTATTTAAATGTACTATTATTGTATACTCACAATTTTTCACACAATTCAGATGTGAGTCTCTGAGGCAAACCTTTTACAAAATGCTGTGTTTAGTTCTCATGTCTGTAATAATAGCAGGACAGTCGAGGGTCTGTTATCTAAACTGCTAAAGTCGGCTGAAAAAGTGAAGTGAAGATAACGTTGTCGGTAGCCTACCGTTTACAAACAACATCCTGACGGATCGGTTAAAACATATCAGTGATGCTGTTCTGCCCTCAATGTTCTCCATGAAGTTTGCTGGAAGTGATGCGATGCCGCCGTGTAATGCGTTTTATGTGGAGAGAACACTGCGCCAGACTCCATTTAAAAAATAGCCTTTTAAATGCTACATTGCCTGTCAGTAACCGGTCATATGGTAACTTGGGAGGCAATTTGGCCCTGTGTGCTCTGATTAATTTGGCATGCAGTTAACACACCAGTCATAATTTGGTTTTAATGGCAACTCAGCTCCTGGCATTTGCTCCCGGTGTTCTTCATCACTATTTTGGAAGAAGGAAATAACGGGAGTAACAGGAGAAACAGCTTTAAAAGTGACATATTTTCTTTTTTAAAGTGCTGTGCGGTGGATCTAATTTATGCCAATGGGAAAAGCGGTTTGTGTGGATTACGAAAAGTGATAAACTGATTAAAAGAATCTTTAAATAAACTGTTAAATTTGAGAATGGAATTTGGTGTGTGGTGTGAGGCCAAAGCAGTCAACCTAGGGGAAAAACTGATGTTTTGACTGTATACTGAAAAAGCTGGAAAGCCCTGCTGTGTCTTGCCTCACACTGTTGACATATTGCACATAACCACATGATGGCAGTACTGCATCTGAAATATTACAAACCCCAACACACTGGTTTTGCTTTCAGAAGAACAATGCCCTCTTTTCATGCACACGGAGGTATGTGAAGTATAGTAATGTGACGATTTGCTGCCACCACCTGTCATGCTTCCGTCTTGACACTAAAACACCCATGAAAGCCACTGCAAGTCGTCTAATTAAGCTATACGCTGGTATTGACATGAATTATGCAGCAGCTTTAATGAACTCGAATCAATAAACACAAGATCTATAATGGAGCCAGTCACACAAGCTGCTGTGGGCAGAGTGGTTCTTTAACCTTGGGGCTATATCTCTACCTGGCTGACACAACTCCCGGGGAACGGCTGAAACATTCAGGTTGATGGAATAATCCTGCTTTTTTCATATTTATACCATCAGAGGCTCCCCCCCAAACTCTAATGACAGCATATTGTGGATGTATTTTTAATGTAAAAATACATTAAGGGTTGAGACGAACATCTGGGTGGTGATGTTGATGGACAGAAGGAGGAAGGAGGTACGCAGATATGAGAGTGTTAAGAGAAGACAAGGAAATACAAAGATATACCATATATATTCTAAGGCTGCACCTAACGATTAATCTAACGATTCATTTTTATTGATTATTCTAAAGATTATTTTTTTGAATTCTCGATTAATATAACAATTAATTTACCCAAAATAGTTATCAAGCCTTGTCTGATTAATATTTAAATATTTTATTCAATCATCTTCTCTTAAATACATACAAATGTAACAAGATAATAGACCCTATTTGTCAGATACAGGATCAGAAAAATACTGGACCTCAAATTCAAAAGGAAATCTGTGACACAGTTAATTTAATCATGTGGATTGATTTAATCGCTGGAGTTATATGCAGCCAAGATAATCACTGGCAAATGTATTTTTGCATGACGCACGTTATGCAAATCGACATTTTTTGTAATCGATGATGTCGATTACGCCGACGAATCACCCCAGCCCTGATATATTCAGTAGAACACAACCCTAACATCCTGATAACTTACATAAACAATAATGTTGCATTTTCCCGATGGAGACAAGTGAACTCTGTGGATATCAAACTGAAACGCCTACTGTACTGGATAGGTAATATATCAATGATTCACAGACCTAATAATAACAATACACATTTGTCTTGTCTTTCATTGGCATGAGAACAAGGTATGTGAGCTTTTGCAGTTGATTTGTGTTGCAGCGTTGAGTCGTTTGTTCCTCACAATGCCTTCCAACACTGAGCACGGCGTTCCAATGTTGAAATCAACTTTGCCAACTCTGTTGGCTGAGCGAAAAAGTCAGATGTCATGACATCACACACCAGTTTATAATTCAGTATGCTTCCAATGTCAAAGCCACGATGATCAGACTCGTTTGTATACGAGAGCAAAGAAATGATCAGCATGAATAATACCAATCTGCCTCATCTGCCAAAATTCTCCCTCATGGTTTGAAAAAAGGAGTTGTTACTGTTTGCTTTTGAGTATTTCAGTTGCCAAGGATGGTGAGAAATCCACCGACAATCTCTTTATTTGGCAACAATATCTGAAACTTAATGAGGAAAATAATGCTTTGGAGAAAACTGCAGAAAGAAGATCTCTAGAAAATTCCAGCGGAGTTTAATGTTACACTGCAGAGTTCACTTCAGTTAACCGGACAGTTTAACCCTTTGAAAACGGATCTCCCGCAGGCGGCTGCGGGAGATCGTTGTTTGCATGATCCTGATTAAATCGATCTAAAATATAAACTATAACAACCAGAGCATTCATTCTTTTTGCAGCAGAGAGCTAAGGCTTCTGTCTTTCGCGTCATCACATTGTACGCTCATGATGACGTCATTACGTCACATGCATACATAATGAAACTATCAGAACGCCTTTGCGCTTGATCTGCTCATAAAAATGAGAATATCTCCAAAAGTAAAAAATGTGCATAATTCAAATAACTTATGGAGTGTTAAGAAATATGTTGCTCATGTTTCTACATTTAGAAATCTTTTGGATCAATATTATTTTATTTAAGAACGTAAAAACATGACACAATTTCATTATTTTTATCAATTATTATGGTTTGACTTACATAACCTTTTAGTTTAGGTTGTAGAGATTTTAGGGATATGAAGCATTTGAAGATATTCCAAGTTATGACATCACAATAAGCAAAAATACCACTGTAGGCAACGGCGGACCGTTTCCATTGCAGAGTTCAAAGGGTTAACGCAAAGCAAAATAGAGAGACCTTTCTCTAAATGTAAGAAGTCTACCATGGTTAAAAAACATCAAACTCTAAAAAAGCATCTCATTAATACTTTGGCGATTTAGTTGCATTTGATCTGTATTTTTCTATTAATCATTCTACGCATACTTTACAAACATATCTACATAAATGCGTCATGAGTAACACCACAAATGAAAAAAAATGTCTAAAACCCCACTGGTTGACAGGCCTCCAACCACTCTAACCAACAGAAGTCCTCCTAAATTCGGTCTTTTTCAACAAGAACACATCTGTGGCGCCACAGTCTCTTTCACCTATTCCCAACCATACAGCGTTGCCTCTCAAAACAGAAACAACAAACATGTAGGAGGAAAACACTTTGTGCTCTCCGTAAAACCAGCTGGGATCCCCTGCCGGTTTAAAACAGCTTGGCTTCTTTATCAATAAAGGTGTATCACACATCAGAGGACGCGTCAACCTCTCAAGTTTTATTCACTTTGGAGCAGAGCTTCAACTATATTGAAAGTGTTTTCACATTCTCCTCTTATTTCCTCGTTGCTGGCAGCTCTCACAAACACTAAAAAAAAAAAAGAAAAGGCAGCCACTATTTCTCTCTACCGCTCCCTTTCAAGGAGAGAGGAGAGCTTTCAATGAATCACCCCCCCTCTCTGCTCCCGCCGTGTTCTGAACTGTGTCTTCCCTTCGTCAAACAGCGTGAGTGATGGAAGTGACAGAGAAGACACCTGCCCTGAACCACCGCTGACAGAGAGGGAGAAAAAGGAGGAGAGAAGTGGAGGGAGGGGAGGCGCACTGCCTGATGGGAGAAACACACAACGAGGCAACAAACTTGCAGAGACTATCACTTATAGTGACAGGCCAGGAGGTGCCGTGCTATTAGCAGGCCGTAGGGTAGGCCCTGAGCGCGGCCCGTCCTGCCTACGATGGATGGGCCTCTCTCTCGGGACTAAATTAATACTGGGAGTCTAGTGAATTGCTTTTGGAACAATGTCCTCCTAAGGAGCTAATCAGACAGGAGTTATCTAGAAGTGCCTGTAGGCTGGCTGGCGTGGCTGCAGCTCTGTGGCTGCCTGGCAGAAGGCAGGTGCACCACGCCGACACACAGCAGTTCATTCCCGAGCAGGACACAGTGGTGGTGCTATTCATTAGACTCTGGTGATGATGAATCCCAAGACTCAAAGTTTACCAGGAGAGAGTTTTCCTGGGAGTACTAATAGTAAAGTAACATGATCAGACAGGTTGAAGTTCTAAATTAATGTTGAATGTTTGAAATTGTATTAAAAAATTTACTAAAAACTAATTTTGACAATATAGCAATTCAGTTTTCACAGGGGGTGTGGACTTTAAACATGGTTCGAAATAGAGGTATACAAACTATCGTTATCAGTGGAACAGGCCTCTAATAGTAGCTGATGGCTGCACAGCCGCCGCCACCGCCGCCGCCGCCGCCGCCACTCACGCAGAGATGTACATGGAGGCTCCATACAAGTCAAGTTAGAGGGGGCGAAAAAAAAGTTATGTCTGGAATATATGACACAACACTATCAGCTCTTTGTCCCAGATACAAGACAGGCAGACAAGGAGGAAAAGAAATCATTCACTTCTTCTTGCTTACTGTACCAATTTGACGTGCTCTCTTCCAAATAATCCAGCCATGTAACCATCCATTCATGAAATGAAACCGCACACTTTAGGATCCTCCTTACACAGGGAATATGCACAAACATTAATGGTTTGTAAGAGTGGCATCTAACAACGTAACGGGACACGCAACAGAAGTAATCCTGACCAATCATACTGTAAGCCACAGAACAGCGCATCGCCCGTTGCAAATAAATACCAAAATTGAATCCACCAAATCACACTTCAAGATAGCTTTTTACGAATTATTAAATTTGGAGTGAGAAAAAACTGATTTATTAAAATAAGTATATGCAAAAGTAGCCGAAGTGAAGTAAAGAAGATATCTGCCGAAGTAAAGAAAATATCGGCCGATTAATCGTCTATCGGCTTTTTCCTTCACCTAACTATCATCATTATATCGGCCTTTAAAAATCCACTATCGGTCGGCCTCTAGTTGAAAACGTGGTCAAAATGCCAATATCACTATATGACAAGAAAACCCAGACTGCTGATAATACATCACAAAGTCCAACCTCAACAGAAAAAAAACTCACCCACTCGATGCATGCATCAGGAAGCATCACAGCGTAGAACAAACATTCTCCAATGCAAACTTAAAGAACAAATGCAAGAATGTTGTTGAAGCAAAAGCAAATTAATTCCACCAAAATAGCACAACATAACTCACCAGACACCACTGCAACTCTAATAGTTTTGTGCAACAGACTTTCAGACAGTCAGTACACAAATCTGCAGACTCACCGCTGGAGGAGCTGGAGGGGGCGTGTCCTGGTGCGGGATCTATCCATTCATCAGTCAGCAGTAACATACAGGGAAATCTTTGCCTGTGTAGGCAGTGACCTATCAATGTGGCAAATGTCTGGTTTGTTTGGCAAAGATACAACCAAATAAACACCCCAAAAGAAAACCACCATTAGAAAACAGCTTTTTCACAACTAAAAAAATGTGTAAAAGCACACGATGAACACACACGATGAGCATCTGGTGACGGCGCACCAGGATAAAGAAAAAGGAAAGAGAAATCTTGGTGTCAGCGCACCAGTAGCCATACATCAGACAACATACACAAAGCCAATAAAAGGGTTAAACAAGTAAAAAGAATAACTAAATCATATAAATTAGGCCTGTACCAAATCTCATTCTTTACATTTGAAGCTTCTTTTGAGGTTTTCGAATGAATCTTTGAATGTCTGCCGTCATATTTCATGATGTCATCACCCTAAACATATGGGAAAATATGAATTTGTGTTATTGTGTTTATATAAATTTAATTCATGGTGCTAGACCGCCCCTTTGTGTGCAGCAGAGTGCAAACAGTTTTCGCCCACAGTAGTGAAAATGTTTTTGAAAGGCTAAATGCCAACAACTATGGACTGAAGCAGAATATTTCATTGGATAAAAACAGGGAAATTGGAAATGATTACATTTATCTTTTTTCAATCAATTTTGACTTTTGGACTGAGACAATTACAGCGATGACGACTGAGCGCCACGTCTCTCTCTGTGTGTGATGCCGGATTTTTCTTTCTGGGATCTTTACAGACTTATCTGCCCACGTTTCGACTGTTTCAACGCTTAGCTGGAGAACACCAGTCAAATGTTTGGACCACTACACCATAGCTACAGTATAGTCAATATAGTTATATTCCTTTCCACCCTGAGCGTGACGTAAGAGCAAAATGGCCACTGTGTGAATAAGGTGAATTGTATGCAATGTTTAGGTTAAGTTATTTAAGTTAAGTTAGTTTTAAGTTATTAATAATAATATTTTGAATGTCAACGTTGTGAATGAAGCTTCGAACTCTTCGGTACAGCCCTATTTCATATTTTTTAAGGAGGCAGTGGCACTTACTTTATTTGTAGACGAAGTCCATGCGTCTATCCCTCTAGACAAATGTCAATGACTTTGTTGTAGAAGTCCTCCTTGTCAAATATATTCCTCAGTGCCATCAGTCTCCAAGGACGAAAGCCTGTTCTGTTCCACTCTGGTACGGCTGTAGGTCTTCATGTGCTTTAACGCTGAAAAGGTCCTCTCCACAGATGCGCTGGGCGAAGGAATAGTTTTGTAGCCTCGGGTACAGTCTCCTGCAGATTATTATCTGTCAAAAAAATTAGTAGGTTTACAGGTGTCATTCTTGGACTGTTTGTGGACAGTATAATCCCATCAAATTAAACTTTAATCTAATCAGATAATAATAATAATTTTGCCTATCTGGACAGGCTCTTTAATATATTATCATCAAAATTCTATAACCTCATTTTTGTGCTGTTGACATGTCTCAACACCACTGATGTTTGAGCCTTGTTTGTGATCTGTATCATCCACTTCTACTGCAACAAAGGCTGCTGCTTGTATGTCATTATTTAGAGGCTATGACTCCTGATAACCTCGGCAACGGCTTCAATTGAATTATTCTGAATCTGGGTGTTATGCTGAGGTCTGCTCCCCTGTCAAATAGTGTTTCCCTCCTGTTAAAATGATAACGCCCCCATCGGATAAGGGTTGGTTCAGGTTTAGGTTCAGGGGGGAAACGCGCATCCACGTGAAGCAGTACTCCACACAACACCTGTAGACAGAGTTGAGGAGATAAATATGTCTCCAACTTGTCGTCTTTTTCTGCCAACACACGCAACAGTTCAACATAATTTCTATGATTGTCATTTCCCCAAAAGGCTAGCTCTTGGGTCAGTGTATCATTTGGTCATTTGATTTTCCTTTCACAAACGAATATTAAAAAACAAACAAAATTGTGGTTATTTGATTTTCGTTTTGAAATACAAAAATGTATATTGATATACGAGATGTTTTTCTTTATCGGGCTCAAAAAGAGATGAACTAAACTTAAAAAAACGAGTTGATTTTCATTTTCTATTTCTAAAAACAAAAAATAAAATCACTAGAAGACAGAAACGAAAAAACGCCCCGTTTTTAAATATTCTGCGACCGGAAGCTGCCATTCAAAATCAAAATCAACCAATTTTTTAAAGTTTAGTTCATCCCTTTTTGACCCCGATAAAGAAAAATGTCTTGTATTTCAATATTGATTTTTGTATTTTAAAACGAAAATCAAATAGCCACTCATTTTTTAGGCAAGGTAACAATATAATATTTCCCTATTTCCCTTTAATGTTACCTTTGCATCGCGCGCACTGATATGGAGCCCGCGCGTCTCATCCAGGTGCGTCAATGCGCCTCTTTCTGAAGTGTTCCCAGGAGGTCTGAGAAGTGGACATGGGCCGTGGATGTTTCATGCTTCAGCAGAGCTCTTGATAAATAGTTCAGTTCACAGTATTCCCTTTTTTTCCGCACGCTGTCGCTGCTGGAGGAGAAGAGTATAGGATGGAAAACTTCCTCCCACTCTGTGTGAAAACTCTTCCGGTGCGTCAGTTCCTGCAGGTCAGGTGTAGGTGCACCATTATAGCGACCAAAGCTCTTTCTTCTTCTTCATAAGACAGTGATGAAAATATGTAGTAAGAAGTATCCATGCTGGCCACAGTGGTGAAGCTATCTGTGCTAGCTGCTGTACTGTAGATGCAACTAACGAGGTGCGCCGAGCAAGAGGTAGTGAATGTCACGTCACCCGACTGCGCATGTGCGTCTATGGCCTTGAACTTCCTGTCAAAGAGCATAGAAGCAAAGAGACGAAACTCCGGTGTTTTTTTGACAACAGCTGCTGCCGCCATTTTGGACTGAAAACGCTTATTACGCTTATTACTTTTTAGAACTGCTTTTAATGTGGGATTAATATTGTGTGTTTTATATCTTTTTTATGATGTCCTTGTTTTATGATCTTTTTATCTATGTAAAGTGTCTTTGAGTTTTTAGAAAGCGCTATATAAATTAAATGTATTATTATTATTATTATTATTATAGTATCAATATATATGTATAGTATAGTATGGACATTTTTAATGGCTTTGCTGCTGGGAGCTGATGTTGCAATACAACGAACAACTGACTTTCACTTCTTGGCAATATACGTTCTTTGTTACTTGTATTCAGGAACTGTATTTTTAGGAGCAAGTGGCAGAAGGAGGATACTAAACTATTCTGACTAGTTTTACTGGAGTATGTGTATTCCTGAGACTAATTCTGAGGACTACAAATTAAAAATTAAATTAATAAATACAACTCATAAAAAAATGAATTATGAATATGAAGAAATAATCAACAAATTCAACATTTCTTTTTAGCTTTGGTGAGGCACTGCCTACCCTGCCTGCACATCACTGCCAGTCAGACATTTACGCGTAGGTCCCTCTTGAAGGCCAGCTGCTGCATGTGCATGGCGCATGGATCCAAGGTTGGTCAGTGAAGATGTTCCTCAATACTGTGAAGTGAATTTTCGCTCACTTCCAATATCATTTGGAGGCTGAAGTTGTGGTCCACTGACAGTCACAGCGGCAGGGGCTGCTGCCACAGGGCTATGAGCTTCTTCCCACAACTTGTCTCTCTTCTGATTCCGAGCTGTACGTATCTTTATTTTGGTCGGTTGAATTTCATTTCACATTAAGCAACTTTTCTTATCATCAACCATACATCACTATTTGCTCCCAAAATTCTGTAGGCAGCGGGCGTAACCTTTGACCTTGCAGCTCATCCTTAATCTCGCAGTTATGTGAGAGATTTGATGGTTGACTGTCTTCCTCCTAAATCAGGATGCTAAATTAAGTATGCCCCACAACAGTTTTTATCTGTGTAATCTCAAATGTAAGCACAAATACAAGACACGTATATATTTTTTCTTTTCATTAGAAAATGTTGTCAGATGGAGGGGTGTAACATGGTACAGGTGGGTGGGTACGGGTGGAGGGACACGGGATGTGCCATGGGGGGACATTGGGATGCAATGGTCAATGCCCACAATCCATTCAGTAAAGTTGAGGGCCATAAACCCAAAACAAGACACAAGAAAGACACGAAAAACACTTCATGTTCATTTTCTGTTTACAAGCGAACCTATTACATTTCATATTCATATTTCAAATATTGATTAGTTTAGCTTCAACTATGAATAATTTATCATTTTTAATTGAAGAAAACAAACTAGCATGTGGCATGTTTGGAATTAAAGCTTAAATGTGTTTAATAAACTCACATCACTGAATAGTAAAAACAAATTCTGATTCAAACAGAGACACAGAAAAGGGACAGACACAGAAACCAGAGGAAACTGACTCTTGAGTCTTGGATTTATACTTCCAGACAAACCAAAGAAGATCCAAACTATCTCGTGGCTGACAGCGCTTTGCTAGTCGTCTCCACAGTGGCTTCACAGAAGTGGAGTAAAGCTCCATATCAGAGGTATAAACTGACAGGATGAGGTCAGAGCTGAAACAGAGGGGAAAGCAACACTGAGACACACACACACACACACGAGTGAACCATAATGATGTGTGAGAGAATAAACTCTCTGGTTGCATGCACAATGGAAACCCAGAGTTACTTATGGCCACTTAACACAAAGTGTTGGTGAAAGAAAGCGATGTCTGTGGGGCTCTGGCTCCTCAGCCTGCATCAGGGCGAACCGGGAGAGATCAGCGCCTCTGGCGAGCCCCGGCCTCGGCTCTGTCCTACACTCTGGAGGACGGCGAACACATTCACACTGTGATTCACTGCACAAAACAGATATATCATAGGTTAACAGGCCCATAACACCGTGTCCAACAAATATGGAGATGTTGGCTCTGGTTGCTATGTGGAAATGACGCAGATAAGTGCTATAGGAAGTGATACTGTATTATATCAACCACTGGTAAATAACATCAGTATTAAGTGATGGAAGAAGAACTCAGATATTTTACTCGATGAAATATGTCAAAATACTCCATTACGAGTAAAATTCTTGCATTCAAAGAAAAGTAAAAGACAGAAGTATTATCATCAGCAAAATGTACTTAAACACTCAAAAGTAAAAGTACTCGTTCTGTAGAAAAATGCCCCCGTAACTGATGTTTCTATATATTGCATTCTTACATTGTTAATGCTGTTGCATCAATGCATACATGTAAGTATCATTTTACTGTTAGCTGGTCAACAGTCAGGTAGTTTGATCTGACGCGAAATGATTCATGGTTTAGGAAAGAAGAAAAAACAAAGTTATGCTACAAAAATTTATATAATTTTTATTATGGCTCTAATATTTACTTTTTATAAAGTATTTCTGGTGGAACTGCTAACAACTCATAAACGTCACAACGGACCCCAACTAGACACTACTTTGTAAGGGGTCATAAACCAAAAACATTGGAAACCACTAGTAGCCTATAATCTTTAACAATGTTGTATCTTATAAATGTAGCTGTATTGCCATATTAATATACTTGACTGTTTTTTTTTTGTTTTGTTTTTTTAAATTAACCATAGCTGTCAGATGAATAAAGTGGAGTAAAAAGTGAAATATTTCCCTCTGAAATGTAGCAGAGTTGAAGTATAAAGTAGCATTAAAAGACCAGTGTGTAGGATTAGGGGGAATTTATTGACAGAAATGGAATATAATATACATAACTATGTTTTCATCACTGTATAATCACCTGAAACTAAGAATCGTACATAGGGAGCAAGTCCTCCTCATGGAGTCCGCCATATTTATACAATAGCCCGTAGTGTATGTTACCTGAAGGCCACCATAGTTCTCCGACTGGCTTGGAAAGGGAGGTTTGAGCGAAGAATTATTCAGTTGGTTGAAATCTGCAACCTCACCACTAGATGCCACTTTGAAATGGAAATACTCAAGGAAAGTACCTCAACAATGTACTTAAGTACAGCACTTGAGGAAATGTACTGTTACTTGCAACCATTGTATTTACCTCTAACTTGTATCCATTAAGCTGCAGATAATGCCTTAATTTATCAACAATAACACTCTACAATTAAGTGCAAATGAAATCTCATAAGTGAAATTATGCACAGCGATTTGTAAGCTCTTATTTTGCTAAATAAAAGCTACAGAAACTATTTGAAAAAAAGTCTATTATCCCTCCATATGGTACGAGTTTAGACATTATTTTACCACTCATTGTTCTGTTTACTGTAAAAGAAGTAAAACTCAAAGGACATGATGACACGCAAAACTGCGTCATTCTTTGTGTGGCTGTATCAAAAAAAAAAAAGAAACCCACTACCGTTCAGTGTATGAAAACTGGATTTTGGGTGGGATTGCATGTTGTGACCATAAAATGTCATCAGCCAGCAGCCTCAGTCCCTATCAGGCAGTCTGCTGCACAGAGCACTCTCCTCTAGCCCTGGGCGCTGGCCACACTAGCTGGCACCCTTCCCCCCCGTCGCCTCTCTTTCTCTCCCTCTTCCTCTGTCTGTCTCTGTCTCTCTTTTACCAGGGTGCAGTGACCCACCCTTCCCTCCCCTCCCTGTCACCCTGAGGCGCTCAGCTTCCATAGTGTCAGTGCGGAGGCCTCAGTGTTGACAAAGCAGCAGGCCTTCAGAAGACACATCAAACCCTGTCCCTCCTCGGTGCTGTTAGGGAGCTCAGCGCACAACAAAAGGACAGGGACTCCAGTTTCAGTCTCAGGCCATTACTAGTCCCAACAACATGGCTACAGACAGAGAAAAGGCCCTTGAGGATGGTGCACGTATCACGAGTTACAAACACGGGCCGGATCAGCTCAAAACCGTTCAAGACGAGATCTTCTGACTGTTGCGATGACACTGTTGTGATGGATGATTGTAAATATAAAGCATAAGTCAAGGCTGCGGGTTGATGCCATCGTGACACATGCACTCTAATGAGGACTGTGGGTGCTCCACGGTGCCAGGGACTCACCCCAAGGCACGTTGAGCGGGGGGAATGGTATGTGATGCATACCAGATGTGATTGGAGACATCACACTGTTCACGTTGTTACTGCTAAGCAAATAGTCGCAGCAACAAAAAGCAAAAGACCATTTTTCCTCTGTTCACACATTCAAAGCATGATGCTGGATATGTGTAAGACTGGTTGGAGCCAGAAGCACAATAACACATTTCAGAAGAATTTCAGAGAGTATTGCACTTAGAATAAGTGTCTGGTGAGGAGAGTTTAGTGAAGGATACGACAAAATGAAGCCATGGTATCACCTCTCCCTCCCTAAACAGACAATTTCTTGGCATCTTGTGAATGTATCCTGTACACATCAGAATTTAACCCTTTGCCCACAAACAAATTTGGGGGCCCTCATCCTCCAAACATGAGAAAGGCCTCCAATACCTGAAGGGCTCTCTTATTCACATCACAGGTACCGAGCAGTTACTTACAGCTTGTATATATTATGTGATTAGAGCCTCAGACCACATGATGGCAGCAGAAGAGATTCTTTAGCCAAATCTCAACTACTGGGCCCCTTTTTGATATGCTGTTAAGGCCAGAAAAGTGATGTAATGATGGGATTTATTATTCAAGTTACTCTGAATTTGAAGCAGAAATTCCCTCTAGTTTGGGCTGAAAAATTAATAAAATCCATTTCGGTTCAAATCAGGACATCTGAACTTCAATCAATAGTTATCACTCAGTTACAATTTGATTTACCCTTTTCACTCAGGTGCAGCATTTCATGACAGCAGTTCCCAACATATGGTTTGAGACTCTCCAAGAGCTGAAGGTATATGTTTATCTAAAGCAGTGATTCTCAAAGTGGGGTCTGGGGACCCCCAGGAGTCCGTGGCACTCTGTCACAGGTCCGCGAAATTATTAATTATAAATGAGAAAATTGTGTTGCATCATTAAAAAGTGCATGTTTACAGATGGCGACTATTTGCACCAATAAAACAAAGAATCTTTTACTACCACCCATGTTAGCTTTGGGCCAATAGAAACTGTCATATGATTGTGACACACAGCAATAAGTTAATTATTATAAAGTTGAAGCACTTACTGAAAGTCAGCTTAAGACAGTTAAATATTTTTGATTTATTAGAACTGCCTTTCTTGGTACTGTTCATTTACTGAAAGGTTTTAAGATCAATTACTTGAAATGTTAGCTATAAATGCCGTCAAGTCAAAATGCAATTTGAATGTCACTCTCTGTTTGAAGGTATATCAGTGGTATTAACATTCAATTATATTGACAATTTCACCATTGTGGGACAAATGTAAAGGATTCTCATCTCATGATTCATATTGAAATGTTTGTTCATCACAATCAAAAGTAGTATTTAAGTTGAAAAGTTTTAGATTCCAAACAATTCCAATGACATCTAAGAGAACAAATGGTAGTACACATTATGCTTAATCTGTGTTACAGGGGGAGTAAAGGAATAAAACAATTTCAGCTACACCAAATTCTGTTATTCCGTTACCCCCCTCAGGCCCAGTTTATTAACTACATAGGAAAAGCTCTTTTTTTCTTGGTTGAACCACTCGCAGCTTATACCAGTAGCAATGGACATATTTAGATTCCATTATAAGTAAAAGTCCTGCATTAAATGTGTTAAAGTACAAAAAATATCAAGTTAATATTCAGGAAAGGGCCCTTGTTGTCGGTTGAGGTGGAGCTAGTTTTAATTATTTCACACCCATCTGGGCAATCTATAAAAACGCATCATATTTCATTAGCTCTGTTAAGGAGGAGGTTCAGAATCAGAATGAACAGGAAAAAGCCAGGAATTGATCTGAACGAGGTTTTATTTTCTCCAAAACTCAAGTAGTTGCATTTATGAACTTAAAGGGAGCACAAGACACACATGGACTGGCGTATCTGAAACAAAAGAAATACAAGATTAGACACAATAAGTCAAATTAGTCTCACATGTCCATCTTAAAGAAACAATGCTAAATAAAGTTACACTAACTTGGACACAGGATAAGAACTAAAGAGTAAGATAAACTCCTCTTACCAGACCTGCTACTCCATGCAAAGGTGAAAAAAGAGTGCATGAAAGGGAGTGCAGTCCTTAAATAAGGAGTGATCAGGTGAACTTAATCAGGCTAATGAGGGGTGATAACAGGAGCCAATCAGTGACGAGGAAAGGAGAGGACAGGAAGTGAGGTAGGTGAGGAAAGAAAGTGGAAAAGTAAAAGACATTAGCTGGTATGTTTGTAAAAATTTAAATTGTAAAGTAACAACAGATGTCAAATGAAAGCAGTGAAATAAAAAGTACTTTATTTCCCTCTTAGTACATATGAAGTATAATGAAATGGAAATACTGTAAGTACAGTACATACTAAGTAAAGTGCCTCAAATTTGTACTTGAGTAAATGTATGCAAACTGTGACAGGGTCTACTGCATTTTTAAGGGGTAAAAGTCTACCGTGTTTGGGGTTAAAACGTACTGAATGTCTCCAGCAATCACGTGATAATCTGGGAGAATCAAAGAGATAACTTGACAGCACCAGGGTCATTGCAGTTTTACCTGTAAAAGTGAGAATTGACTCATAACAGCAACTCTCAGAAGTACACAGAAAGTACACACACTCTCTTTGTGCTCAGCTTTTTCGGGAACTTAATTGCTGGCATTAAGCACTTGAGGGAATTCTGCGCTGTGCTTGTTAGGTGTTTGTGTGCAACACAACCCCACACGTTCTATTAATAAACTGACACCCTCTTACCCTCTCTCCCTCTCTCTCTCTCTCTCTGAAATAACGAACAATAAGTGTCGCTGCTGCACCTCAGACACACACCGACATCAAGCAGAATGTCAAATGGCTGGAAGAGCGGAGCGATTGACAGCAGCCGGGCTCCACAAGGCATGCAGATTACTAAAAGCAAGTTCTGAATGTTCTTTTCAAACTTTCTCCACACGCCAGAGGGCGAAGCAGGAGTGTTGATCTGATGTGAAACGCTTGAAAGAGATTCTTGCAAAATGCCCGCATTTAGGAGGGTGGATGTGACTGTATTGTGTCTACTGTTTCCACCTCAGTGCACAAGTACAGTGTGCAGGTGACCTGGGTTATGTGGATGTCGGCCAGATGCCCTCAAGGCTTTAATGGAAAACACCTGAATGAGAGAGTTTAAGAAAGAACATGAATATGATTATGAAACAGATAACCAATGGGTGTCACACAAAGGTTAGAATAAAACAGTATGATTTATATATTTAGTAACATCACAAAAATGGTAATGTGCTGTTTTGTGCCACTAACAAGCAGTGGTAAATAGATGTTTTTAAGAACATTTTGCCCCAGGCGGGAACTCAACCTTTAACCCCTGACATAACTAGTCGTCTACCAACCTCTACCTATATGAGAGCGTCCATATACAGTGATCATTCAGTCAACCAGCAGATGGTACTATGTCCCAACTTCATGTGAACAGCATTATGTTATGTATGTATACATGTAGAAAAAGCAGAATGTATTGATTTCTCAGACAGTGTAGGACCCTGACCTGTATTTCCCAAAGGACACAAACACAAAAGCACACATTTAGTTCAAGAGATCACTGCTTGTAAATCTGATTAAGTGTTAAATTGTGTTTATAATGAATGAATGAGACAAATTAATATCGTAGCGTGTGTGTAGTATGAAAAGATTACTTCACAATCTGTCAAAGTACATTGTGGCAAGGGGATATTTTTGAAGATTGCTTAGTAGAACATTGGTTATCCTCAGAGCTAGTATGTAGTGCTGCTACATGCTGTAACTCAGAGTTTCTCAACCAGGAGTCCTTGAAGGAGTTCCAGGGGGTCCCCAGAAAAATGGGGAATAGTTTATTTTCACTATTTAATTTACTAAAGAAGTGAGCCCGCTGTGAGTAAGAGTCTGAGAGTATATTCTGATCTCCTCGACTGTGGTTGACAACTATTCATTTCTTATTTCATCATATAACCAAAACCTTTTCAGACGGAGGTCCCTAAAGCGAAATCTTATCAAATGAGGGCCTGTGACCTAATTTGTATCAATTTAAAGGCCCCTGATACAAAAAAGCTTGAGAACCACTGTTGAGAGCAATTCATGCAGTATTAGAAATGATTTAAAAGTCATATATCATCCTCTGGTAAAAGGACAAAGCTCCTATGGTAGAGATGGGTGTCCTCCTTTGTGCCACTTTAGGCAACACCACTAATAGCACCTGCTTTTTGAACCTACAGGCAAAGTTATTATTCTTAAAGGGTCATGCATTAATTCATACAGCTCATTAACATAATATAATGTCTGAAGGACACTTTGAAATTGTGACTGATTTTCAGTTGTTCCTGTTTAATATTTCTTATTGTATCTTAAACATATTAGCTCAAATTGAGGTAAAAATCTATATTGATTTGACTTCCATAGTTTAAGAAAGGCAAACATTTTGAAATTGTGGGTAAATTTAGTGGAACAATCCTTTAAGGAGAACTAGAACAGAGCTGTTATCTCTGACCAAACATCAATAATCTCATTACTTGGGTCAAATATTACAATCAGATCTGCATTTTATTTCCCCTGAAAACGAAAAGTGTTTTTGAATCATTGTGTGAGTGATACAGAATTGTTATTTTTTTTAAAGCTTGGGAGTGTCCTTCCACCTACTGGTACCGGTCACCAGGAGGGCAAATGTTTGGATCTGTGGTGAAATCTCAAAGCTTGCATGCAAATCCTCCAGATGACCTACTTCTCTTCCCTTCGACATAGACACTCCGCTAAAATCCATAAATTAAGGAAATTAACTGATGGGGCCCGGGGCCACTTTGTAAGCTATTTAAATCTTTAAATTTACAACATCCCTGCATACTTCATGTAATTGAACTAACTCCGGGCTTGTTTCCTTTAATGAGAAAAAAAATATCCAGTTTCCCCTCCAGTTTGTACCTCTGGAAACAACAAAATGTGTGCCAGAGGGTGAGATGGGATGGCTCTGAGTCTCATTACGCAGACTTGGAACGCTCCAAGGAACAAGAGACGCGTTCTCACACTCTCACTAGTCCTGCTGTCAAACCACCAGCACATAACTAAACACTATGTCAAAGTTTTAATGTTGTAATGTTTTAAATGTGTGTAATCAACATAAAGTTTTTATCTTAAAGAAAGGTTTCTCTTGTTCTCCGAATGCGTCCCGTTGACTGCACTGTAAACAATTGCTGTTAATTTACATCAGGATTTCAACAGTATTAACCTGTTATTGCTAAAAACAGTGCTTTACTGTTAACACAAAAGAAAACCTGTTAAATTACTTTAACTGAACTATAATGCATTCTTAAAAAACAGCACTTTACTGCTGATCAACTGTCTAAAGTATCATCAGTAACAGTTTCATTCAGTATTTTTTTAATTCTGGGACCTGATCTGCACATGTGAGGCTTGTACATTGTACATGATTGTAAAATCAGTGAATTAGCTTTACTGTTCTTCACTCACATGTTGTTCTGGTTTGCATTCTGTGCTTGTAGCCAGCTATAGACATACATTTTGGGAAAAGTGTCAACAAGTCTATTATAGCCTTTTTCCTAACAAGTGCCTTTAATTGTATTTAGTGTGACTATTCCTATGTCTGTAACCTGCTAAGTCTATTCATCTAGGCAAAAAATAATGTATAGTATACACAGACAGTATAATAATGTTAATTTTACAGTAACATAAAGGCAACCCTGCTGCCAGTTCTTTACTGTTATTTTACTGGGAAATTCTCAACAGTGTGTTACTTTGTCTGTCAACTGTGTTACGTGTGGTTCTTGTGTCATAAATCTTTTTCAATGTTGGCTAAACTGTAACAAAAAAAAGATGGGGGATATCTTTAGAGAGGGAAGTTTTACATAAGGATGGTGAATAACTCTAAATTCAGTGTAATGTGGATTTATGTTGAAAAAATATTCATCCTTACTGAGAGCATCCCATAAAATGTCCCATTACGAAGATCAAAATTCATATTTTCAAATCAGTTACACAGACAACGTTAGAACCCCTGGGGAATAGACTCAAAAACTTTCAAACAAATGTGTTATCAAATGTGTAGTACCTTGTTCATGTTTAATATGACACAACATGTGTCTGTAACACAGTTGACAAAATAATGAATCAAATGTTTATTTTCATTAAAATATTTAAAAAGTCATTAGAGCTTAAGCTTGGGAATTTATGAATTTAGCACATTTAGGGGGGAATATTATCTTTTGATGTTTAGATACATTTTCTTTTCTTCTGTACTGATGCATGCATTTCATTGTTTTTATTAGATTGTTTTCCACTGTTTGGTTAGGTTTTTCAGCACATTTTGTGTACTTCTTGTTGTTGTTTTTAACTTTTGTTGTATTTTTAAAATTAGTGAAGATCTTTCTTCCTTTTTTGTTATTGTTTTTTTCTCCTGGGGTTGGGGGGAGGTCCTTTGTATAAGCCTGTAGCTTCTTGACCTTTCCTGACACATTTCTTGTTTTTTTTTTTCATTGACTGGATTTTGTGAAGTTTTATATATGTGCAAATAAATAAATAAATAAATAAAAAACGGTTCCCAAAAAGTGAGATTTTTCTGTGGACCAATAATAAGTTCCTACACTGGTTGGCGCCAAATATCAAGAAAACGACCTATCACTCTTCTCTCTCAGGATGCTGGTACAGAGTAATTACTGGGCTCAATGTTGCATCAATTATTCACAGTTATTTACCCGCAAATAAACAAACATGCAAATAAATAAATAATCGTCTCCTTTGGTGTGAGCACCTGCTTTGACTCTCTCTCGGTGTGCAAAAAAAAAATGTGCGCACCACTTTTGCGCTTCATCACCTGCATTGTGTCTTTCTTTATGTTGAGAAATAACAATAATCTTATTTTCCAAAAAAAAAAAAAAAAAGTCTGCAGGCTGTCTGCTTTCATTTTAGAGTGAAGAGAGAGAGAGAGAAGGGGGGTTGTTCTGGGCAGATATCTCCATCTAAGCCCTGCGCTATAATTGAAATGGCGCATTTGGCTGCAGGCAGGTTGTGAGGGCGCTTTCTGCAGCAGCATGCATGCATGTCCATAGACGTCATTTGATTTTTAATGGCCTGCAGGACAATTTGGCGTTACAACTCCAGACATTAAGGCAAGAGAGAGGAGAGAGGGAGGGAGAGAGAAAAGAGAGAGAGGAGAAAATCACCGCATGAAAGATATTGGTTCAAGGATATCTCTTCATTTTCAACATTATTTTTCCTACTGGGACTTTATCAACAAGTTACTGCGCCTTTTATTGCGCGTTGCACAGAGTGGAGGACTATGGCAGCTCGCCTGGCTTTAAACTTTAGATTCAGGCTGGAGATGGAGATGGAGATGGGATTGTATGCCTACTAGCTGGAAAGTGCCTGGGGAACTATTACATCAGACGGAGTGACAATGATTAAAATCTGCTTTTTGCTGCTCTAAATCTATTGAGCGACAGTTAGTTGCCTGTTATAGGTCTCCTATATCTAAAATCACAACTTCACACCACTAAAGGGAACGGTCTACTTTATAGCCGGGGAAAAAATAGATAAGTTATTATATCTGTGCAGTCATAATTTCGGGAAATAGTGGGGGGGGGGGTATTTTTTCTTTCCTTGAGAAAATTGCCTGTGTGAGAGAGTGGAGTTGAGCTAATTGTAGCCTAATCCCTGCTGCATGGCCCAGAGGCGCTCAGGCTGCCCGGAGCAACAATACTCTTTTTTTCCAGCTCTGCTCTGTTATTTAGAGACGGATTATTGGCTTTTCTTCTTCTTCTTCTCATAACAAACCACAGACAGGGGCAGTTTTCATTTTTAGGCAAAAGAGGAAAAAAAAGAAGAAGCTGGAACACGAAGCAGGATTCCAAATTCCAAATTCCAAATTCCAAATTCCATTTTTTTTACGCGTATCCACAAATAAGAGCACAGAAGAAGAAGAGAGGAAGGAGATCATCTCATCTAATGTACAAGGTAAGAAGGACGCTTCCTGTGCGCTTTGGTTTACAAAGAAGAAGCTTTGGTGAGGACAGGACAGGTCGAAGTCGAAGCCAGCCGTGTGGTGTGATAGATAGATAGAGCCTTTTTAAAGCCACAGAGACTCTTTTAGCAAAGCAGTCCATCCAGACCACACAGCTATATAGTGTGTGTTATAAAAAAGGCAGTTTTGTGTTGGATACGGAGCAAAGACTTGAGTTTTTTTTATACCGTGCGGCAGTATAGCTATATAGGATCGTGCTGGAGCTGGATGCTTGTACCACAAACTCAGGGGGCTATTTGGAGAATATATTTGAAAATTATTACGCGGACAGCAGCTTGGACCGATTTCCTCTGGACTCCCTACAATGTTTGAAACGGTAGGGTTGGAACATTTCATATTACACAATCCAATGTTTTTACGCACAACAGGGCAGGTTTATTATAGTCTGGAGAGTGTAGCCCGAACTGCTGCTAGTATAGAAGAAGAGTAGCACTGGTGGATACTATAAAGAGCTTGTCCTTCTTTTTCTTCACAGTTAACACGTTTTTTTTTTTCATCAAGCTTGTGGGTTGATGGATTACACGTGTCGGGATTATGCTTTTTAATTGTACAGCAGTGAATAAAGACGCCATGTTGAGCATTTGCTAGAATTAAAGGCAGAGCGCACATGCAGGTTTATATATTATGGTGTTCGTGATGGGATGTTGTACCGGATTGTTCCTCGTTCGTGTCCGTCTCGTGGTTATATTTAAATGAATGGTGGGGTATCGGGATTATTTTGATGTGGATGTCAGAGGTGTGAAATTGGCCACGACGCTCGAACAGGGTCATTGGAAGGAGGCAGCAGCTCTGAGGGGGAAAGTTGATGCCTTTAAGGCTGCTGTGATTTCGTGGAGGAATTTATCATCATACATGTATGGTGTGTGTGTGTGTACGTGCGTGTGTTTGAGTGTATGTAGGGGAGATATATATAGAGAGAGAGTGATTAAGATAGTGAGAGAGAAAATGTAGACATGATTGAAATTGTGATTGATTTGGAGAGCAAAGAGATCTATTTATGGGTCTATTTCTTTCCATTTGTCCCCTGTATCCACGTATATTGTAATTTAATTGGTTAATTGATTGGTTAGAGAGAGAGAGGTAGAGACAGAGAGAGAGAGAGAAAGAGGTAGAGAGAGAGACTTTGTCAGTGGGACAGCCCAGTATCCAAAACTTCTTAAGTCTTTCCAAGTTTTTTCCCCCCTTTTTCCTGGGATTTGAAATGTAATCCCGTCCTCCTGTAATCGTATTAAACGAACATGATACTGCTGTAAACCGGGCGACACCCTGAGAAAAAAAAAGGAAGAAAAAGCTCCAGTCTCATTTATTGCCCAGAGGCTCCTCTCTCTCAGAGCCGACGGGCTGATCTGGCCTTTCACAACTTCCTCCAGTTCACCAGTCCTTCTAGAACAGCCCTGTATGTGCAACAACTGACTGATCAATTGTGCTGATTTACTGGAGGGTGCAATGATATTATCTCAATCTAGTTAAACCCCAACTACAGTAGCTGTACTGTGGAGCTCCAAGTATTAAAGTTTGGTTGTAAATTGCGTCAGGAGGTCTGCATTTCAACCAGAGCCTGCAGGGCAACAACAGATGAGTAATGATAACCTTTAGTCAGTGATCGCATCACAATAAATAGTCTAAATAGTTTTAGAGCAGCATATAATCTCAGCCACTCTGTCTGTGCTCCCTTCCTATGATTTACACCGTGACTTTCTAGCAGGCAGGAGTCCCATTAAAATGTGGCCGGTGTGAGGTTACTGTAGGTGGTTTACATGATGCAAGCTGTTGGCCAAACAAATTACGCGCCAGTAAGTTGGACATAAACGCCTCCTCAGTGGAGGAATCTGATGGCTGCATGTCCAAGAAGTGAATTAAAAATATTTTTATCAAACATTTTAGCAGCCAATCAAAGTCAGCTGCTGACCTCGGAGCGCACCAGAGTCTGCTCTCAGGTCAGCTCTCCAAAATGTGCGCCTCCACAACTTATTGAGCTGGCCTGTAGATAGTGTGTTTTTTATTATTATTATATCGTTGAATTATTTCAAACACTATCCTTCTGACACTGAGTCAAACATGGAGTAGAATACTTCATGGTTCGACCTGTTAATGTTGACAGCAGGGTGATGCTCTCCATGCGTTTTTACGCATGTGAAGTTTATTTCTCATGCATGTGCCACATAAGTATCGAATCCTCTTTTGTTTTGAATGCATATTTTTTTTTTTATTATATCATAGAATTATTTCAAACACTATCCCTCTGACACTGAGTCATATATGGAGTAGAATACTTCATGGTTCGAGCTGCTAATGTGGACAGCATGGTGATGCTTTCCATGCGTTTTTACGCATGGGAAGTTTATTTCTCATGCATGTGCCATACAAGTATCAGTTAATCTTCTTTTGTTTTGAATGCATGTGTGTGCCAAGAAGAAGAAAGTTGCCCCCTACCCCTCCTCCCTCCCTCTCCACCGTGTTTTCCCTGCTCTCAGATTGGTGGTTGGTGTGTCTGGGCGCATCACGTCTAACACATAAGGCGACCTTTAATTAGAATATTGCAGCAGCAGTTTGTTTTATTCCCCTGGAGGCTGACACCTAGCATTCCTCCCTCTCTCTTTCTCTCTCTCTGTCTTTCTATCTGTCCATCTCTTTCTCTCTCTCTCTCTCTCTCTCTCTCTGGTTCTCTCTAATAAGCATCCTCCTATCCTAGCCTCCGGTGCTGCATGAAAAGATGCAAACATACTTAATTAGAGCGGTGGCAATAATTTCCAGGCTAAATATGCGACCAGACAGACATGGAAGTGATCTGATACCATTCAGCAGAGAGGATACTATCTGCTCCTCGGTGGTGTAGAAGAGCACTGTGTTGTTGTTAGTGTTTTTTTTTTTTTAGCTTTACCTCTATACTCCCATGGCTTTTCTGTACACTTGCTTTCAGGAGGGAAGAAGCATGTCTCGGCTGTCTCTGACCCGGTCCCCGGTCTCTCCTCTGGCCACTCAGGGGATTCCTCTGCCGGCTCAGCTGACCAAATCCAACGCCCCTGTGCACATCGATGTGGGGGGACACATGTACACCAGCAGCCTGGCCACCCTCACCAAGTACCCAGACTCAAGGTAAGGAGACACCACCCTGCATGCTTTCTCATGGCTGCAGAGTTAGTTTATTCATTTATATTTATCATTATTAAGGGAATATTGGCACATTTGCTTTTTGTTTTAAATGTGACACAATCATGAATTTATGGCATTTGAAGTTTCTTATTCTGACAATCCTTTCCTAATTCTGGAGTTAGTTTATTCATTTATATTTATCATTATTAAGGGGAATATTTGTACATTGAAGAGTGCATCTTGTTGCTTTTGTTTTAAATGTGACACCATCATGAATTTATAGTATTTGAAGTTTTTTATTCTGGCAATCCTTTCCTATAATTAAATCCTGTAATGGAAATTCTGTCAATATTCCAAGATGAGTCCTAATGAACGTTGAAAATAAGGATTTCAAACTGATGAAATGTCTTTGTTGTATTTTATTCTTGCAAGAAGAGGCACTGGTTATATACAGAGTCACACAAAGTCTGCATGCAGAAGAGTGCACTGCAGGAATGTGATTATATTGAAATCTACAACAGGGACTGTGAGAAACGGAGTTGTTTAACACAGATAAGGAGTTGTTTTACTCAGACAGTGTCCCAGTAAAAGTAAACACTCAGTACTTTTTAGTACACAAACAGTAACTTTCCACTGTTGCATTAAGAGACATAATTACATACAATGTAATTTTCCATTATATTTCTCAAGTAGATTTCAATCCGTTTACATCTCTATTTAACAGCTTCATTTTTGCATTTCAGTCATTTAAAGCAATTATTAAATTGTTTGACTGGTGTTTGTCTTAATTAAATCTAATTGGATTTATGCTGTTAACAAGTCATTTGGCTGACTGGCATCAGGACAACTGCACTGCAACTTCCATATAGGCTACTATATACAATAATTGCCCTCAGAAGCTCCCACTTTAATATCTTTGCAAACCATTCCCTTCCCCTTCATTATTTTCTAAACTCTCGTGGCTTTTAAAATGATGAATTTGATTGCTTTTGTTTGTTTTAGTCGTGATTATTTTAATTGTTTAATAAATACCTCCGAGGCTTTTATTTTTATCTCCTTTCACACGGTAGCTGTGTTTGGAGAAATCCAGCTGCTGTCGAGCTGGCAAGGGCTTTCACACGTTTTAATTGTGATTTGAATGGTGGTGAATTTACACACCACACAGACATTTCTGCATGTACTTCCTCTTTTCCCAGTCCTGATTTTTGGCTAGTAGATCAGGGTGATTTTAGAAATCCTTGGAGGAAAACCAATGACGTAAATGTCCGGGTGATTGTCATCAAAGCTGATGTGGAGCAGCTTCAAATCTGATTAAAATTGAGCTCATTGGCTGTTACATATTGATTTTCTTCACTATTTTAGAACCAGCATCAGATCTTCTTTATAGTCATTATTTGTGTTCAAACACAGGGCTTATTTTCAAGATATACGATACATGACTTTCATACAGTATACTAAATATTGTGAGACAACATAATCATTTTTATAATTCTTTAAATAACCTAGAACGTGGCTTATATCGCAGTCAAACTTTGAGATGTCAACACCTAAAAAAGAGCGACTCTATTCACTGAATATTTGGAAAAGAAAGGAACTCCGGCTCTCATCAGGCATCTGGTTCTCTCATAAAGCAAACAGGCCTTTTTTTATTTATTTTTGATGCGCTTCCATTGTAAGACTTAGTCCTGATGATTCAGATTGTGTAATCCACCCTCCCACTTTATTCACGCTTTTAGCTCCATCCACAAAACAAGGTGACGCCACCGGAGGAGGTAGCTTTGAGAGGAAACACACAACACTAATGATTCAATATCTCACTGTATGAATTCATTCCATTTAAAACTATAGGATGTTTTACTTTCCCCTCTAATGCAGCATGTCATTCACTACATTATACAGTATTCAATTCAGCATCAGCTGGCAGAGTCCCATGTGGGCCAAGGTAAACACTCGCCAGGTTGTTAGAAAATCTGCAAAAATTGGATACAGGAAACATAATCCCTTGGTGATAACGTCTTGATATTCATAGACAGGAAACCCCTGACAACTCCCCCTTTTATTCCTGACGTGTAACATGAAAAATAAAGATGAGAGTTTTTGTTATTAAAGCACTGTTGTCGGTGTTATATCGGGTTTATCCAGGGGCCACAAGACAAGAGGTTTATTTTAATCAAATGTGTTAATGTTATTCTGATCCGGATGATTTTGAAGCTGTTGGAGCAAAACAGTGAATATTCATTTGCTTTAAAAGGAGCACATCTCAGGTAGTTGTTAGAAAGCAGCTCTATTTTTCTTTTACATTTTTATTTGTGTTTCTTTATTTTTCGGTGCAGCTTTTCCACGTTACAAAGAAGTTATTCATAGGGGGAGACACACACACAGGGCAGAGTCATGTCAGAGCACCCAAACAGTGTTTTCACAGTGAGAGTAAAGACCGGATACCAGTGTGAGTGTTGGTTGGAGTGCTCTTTCCTCTCTCTCTTTTTCACACATGCTCCTTTGCTCTCTCTCTCTCTGTGTCTCTTTCTGTGTCTTTCTCACTCTGGATCACACACACACACACACACACATGCATACACTCACTGTTTCTCTCTCCCAGCCTCCTCAGTGTACAGTTGGCCTCGGGGCTCCACTTTCCACTGGAGCCAGTGGAAGGAGGGGCCCTTTTGTGTGAATTAGGATAATGGCTGACAGCAGAAAGCAAAACAATTACACTGGCATAGCTGCATACATACGCTGCGTCGTTCGGTCACGTCCGGTCGAGCAGCTAGGGCACAAAAACTGAAACTGTGACGCCTTGAGCGGGGTTAAAGAGTTTAAAGTTGATGATTACTTTTAATAGATTGGCCCCTAAATAATGTAGCATGCCAAGAGAAAGTTAGTCTAGTAACTAATGTGCGGTTATTCATCTTCTTCTGTGCGGGCCATATTAAGGGACAGGGGTCATGAAACATTGATGCACACTCTGTGTAGCTCTCAGAGAGGATGGTCTCCAGCAGTCACTTGAACAGAAGCTGAGGAAATTAAGGGGGAAATGTTCCAGAGTCGAGGAAACTATTTTGAAAGGATCACTGGACATTTTTTTTTTCTTTGAAGACGAGTCTAGATCTGTACTGCTCTTTTAGTGCTCCTCTGTAGCTCGCTGTTTTTCTCAGGCTCGAAGTCACCATAATTAACACAGCAAACAATATCTCATCATTTACACTTCGCATTTGCTGTATTTCCTTTCATTTTTATTCCATTTCATTAGGCCTCAAGTGATTTTTTGCTTTTTTAAAGAGGCTACATGGCACTAACACATCGCCGTGATCTGAAGTAAAATGAGCTGTTTGATAAGACTTTTAGTTTTAATCACTTGACATGAAATAATAATGAGAATTAATTGTTGCTCTTTGCGCAGGAAACAGTCGAGTTATGATGTGGCTCCAAAATAACAGATAAAATGTTTTCACGAGCCGCAGATAAACACCGTGATTATTAGCAACACATATTGTATAAGAGTATGAGAGTCAGTGACAGTTATCAATGTAAGTGCAATCTCAAAACATGCACATCATGGGCAAATATTGAGCAACAGAAATATATTTATTCCCAGAGAAGGATGTAAGAAGATTTCTGTTGCTTTTGCTTTTTTAGTATTGAAATGTAGAAATGTGTAAAGGTATTACAAGTTACATTAAGTCATAATCAGCACATTTAAATATGTATTCCTTGTAGGGCTGTCAATTGATTAAAATATTTAATTGTGATTAATTGCATGATTGTCCATAATTAATTGCTAAATAATCACACATTTTATCTGTTTAAAATGTACCTTAAAGGGAGATTTGTCAAGTATTTAATTCTGTTATCAACATGGGAGTGGGAAAATATGCTTGCTTTATGCAAATGTATGCATATATTTATTATTGGAAATCAATAAACAACACAAAACAATCACAAATAAATTCCAGAAACCCTCACAAGTACTGCATTTAGCATAAAAAATATGCTGAAATCATAACATGGCAAATTCAAGTCCAACAGGCAACAACAGCTGTCAGTGTGTCAGTGTGCTGACTTGACTATGACTTGCCCCAAAACTGAATGTGATTATCATCAATTGAGGTCAGAGGTCAAGTCGTCTCTTGACCTCTGACCTCAATCTAGGAAATTTAGTGTAAGTTTGGAGCTTTATTTAGCCTCCTTCGACAAGCTAGTATACTAACTGGTACCAGTGGATTTCTTAGGTTTTTCTAGTTTCATATGATGCCAGCATCTTCGGGCTTTAAAACTGAGCCCGCTACAACATTAAAAAAAACGCAAGTTGTGTTCATGCGTTAAAGAATTTAGTGGCGTTAAAACAAATTTGCGTAAACGAGTTATTATCATGTTAACTTTGACAGCCCTAATTCCTTGTTTTGATACTTTTGTCACACACCCTTTGGGAGAGCTTTCTGAGAACCGTCACAGTGTCTTTAAGCAGAACTCAGCGAATCAGAGCAAGGCTCAGTAAGCAATCTGGTTTTTAACTTCCCTACTCTCAGAATCTATCGTGGGCAGCCCCTTGATGTCAGGCTGGACACGCTCGCCGTCATCCCTGGGTGTGTTTGTTTCACTTTGCAGGAAGCTGCTGGGTGTCTTGCATTTATTAGGCGTCCATTAGTGTTACAGATAGCATCTGTTCTTGTAGAGTCAGTGGTACCTGCGCTGCCTGCGTCCCCCCTCCCACCTCCTGCAGACATTGTCTCTGGCAGCTCGGAGCCGCTGGCCGGCTGTAGCTCGCTGCGGCGAGGATCCTGCCAGATATTGCCCACCTACTGCCCCGCTGCCTGCCCTCACTTGGCACCGCTGGGGTGGGAGATCTGAGCTGTTCCTGTCCTTGATAACCTCCCACACCCACAACCTCCCTCCCTCTCTCCCTGACTCTTTCTCTCTCTATTTCTATGGAGTTTTTTTCTCCCACTCTCTCCATCTCTCTCTGTCTTCCTCTCGTATTCTGTTTGTTTCTCTGCCTCTTCCTCTTCTGATTTCTTTGTCTAGTTTTCCCCCATCTTCACCTTTCCTTCTCTTCTTTCTGCTTGTCTTATGGCCTGTCTGTTTGTGTATCTTCTCTCTTAATTTCTCTATGTATGCCCCCCCCCCCCCCCCCCCCCCACACCCTTTTCTCTCTCCCTACCTGTTAAAAACACCCCCCTCCTGTCCAATTCAGGGATTTAACTGAAAGGGAAAAGATGAGGAGACCAACAGAGAAAGAGAGAGAGAGAGAGAGAGAGAGAGAGAGAGAGAGTGAAGGGAGTAGAAGAGAGAGGGAAAGAAAAAGAAAAACAGGCAGCATTTTAATTGCTTTTTAAAAAAGTGGAGATGAAAAACAGAGTTAGCCTGGAGGGGTATGGTGAAATTCTAGCTGGAAGAATTGCAAGACCATATGAGAAAGGAACACCTCGGGCGAAACAGGGAGATGAGTATTGGTTTTTTATAAAGCATTTTGCATCGATTTCCAGAGAGAAAGCGAGTAAGGGAGAAGGATGGAGACGGAAGGAGAGAAAGAAAGAGTGAAAGAGAGAAGGGATGGCAGGAGAGGAGAGAGAGGAGGGAGGGAGGGAGAACCATCTTTGCTCTGCTTCTTCACACAGTCAAGTCAAAGAAAAAGAAATTTGACGTGATAGCTTTGGCGCGTTGAGCCGACACATCGGGGTCAGGAGATACCTGATAGAATCGTTAAATACGAGCTCGTACACTTTTACAAAGTAGAGGCTCGTAATTGTAAATTCAGTGAAATGAGTCCAGCCTTGCTGTTTGTTCATTGACATTCCCACCGCGGCTCCCTTCCAGTGTCTTGTAATAGAGTTTGACAATACCAGTTCTCAGGCAGCGCCGGGCATACGTGTGTATTGGTTTGCAAATAGGTTTTGGCGATTTCCATATTGTCATACAACTCTGTCAGCCGACCTAGAAGCTGTTACTGTGATTAAAGAGCCGATTACATCAAAATGATGATAATAAGAGCAACGCAGCGCCCCGCCAAGAGCTGTTTCTCAGAAAGAACGAGGGAAATGTGCAGTGAAACCGTTAAGGAGGTTACGCGCAACAGATTTCTTGTGTAAATCACTATTACGACGTATTTACACTGCAAAGGCACTCCAGGTTTCTGTGCCGTTTCCAAATGACTCACGAAATTAAAGCTAATTTTTGCACTTCAGAGTTACATAAATTTAAGCTTTGGGAACGTAAAACTTTTACAAACACTTGTAGAGACGCTAAACAACTATTTTAAATTATTGAATAGGGGTATTTTAGCATATGGAAATGAACAAATAGATAGAGGAGATGTGCCCAGATGAGATTATTAGAGGGAGCTGCAGGTAAGCGGCAGGAAAACCACACAAAGACAAGGGGGGAAATGAATATCTGTCCAAGGGTATCTCGAGGCACGGCGCCAATGCGGTGTGATGAAAGTTTAAACATAACAGCAATTTCCACTCTTTGCCTTGATGAGCCCCTGTAGCCAACTAGTTCAACTGAGCCCTTAATCTTGCAGTACACTAGTGGAAGGAAGAGGTTAACAGCAACAAGTGTCCTAATATTACACCAAAGTCTCGACAATATTTGGTAAAAGCTGTTTAATTACTGTGTTTTTAATTAATGAATGTGTTTCCTAATAGGAAAACATTATTGATGTAATTTCTGGTAATGTTATTTTCATTATTTCAGCTCTTTTTTTCTCTTTTAGATGTTTTTTTCAATCTTTTCTTTGTCTTTAAATGTGAATCAAATAACTTGTCTAATTCAGCCCAATTTATACAAACGAGAGAAGAACTAGGGATGCACCGATACTGATACTGATATTGGATATTGGACCGATACTGACTCAAATAGCTGGATCGGGTATCGGTGACAATGGGGCCATTCTTTTAAGTCAGTTCTATGTTTATATACTACTGTATATACTGGAATTTTAATTCATGTTTTTGTTGCTGCATTAAAAATGTTTTGACTTGAATTATAATTCTTGTTAATTTGAAGATTTTTTACCAAGTTTCTGGTGTACGATTTATTATTTTAATAATAAATCGACTGATGTTTCCTTACATATAAAAGAACGATCCTAGTCTCTCCCACACAGTGAGGCATACGGCTTATTAATTAAACACTGGTATCGATCGGTACTCGGTATCAGCCGATACCCAAGCTAAAGTATCAGGACCGAAAAAGTTGTGCATCCCTAAGAAGTGAAAATGCAACAGATTTTCTGTGATGACATATGATGTAGGGTCATGTTTCCCTCACAACAAATGCACATTTTTAAAGGCCGATATGTTGACTTGTTGAGTTTAGAATTAGATTATGGATCGCTACAGATTAAATAGGAATTTAAATATAGTTTTAAAGTGGCATTAATCACTTTGTCCTCATGCATTCATGTCATTATATCGACCGGATCATGTAGTGAGATTGTGTTTAATACAAACAGAATACAGAGCGTGTGAAAGATTAATTAAGTCCAGACAGTATGACATACAGTTGGGGTGCAGCTGTCCAAATCCCTCTCACATTCACAACAAAGTCGAGTCAAATATCTTTCCCCAGATGTCCTCCTCACATTAGTATGTGGACCTCCACCATTTCTTACCGCTGTTTCATTTCCACCCCTCTGACAGATGGAATAATAGAGCTGTAATGCCACATTCATGCTATTAATTTCTGTAAGTACAAGCAGCGAGCGTGTGTGTTGTTGTAATCTCTCCGCAGAAGGGACACTTCAAACAAGTCTGGAATGGAGGAACGGTGCCTTAAGCCCCTTGTTTCAACCTGGGATGCTAATGCATTTCAAGCTTAGTGCTAATAAAATTGAAAAATAAATGGAGGGTAATTGTTTCATGCATTTGAAGGGAGCTGGCTGGCTCATTCCATTATGTGTGTGTGTTTGTGTGTGTGCGGCTGCCTGTGTGCGCGTGTGTTTGTGTATTTCAATTTTCAGAATCAGTCGTCTGTTCAATGGCACCGAGCCCATCGTGTTGGACAGCTTGAAGCAGCACTACTTCATAGATCGGGACGGCGAGATATTCCGCTACATTCTCAGTTTCCTCAGGACCAGCAAATTGCTCCTTCCAGATGACTTCAAGGTATATATCCGCACCACCACATACTGTATTGTTTGTACTTGTCTGCACCATCAGTTTGAACAAAACACAACAACATGGAAAAAGAAGCTTGAGTGTAAATCCATCTGCCCAGACACGTAGTCGTATAGTGTGAAATTCCACATTTTTATTATACAAGATACTAAAGTGTGAATATGTTAATATGAATCTATTAATTTTTATCGCCCTCTCAGAGGGTTGCATATTTTCAAAATAAGACCTGATACCACAACAGAGCTTCCTCCCCTTCAACACATTAATTACCTGTAATCTAAGCATAAGCAGTAATTAGGGGGGAAAAAAAGAGATATGGAACAGACTCAGTTGGAGTTTACAGTTGGTGGAGAGGTAAAATGCTAACTGGCTAACTGGAGCATGGCCCGGCGATGTGTGTGCCAAAGCCCTGAGCTGTTGTTTTTCACTCAGAGTGCTTTCTATAGAGGTGAGCCCAGGTGAAATAGCCTGTACGCCCCTCTGTTTCCCCCGCGCTCTGATGACCGGCTCCCACTCAGACAGGAAGTCTCGCTGACAGTCAAGGACTCGCTTCTGGGAGAGCGGTGGCCTGTTGGTTGCAGTTTAATACATGCTAGTATACGCTCTGCGCCAATGTAGACCACACACACTTTAATCTTTGTGGGCCATTGAATCTGCTTCGGCCTGTATTAGACTACCGGGGCTGCACGGACCTGGCTCCTTCCTTCCTTCTTTATAGCGTCTGCATGGAAGAACTCTATTTGAAGAGTATATAATGCATATGCAGTATATTATGCCCGTTATCGTACATTATTAAATGATCCAAAGCACATGGCAACAAACCAAGTTCTGTCCGGCTTGGTATCAAATAATGCTTTACACCCTCTAAGGTGTGCTGTACTGCAAAAGGCAGGCGCTTTCAAAAAATACTTGGCAGGTGATTGGATGAACCTTTTCTGAAGCCAGTCGGGAGAAGAGCGAAAACATCTTTTCCATCGAGAAAAGCCTTCAGTACCGTTCTTTGCTCTTCTGTCAATGAAGAAATACTCTCCAGTTCTGATATAACTGATGCTATTGCACTTACGCTAACTGTTCTGCCCTCATCAGAGTCCCCTTCCTTAACTAGACAGACGGATGACTCCGTCAACACACTGTAGTCAATGAATGATGGATTTATTGCGCACCAGCGTTTAGTATTGACAGTATGAGAATGGAGTAAAACTGAAATGAAGGCAACAAAGAGTAAGATAAGCCTCATTAATATACATTTCCATCATGCCTATTATATGCCTCATAAGCCTATGTAATATATCTGGCTATAGTTTGCAGAAAGCCATTAACAGGACAGGTGGTGAACAATGAATAGTCCATAACACATAAAAACATGGTCTAACCTAGCCATCCACACAAAATATAAACATTGCTGTAAATATGGGCATCTTATAAAAGCAGTACTTACAGACAATGCTTCTAAAAGTTATTCCAAAGAAGATGGATGAAGATGCTCTGACTAGACAGTTCCACAATGTGCTTTCTACTCAGGAGTGCAAGGAAAACAGAGATGGCCACCAGGGTTCAAAGGACAAGCAATAAAGCCTGTAGTAAAAAGAATCAGCTCCACCTAGTGGCTGCAAAATGAACTGAAAGTTTCTTTTTCTCAGGCCGGAACACTAATAACCTCTTCAGTGTTGTTTAGAACGAACAGTCGCCTCTCTGTGTCGCGTCACACCCACCTAAGCCACGCCCGTAGCTGCCAGTAGCTCCTCGCAGGACGCTGATTGGTCCGAACCACTGTGGTTTGGACACAAACACATTAGGTTTACTTGAAGCCTGACATGGGGTCGTGTTTTGAAGGTAACCCACAAGTTGCGAAAACGTGCAAAACTTCTCGTAAGACTTGCTGCCTGACAGCCTATCCTAATCTTAACTATTTGAGGTTGATTCCTAATATTAACCATGTCACGAGAGTTTCGGAACTTGTGCGTTACCTTCTAGACATGACCCTGACAAGTTGCAAAACTCTCACTAGATGTGTGATGGTTACGGTTACGATAAATTGTAGGGCAGCGAGTCTCGTGAGAGTTGTCGCAACTAGTGGAATAGACTACCTTTTAGACTCGACCATTGATTTTTGCGTGATTTCATGATCGCACGATTCTCGTGTGAATCCAGTCAATTGGTCATTGGTGAGACAAATATACACGTTTTGTATATTTCATATGAGCTGTGTTGATCATTAAGTTTCTGTTTCTGTCCCCGAGTCAGATGGTAATATTTTTAATGCTAGCAGCTGTTAAAGTGACATGTATGAAGATGACGTGTTGCTTATTTATCCGACATGGAGCAACATTACTTGAAGTTGTGTTTCTGATCGCTTCTGTCAAACATAAGTCCAATATTTGCCCTCCTTCTTGCTCTGGTTTGGTCTCCACCACTTCATGAGAAAAAACATCTGACACTTTAGCAGCTAAATGCTCAGCTATATTCTCCCGCCAGTCGTTAACGTTGTCTGTCTGCCGTTTGGTTCTGGGCTGGTAGCGTTCAGGTGGTTTATCAGTACTTTTTTACTGAAAGAAATCGCCTTCTGCTGCTGAAAATGAGGTTGATGACAGCCGAGAGAGTAAACCAAAACAGTAAAGTTGCGTCCGTAAAACAGCCAGTTAATCCATTGTTGATATGAAAATACTGATTAGTGCAGCTTTAAACCAAACTGGTTGCATTACAAGCAAGTTAGTCTCACTCTACAACCATATGTGGCTTTGTCAGAATGATTATATATTCTGCCCACAGCTCCTTTCTGTTCAAGGTTTTTATTCAGTGATACTGTTTCCTAGGTGCATTCTACTCTTCACTTCTACTCCACCTTAACTCGCGTGACCTTTCTACCGGGCTGGCGCTTGTTCATCATTCTCTACAAGGGAACAAGGCGAGGCCGAGCCGTTCAGAGCCAGGGGCGAACTCTTCAGGCCTCACGGAGAGTCTGAACGAGAGCCAAACCTCAGACAACAGAACATGGCATGAAAGCAGCGCATATTTTCAGCAAATGACGGCCTGACTCAGTGCCGATTAGTTTTCTCCCTTTCTTATTCATGCTTTTCCCTCCCTCGCTGTGAAGTCTTGACAGTCCAATCAGGCGCCTCGGTTGAAGAGAATGCATTGGACTTCATTGTTTCAACTCATTATGATCCCCTCGCATAAGCCCGCGTTGATCTGCATACCTTTCAATTTGCGTGACGCCGGGGAAGGAGAAAAAAAAATGCAAATAGTGCGAGGCGGAATTGAGCATGTCCTTATCTGAACACAATCAGGCTTGCCGTCGCCCGAGGGCCGGGTCTGTTCTGCTGCTGGCAGCCACGGCGCTGTGTGTTTTGCTAAATCAATGTGAAAGTCTGAGCAGAATAGGAAAAGAACATTTTCAGCCTACATCAGTGGAACAAAATATTCACTATTAATACCCTCCCTCGTCTCATTATTCAAACTACAATTAATCACAAGAGTGTAAGCAATGCTCAGTCATATTGAGGGCATGGCTTTAAACCGTTAAGAGTTACTCAGGCTTTTGTATTGCACTTTAAATCAATTGTTTCTTTAGGTATTAAAATGCTAAAAAATAACAGGTAAGAGCTCATGTTTTCATTTTTTTTGCGGGCGCTGTATATTAGATGAGAATCGGATGGATTTTTCATGGGTTGCCTGTTTAATCAACAACCTGTGAACCTCTACTTGTGTGGCTTTTTTTGTCCAGAACATACGTCTTTATCAGCCCTCCGACTCCCTCATAGTGACACTTTCCATCATTTTCTTCCTCTCCTTCTCTTTCTCTGTCTCTCCCTCCCTCCGTCCTTCCCCGAGATGTTGCCTTGCCGGTGGGCGATCAGGTCGGATCATTATTTTGAAGCTCAAACGGGCTGTCTGGACACAGGATTGGGGGATGAATTGCCACGTAGAGCTGGCAGCGTGTAGCAGCAGCGGCTCCAGCAGATCAGGACGGAGCTGTTGGCCCCGTCTCCCTCTCATCCTCACCTCGGCGCTTAGGATTACTCTGTTGTTTTCTGCGCTGCTCAGGATGACTAAAGTGCCTCGCAGACAGACCCCTGTTAAAAACATATCCATCCATGGCTTCAGACCTGTGAAGGATGAGGAGCTACACTTTGATACAGAGAGCCGCCTGAAGGGGAGCGTCTCAGTATGAGTTTTGTCAGCTGCAGCAAGAAGGCCAGGAGAGAGAAAAAAGACAGGGAGAAAGGGAGAGAGAAAAAGGGGAAAAAAGGGACCCCCTCATCCCCCCCATCCCTCCTCCTCCCCTCTTTCGCATTCTGAAATCTTAAATATTAGACCGTCAGCTTAAGATGTGTTGCATCAACGCTCGTCCAGATGGAGTTGTACATGGGTGTCGTTCACACGCCTCAGATGAAGGCACAGTTTATGTGATGGGGTAAACCAGTGAGGGAGAATGTTCAAGGCTAAAGAGTCTGACAGAAGCAGCGGGGTTAATGAATATGCTGTTTGCTGCCACGCTCTGTTTCTATACCCAGCAGTGGTGAGAAGGGAAGGAGGAAAAAACTCTTTTTAGATCAGGGCTCCCCGGCACCCAACACCCACAGCCACCAACGACGCACACTATATGAAACATATGTTGTTTCCACAGTACAAATACACAGTGCTTCACTGTTCAAGGGCGTTTAGACTTTGCACCATCATGAGCAACCTCTATCTGTATCTATTAAACAGGGGCGATTCTAGGATCCAACCTTTAGGGGGGACTCAGCCCCTAATGAGAATGTGACGTGTACAGTCAAGGACGTAGGTTTCGTTCCAACATTGGGGCGGGGAAAGGGGGTCACATATTTAGCGGGGGTCGGGGGAAATTTTGAGTGCTTCATTTCCTGCATTCTGGTGAATTTTTGTGCACCAATTTCTCCTTTCTCTGCATCAAGTTATGGTGAAAATGTCTTTATTTATGTAAAGGAAAACACAAAATTCAGGCAATTCAATTCTTTGGATCCACAGGAGTCTCAGCTTTCCACTCAACTTATGCAATTCCAAGACTGTTGAGGGACCTCAGCATGCAGAAATATTCAAATATACCATTTTAGAATAAGAAAACATAACACATTTATACTGTATGCAAAAAAACTGCATGTGATTATCATGAAGTGGGCATGTCTGTAAAGGGGAGACTCGTAGGTACCCATAGAACCCATTTTCATTCACATATCTTGAGGTCAGAGGTCAAAGGACCCCTTTGAAAATGGCCATGTCAGTTTTGACTTTTTGGAGCGTTATTTAGTTTCCTTCCTGACAAGCTAGTGTGACATGGTTGATACCCATGGATTTCTAGTTTCATAAGATACCAATATCCTCACTCTAGAGGGTTTAATATTATACTGATTGTTTTTTAGGGGTGTAAGAAAATATTGAAAGTATCAAAAATCACTTTGTTGCTTGAGCACCCCTAAAAAGAGTCTAAAATTGCCACTGCTATTAAATATGTAACCAACAATCAGTTGTTTGCTGTGTTTTGACAGTGTCCATGCACTTAAACAAACTAGCTAAGCTAAGGAACATGAACATCGTGTAAGAGTACACTTTGAACGGCACTGATGGAAGTTCAGAATAAATGAAGCTGTCATTCTTTGTCGTGTGAAACACTGATCAGATTTATTAATTACTAATTGTTTAGCAGAAAGATTTGCAGCATTTAGGTTTAACCTAATTAAATCTTGTTCTAATAGGAGCTTAACACCGGGGCCACGAGCCTCATTAACATAAAACTCCCTCCACGTGAGGAATACATTAAAACGCTCCTTGGCTGATGATTGTCCTCATGTTCACTTGCACATATCTTTTCCTCACCTCCCGTCTGCCTCCCATAGCGAACCTCCGCCTCCCTGTATTTCTCTATGGTAGCGGTGAATGATAGTGCCATCTGGTCTTGTGGGAAATTAGAGGCAAGAGCGCGGGGGCAAATGGCCCCCAGCAAGCCCTGCGCCGGTAGGCAGAGGCAGGCAATCTGCTGCAGACTGTCTGCACACAGGAATGCACCATCCCACTTCACTGGAGCCCCACTGACGGCCTTTCTGGAGTCGGCTCACTGAAACATGCTAAAGGCTAGCGCAGCTCTGCCAAGAGCTACTGAGGAGGAGAGCTGCAGCATGGTTATGCTTTGTTTATTGAGAGTGTTGTCCTGCTGGTCGGCGGCCATCCCCGATCTTAGTTTATTGTTCTGCTTTCCAGAAGATGTATTACAAGGTGAAAAAGTGAGACGTTGAACACTGCTCTGTTTTCAGCCTTTCGGCAATTAGATATCATTAATGGTTCTTTATATTCAGAGCATTAATATAGCAGCAAACAACTATTTGCTATGTAAAATAGAGGAGTAATGTCTACCTGAGCAGAGAATGAAGTTACGGCTCACCGTTGCCATGTTAAGAGCCGTTTAGAGGCAATACAAAATCCTCCCAATCCCGTATTCAGCACTTTTAAGATCACAAGGAAAAACAACAAATTGTATGTTTACACTAGATACTTTTTACATAATTTATATTTTGCATATTTATCGGATTCTTATCCAGATCAACTTACCATGAGTATAAATTCAAACTTTTACTGACATTTACTGACATTACAAGACGCCACAGTAACGAGTTTATGGGTCAAAAACATAGACTGTATATAAAGATGGATGACGCTTCTCCACTTCCTCCCACTGTACAAAAGTGAAGCCAAAATATCCCGCATACGGGAGCTGCCGTCTTGAGATTTTGACGTCATATGGAGCCAGAGTCTGAGCAGTAGTGATTGGGTGGTGGAGTCGCGGTATTGAGGTCACCCGCCTGAACCAATCGCGAGCCGACCACGGCCACAGCTTGTCAGCGAGAGAGACTCACAGTTGTCAATCATGACGTCTCACCCCCTTTTTATAGCATTAAATAACTAATTAAAACCAAACTTATCAGAAAAATTAACACTTGAACATATCAGCGTGATAAAAACTAACTAAAATGACAGAAACCATCTTTGGAAAAAATGTATTTGACGTGTAGTTTGACTTTCGGCCCATGTCCCATCCACTAACATGGAGGGGGCGGGCTTTATGACCTATACTGCAGCCAGCCACGACGGGGCGATCCAGATGTTTTGGCTTCACTTTTAGGGAGCTGTCATGTCGTCCATCTTTATATACAGTCTTCGGTCAAAAACATGGTGCCATGACCCTTTGCACTCCTTAGTAATGGTTCCTTGTAACAAACAGTGAGGACAACAGACACTGGTGGTATCTGATTCACACATGTATAAATGTTTCCTTAAAATATTCTGAAATATTGTTGGACATTTTGAGCACATTCATCACTGTGCTATTAGTTATTTGTTTCTCCCTGCATGCCTGTACCGCACAGTTGATGTTTCACTACTGCAGAGGGGTCAAAGTTCAGATGCAGCCAGAACAGAACAGCTCTCCTATAGAGTAATTAGTGTCTTGCTCAAGGACACTTTGTCATTAGTTGCTGTGGGGAAACCATCAGGATACCCTGTAAATATATCTTCCACTGTCATCTTAATGTATGTGTAGGGTTTTGTCCTGATGACCTTGGTAATGAACTGTAATGTAGTGTGTTCGTCACGCATATAGCCAAGAGGGCCGTACATGCAAACTCACTGCACTCCTCTGCCTGTATAGGACTTCCACCTGCTGTACGAGGAGGCGCGCTACTACCAGCTGATGCCCATGATCAAGGAGCTGGAGCGTTGGAAGCAGGAGCGTGAGCAGCGACGGATGGCACAGCCCTGCGACTGCCTGGTGGTTCGCGTCACGCCAGACCTGGGCGAGAGGATCGCCCTGAGTGGCGAGAAGGTCCTCATCGAGGAGATCTTCCCAGAGACCGGAGACGTTATGTGTAACTCAGTCAACGCCGGCTGGAACCAGGACCCAACACACGTCATCCGCTTCCCCCTCAATGGCTACTGCAGGCTCAACTCTGTCCAGGTAACACACTGGACACCCCCCACCTCTGTTTACTGTCTCTCTCTCTTCATGTCAGACAATTTATGCAAAACACAACTATCAAATGTAGTTATATCTAAAACAACAGTACACATTTTTGTCATATTAGTGATTGAAGAAACCCAGCACACTGTTTTCACGGTGTTCGTAATATATAAATTAAAATTTTTAATAATAATCACTTTTAAAAAAAGGAAAAATCATCTAATATGTTATGGTAACTATACATGCACTTCCAGATACTAAGTTCATTTTAGAAATATTACAGGAATATTATACTGTGATTGAAATAGCTAAATAATCATTTAGATTAAAGAAGTGGTCTAAAATGAAAATGTGCAAACCAGACAGTCAATGAGCAGTATACAGTATTCAGCACGTAGCCTTTAAAATCTCTTTTTTTTAATCCTGAAAGTATAATGCAACCCAAACTATGAAGAGACAGCTATTTACAGCTTCAACACAGTCTGACGTAACTTTAAGTTCAGCTTTGATTAAGGTTCAAACTTTACTGACTAACAAATGAACCGTGTTGAGCTACAGGAAGCACAACTTGCTTCCTTATACACACTGACAGAGTCAGTATGAGGAACAGTGATAGACAGTGTGGCGCTTACCTCAGTGGTCACTGCAGGCCTTTGGTGAATACACACATTGCGTCTCACACAACATTCTCTTAAATTTATCTCATATTTTCTCTTAATTTTCTGTTAATAGATAAAATAAGAGAAGTCAACTTCAGATGCACCAAACGTTCATTACCATCCAAATCTGCTCTTACCCAGGTGTGCTGAATCCCACGATAATAGATTGGAGGCCGGTTGTTTATTATTAGCATAGGTAACGCCCCCCAAAACACTACATAAGGGCAGGTGTTGTGCTGGGTGCAAATACTCTGGCACACGCCCATGAATTAAAGCAATGCCCCAAAAATAAAGGCCGTAAGAGGAAGAAGAACTTCTGTAATTGTGAAATTAAGGTAGCCTACTGTTAAATACACCTTAACATGTGATTTTCCAGAACGTCAGTACTGGCGTTACAGGAAAATGAAAAAGCATAAGAGCACTATGTAAGCCACGCAATATCATCCAAGGGTTTTTATAGTCATAATTAGGATCAGTGGACCAATAGTATTTCTTTAATAATCCAATATATTATTATATTATACTCTAAAACATATAATAATCTAAATTTGATTATAGAATATTCATGCATTTTTTTATGTTCCTCAAATTTAAAACATGTATGTTTCCTTGCGTTGGACAAACACAATTTGTGGACTATGAAATCAAGATGTTTTCTTTTATCTTGGTAAGAGTGCTCTCAACTACTCCTCTTACCTAAGAGAAGAGCAAAAACAACATTGTTGAATCCAAGAAATCAATAGATACAAACAAAAATAAGAGAAAGTTTATTTTTATATCACTTCCTGCATGAGGCCCATTATGTAATGCATGGGTTTGTGACTCTAATACAATAATGCTGAAACACTTAACGTTATATTTAAGACCTCAAGTAAAGTGTTTCCTAATATAAGCTAATTTCCTAATATATTTTTACCTTGAGGTGCTTTATTTTTCTACGGATAATATCTTCTCTGCATCAGGAAGTGAAGATAAGACTTTTAAATGCTCAGGTCTCCTCGTGATTTTGCAGTGAAACCCTGCCGGTGTGCATTTAGTCTAGACGCTGTAGGTCTGCATCTGTTTAAGTGTGCTTTGGCACTCTAGGTGTTTTATGGCACCTTTATTTATCCAGCAAAGGATTTTGCTGAGCGAGCAAACCATTTTTCACCGCCACCTTTCAACACTTTCATACACACCTAACACCTGGCTGGTACTGTACAACCGGAGCTTTGATGGCCACTGAACTGAGGCTTAGCTGCCTAGCATAGCGTCACTCTATCAGTCCAGGTATTCTATGCCAATTTGCAGATTTTATTTTCAGATCACTGGCCAGGCTGGTATTTTTCCTTCATGTTTTTGTCTTTAAGGTAGAATTCCACCTCAAAACTTTGCTTCAAGGCAGTTGGCATGATTTGCGGCCCTTTACTGTGTTTCGCCAGAGTCGAGATAATAGCTGGTTGTCACTAACTGAGATAATAGCTACTCTGATGGAGCTTCAGTCGAGAGATTAACAGAAGTAATGGCAGGTGTGCAGAGTGTGTGCAGTTTTTCTTTCTGTCTAAAGACGGACTTACACGGCTTCCAAGTGGCTCTTGTGGCTGTTGCATTATGTGAAATCTGGCCCGGCCTTTTCCTTTGTTATATGTGACTGTTATGCCGTTTTCAAACCGCCAGTCTGACTTGGATCTCCTTGTTTAAAGCCGAGTTGACCACAGTGTGTAGTAAAGCAGTAAAAACAACTTCAGAAAAGTAATTTTACAGTTGTGTTACCCAGAGAGGTCTGCGAGAGGGGAAACATAACAGCCTCACACCACAGGCTCGATATAACACACTCCAGCGCCCACAGCCATGAACGGGCCAACACATAGAGGAGCCTTCCCCCCCCTCCAGCACCCAGAGGGAGCCTCTCCCAGGCAGGCTATAGCGCGCTCTGACACCTCCACCTCCCTCCTGCCAGTGCGAGAGACCACCTCCAGGGAGGAGAGAGCCGAGCGAGCGGGACAAAAGCACGTGTGGACTGCGGCCATGTTTTCCTGCGAAAAAATGAAGAAGAGGAATGGGAAGGGGGGGAAATGATATGCATAATTTACGCTTTACTCCTTTTTAAGACACAGCTCCTTTTTTTAAAAAAGACTCCAATATAACACCGCTCAAGGCCATTGAAATACACGTATTGCATTTTTTAATACCATACTTACAATTTCTCAAACAGCCTAAACCGGTTTATACTTCTTTTATAGATTTTTAAATGACTTGCAATATAATTAATTGGCCGCATCAACTAACACAACATTTTCCCACTCTGTTTACCAGTGAGACTGGTTATGGGATGTGAGCGCGTCTGACTTACATGGTCTGAAAGGAGTTTTTTTATTGGAAGGGTTTTTAATGGGCTGCTCCTGTGAAGTCGAGGTGAGCTGAAAATCCTCTTTTCAGACAAACTGCAAACAGCAAGAGGAGCTGGATCTTCAAGGTTTCCCCTTTGTCTCACAGTGTGGCCTCACTCAGTTAAGGTGGTGTTAGTTGTTGGTCTTTTTTGTCTTTTGCTGGCTCCTTTAAAGCAGCAGTAGGTAGAATTGGAAGAAATATGATATAAAAAAGTTATTTTTATAAAACTATACTATGTCACTATATCCTGACAGTAGTGCATGAGACAGGTAATCTGAAAAAAATCATGTGCCTTTGTGTCCTCCGGTGCTCCTAATGGCATCTGCAAGATTTCACAGACCGGAGGAAAACAACCGATCAGAGCTAAGCTGGAGTCTGCTGTGTCTGAGCAGCTGTCATTTACTCGCAAACTCCGATCAAACGATCAGCGCTGCCTAGTTTGACCGTTTGATCGGAGTTCACGAGTGATTGACAGCTGCCTCCGTTGAATGAACAGCAAATAGGAACGCTCTCTCTCTGAAATGACCTCTGATTGGCCCAGTCTTCCATCACGGGCTAGATTTTTAAAGCCTGAAAACAGAGCCATGAGGAGGTGCAGAAGTATAGTTTTCTTTCAGAACACTTGAATTACAATATGCTGAAAGGTTATTATGGAGTTTTTGCCCAATGATGCCAAAAACTTTCTGCCTACTGCACATTTAAGACACACAGATACACAAAATTCTGTTAAAAAAAAAAAAAGCGCAAACACACTCACACACATAATCTGCGAGCACAGTAGAGGGGCCGGCTCATTGAGTCGATGTAGATGAGGACGCGAGGAGCAGATGGAGGTGTTTTTCGGTGTAAGGGGAGATTTTTCTAAACAACTTACTCATTCTGTCCTCTCTCATTGTTGCGTGAAGGTATGAGAAGGTTAGGAAAATAATCCTTAGACTTAGCCCGCCAGACAATGAGCCTCTGATCTGATTTCAGTCCTGGACCCCAACCCAGGGGAACGCCACCACACCCTGCCCACAGAGGAAGACGCAGAGCAGTCTGGGACAGAGTTGTTATGGTCTTTGAAGCAGTCTTGACAGGAAAGAGATGTGACAATTTTGAAATGTGTTCAGTTTTCTTATTATTTATTATACGTCACTGGCATAGAGGATTCCTTTTATTGAAGTTAAGGTACTGTTGCTGTCTTGCCCGGGGCTGGAAACCGCTAGACCTTGTGATACTTTGGTCACAATGAGATAACATGACGTTTCTCAATACTTTACTGTACGCTAAGCACAGTATCCTAGTTTTTGCAGTTTTTATTCACTTTATAAAGACAAAGTAACACCCCCTAAGGTCAGTAAATGTGGTTAAACTTTGGAGTGAAACATTTCATTCAAATACTCAGTGATATTCAAAGCATTTCAAAGACGCTCTGTTTTAGGCTTTCTTCTATGTACAGTCTGTTTGTATCAGAAAGGATATCTTGGAAGGAAAGTCTTACAGTATTACAATGTATACTATACATTTAGCCCCTTCTTTAGTCCTTCATCATGTGTATTCAAATGTGAGAGAGTGAGAATAAACAACTCCACCTTGGCGAGTGATTCTCCATGAAGTCATGGCTGGAATTTGGGGAATAATGCGAACCACCTGCGCTGTGATGTAGATCCAGCAGAGAGAGAAATGGAGAGAGAGCAGCAGAGGCACTTAACGGAGGGAAAACATTTAGCCAAAGAGCCACAGAGGTGTACACATACACGCGTCCCAGAGCTGGAGCCGAGGCCTGCTGCTCAATACATCACCGTGATGAAGCACTCGGATCAGACCAGAGCCAATCCGTCCTTCATCAATGTGACAGCGGAGGCAGTCGTAGAGAAGGGCCCCCTGTCCCCCCCGCCACCCGGGCGGCGAACGCAACGCGTCGCAACACTCTCTTACATGTCACACTGCCACTCCATCAATCCTGCGCTGGGTGGAGAGAGAGAAAGCACAACTCATCAGAGCCAGACAAGGCCACACAAACACCTCAGCTGCTCCTCAGTGGCAGAACAAGACATTAACGCTGCTGCGGTGAGGGGTCTGTGTGCTGCCTGTGTGGCTCAGCGGTTAGAGCTCAGAGTCGGGGCACTCGGGCCCAACAGGCAGTGGATTAACCTGCAGTACAGTGAGGCTAAAGACTGGACGACGCTGCCTGCTGACAGCTTCAGCAGTCGGTGCCAGAAAAGTGTTTCGCAAAAATGTTTTTGTTGGACGCAGCATGGTTAGGTAGTGGAAATGTAGAGCTTTCCATGAGTGACTCTGTCAACAGTCAACTGGAGATACGAGACACTTGGAGGAAAAAGTCAGAATGAACTATTTATGAGATGATTTTCAAGTTTTTACACAGTTTAATAAGAAGAGATAAATTCCATAGAAAGTTGTTTTGTTCCCGAAACCTAAAGAAGACGTTTTGTTTGTTTCATTCAGTTTTACAACGTGTCAGTCTGAGTCAGATAGTGTGAGATCCTTCAAGTGTGTTCGCTTCAGTCTGACCTGCAGTCCGTCTGAGGCCTGAGCTAACCCTAAATACCTGTCTAGCTCTGTGGGTATTTACAATGCCAGGGTCAGGGGTCGCATCGCCACAAGGGTCACCCAAACTCGATTACTGTGTGGATTCATACCACTTAAAAGACACTTTAAATCAAAGTGTCCATTTGTAACGGCGAGCTCACTCTTGTCAGCTACGTGATGAATGAGCCGCAAATGCTATAAGAATATATTACACTGTCACAGTGTTTTTGTCGCTTGTGATTCCCTAAAAAAGCTGGCAGATGGCTCGGAGAATTAGAAAGAGTCGGAGCTTCTCGGCTGTTTTATGCCAGATGCTCACAATAAGCGAAGGATGCGATGCAGAGACTGCGGTTAGCGCTCCTTGTCACACATTAAAGACTGTGCATAGTTAAACAAAAGCGACCCCCGGTGTGCAGCGCCCATCACATACTACCGTGTGTGTGTGTGTGTGTGTGTCATACGTGTCAATCAACTCTGTGCCATGATGAGCGAGTGTCTTCCAGCGCCTCCTGAGAGCATGTGTGTGCACTCCGGTGGCCATCAATATTACATTGTGCTCCGGTTTCCAGCCCTGAGAGTCATCCTCTTTGATTCCTGGCCCTGCCATCTTCCATGTGTTGGAAATATACGGCGCTGGGAGGTTAGAAGGGCGAGGTTGCCTTCCTCATCCCCATTGCGACCCTAGAGTGAGTGGCAGCTCAGAGAGATGATCAAATGCTAAATGGTGTGTTTTGGGGGCAGATCCCAGTGCAGCCAAGTCGACCCCGTAACAGTGAGAATGGGTTATTATGTTTCAGATGTAGAAGGATCACTGGGGATGAAGAGAGACGTTGTTATTCTGCTTCGATCACACGCAGGACAAGAAGACGAGAAGAAGAGCTTGAGTTTGTGGTAGAACTAGTAAACTTTGAGAAAGTATTCTCATCTCCTCTGTACTCAGATTTCCTGTTTAAGGTAGTAGTAAATACTGCAACTCTGGGAAGGTCTTCTCAAAGTTCAAACTAGTGCACATGAAAAGGAATAATTAGTCATAATTCCATTTCACGGAAATCACCATGCTTGGAATGAAACTTCGACCAATCGGATTGCTCACATGCAACTCGCTGTTAGAATATTTCGCTATGGTTACGCTCAAACGAGGCAGGCAAGCAAGCAGAGAAATCATACAAATTTCAACATAAGCTGAGATCTGAAAGCCTGCGGTCACAAGTATGTTGTGCTGCTGAACGGAGCCACCCGGACATGTTTTAGCTTTTTAAGAGGGTGCTTTACTTTCTGTCGTCAGCTGGGATTGATTTCAGGACATTGTCCCGTGGACATTGAAACCTTTTTTTTTTTTTTGCTTGGATACATCTTAATTATTCAGTGTATTGTTTATTCCCCCGTGGCACTAATTTACTGTGTCAAACTGAAAATGAATTTCTGTTTTTTAATGGCTTCTTATAGTTATTACAGTATCCTTGAATCAGTTACAACTATCTATAATAATATCCTTAAGTCTTTTGTGTTGCCGTGCATTAATGATAAAAGTGTTTTCAGACTATCTTTATTGATCAGGCCATTCTCCTCTGTGACCAAATTCATTGCCGAACATGACAGTCCCACATGCGTTAAAGAGATGATGGGGGGAAAATGCAATGTGATGCAATGATCAAAGAAGGCTATGTAATATCATTTCCATAATCGTTAGGCTCCTCCGTCGTCTGTCATGGATTTGGGAGTGTTTGATGCTTGGGCAGGTCTCTTAATTAGCCATCCTCACCATCAGCTGTCTGCCGCCCCTTCTGTCTCACAAATTACAGAGTTTGTCGTCGTATGGCCAGAGGACGAAAAAAGCAGGGGGTAACTTTTCCAAGTGGTCCTTTCTGCTTACAAGCAGCATGTCGGCTCATATTTCAGTTTAATCAGGAAGTGGGGTGAGAGGGGTTCAGGTTCTGCTCAACAAGTTTGTGTGTGAATACGATTTGCATTTGTACTTTTGCATTCTTGCTCACATCTGATCTCTGTGTGTTTGTGATTTATCTGCTCTTCTCTGTTGTGCTATAATCCCCAGTCAGGGCAGGGAGGCTGCAGGCCTTCAACCTGGAGGCTTAAATGCCCCAATTTAGCCCTCCGATGGGGCCCTCGGTCCTGTAATTAGAGAGGTCATTCTGCGCCGTGTGTGTGTGTGTATTTGCGTGTGTGTGTATGGGCATCTGAAGAAAGTGATGTATTTTGTGTGAACTTCTCTGTATCTGGCAAGAGGGGTTAGCCCTCGGCGAGACCTTTCATTTCCAAGCGCTGCACACTCCATTAAAAAGGACGGGGGAATAAGTAAACACACAGCACTCCTCGCACTGGGATTTAGATATACCCCCATCCAAAAAAAAAAAAAAAAAAAAAACATCCCACAAGGATTACAGCAGATGAGGAGAGAAAAGGGATCTTGGAGTTCACGTGTTTGAGCGTATCTGCATTTATGTATCGATGCCCAGACTCTCGAGGGCTAACATGCATCCCCGTCTCCCGTTCTCTCCCTGCAGCTCCGACACTTTGTCCTCACACAGATCACCCATAAACTCCCCTATCCTCATTCCCCACACGTCGCTCTCTCCTTCGCTCACGGACCTCACTTCTCCTCTCACCCCGGCCTCATTACTCAAATTAGGAGCTTCAGTAATCACCGCGCTGAGCCCCTTAACACACCTCACTCACACTCCCCTCAGCCCTTTGAGCTCATGCCCTCGGTTCAGAAGCCGATCCAGCGCGAGCGGCATGAATATTGCAGAGGTGGTGTGATGTCGGAGTGCCCTCTGGTTTTTATCCCATCGCTACGTGTGATTGGAGGAGGGGGGAGGTTAACGACACATGGTGTATGTTGTGACTGATGAGGAGCGGAGGTCGATGCGAGGATGAATGGATATCAAGAAGTGATATCTATCCAAGACTTACTTATATATTTACTGATGATGATCATGTATTGCACGAGAAACCTGTAACATTCGGGTAATGAGTTATCACTAAACTTTCCAATAAATCAACATTATTTTTTATAGAGGAAACGACTGATTCTATTAAGTAAAGTACACATTTCAAGCAGAAAAGTATTTATCACACAAAAAAATGTGCTCATATTTTTTTAAGTTTAGCAACAAAAGGGGTATCAGTCTTCTCATCTAATGGTGCTTCAAATGGGGTTCACGAGAAGAGTCCATATGAGCGCCCCCCTCTTGTGGTATTAACGACCTCGTAGGCGGAAAGTTTCTGAAATAATAATAATAATCTGTCTGAGAAAAATGTCGATATTCCCAACGGCCTCATCTTTTTGCTCTGTCATTATGCCTTTTGAATTTCTTGCATTATGTTAGCTCGCTAAATTGTTAGTCTCTGTGACGTCTAGACGCCGACAGTAACAGTAATATTGTCGTTGCTTAGCAGCGAGCTCACGAGTTTCATTTGAAGGCAGCATAACTCTCAGCAGGAAAGCATTTCCCAAAATGTTGAACTTTTTCTTTAGAAAGTATGAAACTTAGTTATTAATGGCCTTCTCTTTACTCTCCTCCTCTCTCTACTGTGTTTCTTCAGGTTCTGGAGCGCCTCTTCCAGAAAGGTTTCAGTGTGGCAGCGTCTTGCGGAGGTGGCGTGGACTCATCCCAGTTCAGCGAGTATGTGTTGTGTCGCGAGGACCGGCGGAGTCTGTCCATCAACACGCCCATCAGGATAAAACAGGAACCCCTGGACTAGAGCATTCTGGGCGAGGGACTGCCAACCCTACCAACTACTCCTTCCATCTTCTCACACCACCACCCCCCCCCCACCCTACCTCACCCTGCCCCCTCCCTCCCTGTCCTCACAGGACCACAACCACCCCCAACATACCTAAGTATTAGCAGAGGCTTGTTAACCTCACCTGCTCTGCAGAACACTAAGGGGAATGTAGTATCAAACAAAAAGGAAAAAAAAGCATCAGCAGCAAAAGTTTTTGATTATGTTAAATGACGCCCAAAGAATCTGGGACTGTGATGAAAACAACACCAACGACAAATGGACTCAACAGCAGCTCACTTGAAGCATTTTAGCACCATGACTGGTTGATTTTGCCCTCTTCTTCTTATGAAAAAGGTGTCCTGACCCTTTTGGAGTGACACAGCCTCCTCAAATCCCAATACACTCCCCAACATCCCCCTCACCCTTCTACCCCTCTTTCAGTGGTGTATCATCCGATTCTGTCTCTCTACGAGGCCCATGTCTGGTCTGCTGTGGGACAGGAAAGCTTTGGCAGACGGGACGCTGTTAAGGATGACAGGAAGAGGACATAATCCCATCCCGCGAGCCCCCCAAAAAGGCCCCAATCCCCAAGACCCCCGCGGCCCTCCAACCCCATCCCACCTCACTCCACAGGCCTTGCTACAGACGGCGGGGGCCTCGCCGAAAAACAGCATCGTTTGCCAAACTGATTGTTTATTACAATTTTCATTGTTGTTTCTAAAGTACGTTCTTCTTGCTCCTTTTGCTGTTCTTATCATGACATGGTGTAAACAATTATTATTAATAGGATTATTTTTAATGTCTCTTTTTTTCCTTTTCTCCAATATGAAGGATGTATGAACGTTGTATTCATTAGGCTTTGAGAGCTTGTGAGGGAGCGTTTCTTGGCAGTAGCTGCAGAAACTCAGATGTCTGCAGGCTATGTGGCTAAAGCGATCTGGCTGGCAATGCATTCAGAGCTGAAAAAAAAAAAGTCCCATTGTTCAAACGGGGATGGAAGAGAACCTGGATCTTTCAAAATTGTTTATAGTCAAATGTGTAGCGCACATAAAAAAGTGCTCTGGAATTTCTGCTTATTAACTCTAAAACATATCTCGGGTCTCTGATCGGATTCTCTGTCACGGGCACGAACCTTTGTTCGTGTTTAGCGAGAAGTTTAAGAAAGTCCGTCAATTTGAAAATCAGGTTGAAGTTGCACAAGCTCTGAGTGTGTTTTGTCGAGTTAGAATGTTAAAGACTTGAGGACCGACGTGGACGTTTACCAGTATGTCTCGTGATCGGCAAGAGATGTACTCTAAATGCTTAATGTTTCTTTGCACTTAAACGTTTCCTGCCCTGTTCCCGCCATACACTTGTTTGAACCCAGTGACCAGCGCCAAGTCAAGCTGTTTATCTTAGACCAGAATATTAAAACAAGCAAAAGTTACAACAGAACAAATACTGTAAAGGTACCAGAGGAGACAAGGTGCCTATTTTGTTGATTGTACAAACATAAAGACGTCACCTCTTTTTACAGTTTATAGCTAAAGAAGACACAATGCATTATAACAAACTGCACCAATATTTGTTCCTCCGGGCCTCCAGTCTAGTTGAGAATAGCTCACAGTACCTCCAGACAAAGTTTGAGAGACAAAGTCTCTGTTTGTTTCAATATTGTCACTTCTAAGCCAAGATTATTCCGATGGCAGAACCCAACGTGAACCGTACTCCCAGCATCAGCGTCTTATTCACAAAGAGGCGAGTGGGCGGCATTTACTCTATCCTGCTCTCATTCTCTTGGTCTTATTCGCAACATTTCTGGATCAAAGACAGAAACAAGAAAGGCCAAGTTTTCATGCTTTGTATTTGTGTGTAACTTACAGATGCTGTTTCTTCCATTCCAAAAGACTGATAAGAAAAAAAGAAGTCTGATCTTTGTTTGAGTTGAACTGGGGGTTGTTTTTAAAAACTAGTTGTTCATTAAAAATGGGTGGTAGTTCTTCTGACCAATCTTGTCCTAATATCTGCTCTCACCGGACGGCCGCTGATTAAACAAGGCCAATGAGTGGATAAAGATGAGCTCGGTGTAAGCGTAGCTCCCAGTCTAGCGCGCTCCTCCCCGGGCGTCTCCCTCACAATCAAGCCCATCTTTGTTCTGACCTGCCAGTGGCCTGCGCCTTTGCATCCAGTCGCCTCAAAGGGAATGGTCAACCAGGCCTTTCATGTGCCGAGGCATGTTGGGCATCTTCACAGCGCTCCTCACCCCCCTCCGCCTCCCCGAAGGCCCACAGCTCAGCGGTGCCAGTAGAAACTCGGGTTGCACCCCCTGCTGCTGTGTCATCCCCATGCCCTGGTTTTCAAAACGCCCTCCTACACTGTGGCTCGCTGGACCACACACTGCAACAAACCAAACTGATGAGTCAAATCTGAGCATACTCAGAACTCACTGTACAGCCAGGCGGCTCGACTCTGCTGCTGAGCCCGAGATCTTTTGATCCAGTTGATATGAGGTGTGGAAACTCATCTGGGTTAGTTCTCTAGGAAACAGGGGTAAATAAAATCAGTGTTGTTCTAAAAACACACATCTGCAACTATTACTTTTTTCAGGGAGGAAGGAAAGAAGGCATATTTTCTCACTGATGTGGCATTTGGAAATCACAGAATGGGCTTTTATCAGCTTTAAAGAGTTAAGGGGTCATGCACATTAGAATAAAACATTAATGGGCGATCACACAAACACATAAAGTGAAAAAAAAGGAACACAAATTGCAGTTTTGGGCTTCTGTCTGCAATAAACAAACCTGGGACGCCCCTTTTCGACCAAGCGTATAAGTGACAGGTTAACTAGACAAACTCGACAGGACTGGGAACTTCATAGACATGTTCACACACGCCACCCTTCCAGATATAAGTGCAGGTCAGTGTTTCAGCCAGTTCACATGGCATTCACTCCACCTCTGAGGCGGGTCAGTTGTACTGTACAGTTATTGTATATTGAATTATCAGGACTCTGGGTTTTACGGGACCCTCGTGTTTTTAAGAGACCTCTTAGTCCTCTTCACGAAAAGAATGGAAAGAATTCAAAGCATTACATTGTGTACATATGGATTGAAACATTTCAAAGGGTATAATAAGGTGCAAAATGTATATTATTTAAAGTGTTTAAAACAATTAGACTGTGGTATTAAAGGGCATGTGTTCATTTACAGTGTCTCCATTTGACTTTTCTTGCATATTTGCGATAATAAAAGGATGTAATGATGTATATCTGACGTGTGTCTCATTGCTCTCATGCTCTTCCATTAACCTTAACTAGGGCAGTGCCCGTTCGGAGCTTGTGCCCGTCCAAAATGGCCCAATTGCTTGGGCCCTAGAAGTTCTGCTTACAGCATTGTCGAGTACCGCTGTATGGCTGCTTGTACCCGTCAAGTGTGAAGTTGATTGGATGAACAGTTCTTGAGATATGCGAAGGACAGTTTCACACACGTAGACAGAGAAACTTTCTTTATAGTTAGATGTTGCTGCTACAGTGCCACCTATTGGCCAAATGGCACCAAATTTGCCATGGTCACTCAAACATCATATCTACACATGTCCACCAAACGTGGTCCCAATAGCTCAAAGCGTTAAGAAGATATGGCATTTTTTGTAATATAAGCCCTGCCGACAGCATTTGAGCTAACTTTGAGGACCAGCTGTAGCAAAACTGTATGAAACATCAACAATCCAAAAATGAAACTTTTTCCAGCTTGGTCCAGAGATGTTCTTTACCAATTTTTGTGATGATTGCTAAAAAAAATTGTAGGAGAAGTAGCAAAAAATCTGACTTGGACAAAATTCAAAATGAGGGACGCAAATGGGCGTGGCTTATATAGATAGATTCATCTGGACCAACAAAATCCAGGGAAAAAGATATCGAGAATATATATATATACAGAGGATATAAATATACAGAGAATAAAAATGTTTCTGAGACTTATGGTTCAAAAGTTACAGCCCAAAACATAAAGTTCATTGTTATAGCGCCACCATCTGGCCAAACTAGACCACATTCAACAGTGCACTCCATGGGGTCCCCAGCAATACACCCGTCAAGTGTGAAGTAGATCGGATGAGCGGTTCTTGAGATATGCAAAGGACACACAGAGGGACAGACAGACAGACAGAGATTCCTGCCTTTATATTTAGATAGTTAGATAAGTTAGTTTTATCAGGCATTGTTTGTACTATCGGTGATTTCGAGACGTATTTATTGCAGATGATGCCAACACGTAAATATGTATGGGGTTGCTATTGCTGTATATAAGTTGATCTCTGTATCCTGTAATTGAACTGATGAAACCTGATGAATCCCCCCCATCTACTTTATACAAGCACACACGGGCTCCCCGTTGACTTGTTGCGAAGCGGGAAGGTCGTCTTCAAGACTGAATCCAGATCAGCCGTCTGCGGCTCCAGAGGGACCGAGGAATAGGCCGAGATCTTGAAAAAAACAATATGCTCCCAAACTCCAATATTTTACACTGAGTTAAACAGTTTGGTCTTTTCAAAAATGCTTCTGCTTAATTAGCAGCAGAAACCTAGAGGGACTTTTCATAGTTGAGCAGCAGCGCTTGACTCAGTTTGTACTTAGCATGTGCAATGTTAGAAATGGAAATGAAGCAGGCTGAAATTAGTAGTTGACTTAAGTAAAACTGTCTTGCAAAAACATAACAGCTTATTTTTTTTCCTTTTCAAGAGTGAGGAATGAACAGAGGGAAACATATTGCTTAGTTATTGAGTCATTTTTGAGTAAAATTTACATTTTCTTTATTACCGTTGAGACTCCCACAGTAATGTGTATGCTGTTAGAGTAAAAAAAAAAAAAGAAGAAATAGACAAAGTCAGCATCTGCTCAGTTTAGTAAACAGCGTATTTATTCCTTTACAAAATAGGTACAAATACATAAGTATTGTTTTTTCACACAAACAGGAAATTTTCAAGATATGTACAAGAGTTTACCAAAAATAACGTGGTTCTAATAAACACATAGTTTTGTAAACAATATTTACAAATCATCCATACATTGAAATGTTATTTCCCCCCATCTGTTTACATCAGTAATATTGTCCTATTATTTTGGCTAAAAAGCTGAAGTAGTAGTAGAAATGTCCTCCTGTGAACCCACCAGAAACCATAGAAATCACTAATAAAATCATCGGAAATCACCACAATAGCTATTGTTGTGCTTGTCTTTAAAACATGGTATTTTGGAGATAAAACTTATGAAAATGTATTAAGCTTAAAAGCCAATTAAAAAGAAAAGAAAAGAAAAGAAAATATATTAATTGTTAAAAAATAACTGTCTTTTGACAGAAGTTGGCAATACTGTTTACTACTTAAAAGAGTCATTTCTTTGCTATAATACAGTGACAGCTTTCAGTTGTCAGGTAAAATAGATATAAAAAAAGTTCTGTCAAAATGTACAACGCACAACAATTGTTTCAAATGTCACCAATATTTAAATAAATTTCAATATGACAAGAAAAGCTGCATAGAGGCCAAGATATTTAGTTAAATAGAAAAAAATACATAATGGACAATATTACATTATACAATAAGGATTTGTAAAAAAAAAAAAAATTAAAATAACAAGGCGACAATGCAATACGACATGTAAGAAGCAGGCGTTTTGTCCCATTCCTATATTCAGTCAGTAAAATAAACAAAATGGGGAAAAAGTAGAAATCAATTTTAGGTTGAAATCAACTGATTCCTTCTACAGTTTATCTTTACAGCTGCGATATTGAATTTGGGATCAAAATACAAACAGGTATAAGTGCTTTTGTCGTTCAGTCATTACCAAAGTAGGTGGGTAGCTGAAATGTAATTTTTTTGCCATTAATGTGCAGATGGGACAGCGAGAGGAGAAGATAAAGGAATGTCTGTTTTGATCCGAGGTCTCACTCTCCCCAGTCACCACCCCGCCTACAATATTAACCAAAACTTACCTTCCTAACAGGTAAGTTATTGAAGAAGTGAGCATGATAGTACACAACATCAAGTCATAAAAACAATGTTCACATTATGTGTGGGTAAAATAAAAAATACTGACACGGGTGACCAATCAGAAACTGGCGTCTTAGTGCGACTCTAATTTAGTTTAACGACCTTTGCAGAAAGCTCATGGGGACTCCGTCTTATTACAAATACTCTACAGGCGAACAGAATAAACTAATTCTGACTCATTCAAATCACAAAACATCAGGTCTCATTATATTGACACACGGGTTATTTCCTTTTCCTACAAAGCTTACGTGTGATAAAAATATACATGCTGTAAAATAATTCAATACGAACTATTTACACATACAGTAAGGAGATTGATCGTGATGCTGTTATTTGGAATCCTAATGTTTGAAATCAGTAAAGTCTCTCATTTATTATTGAGTTCAACTAATAAACTACATTCATTGAACTGTGTTCAACAAATAGCTCGCGGAGAATATCGTAGGCTGCATCGAGGTGCGAACATAACTGTCTTACTCTGAGGTGGTTCATTGAAGCTACTGCCGACGACGTCGAATAAATAGTTACCCGACATACATGGAACCAGTTCTGGGTCACAAAATACACTTTGTTCCTTTAACAAATTCAACGTCAACACAAAGAATCTGATATGGCCTTTAAACTCAACGATCTAACTACACACCGTGAATCTAAAACGGAGAAGACACGGAACAACAGTTTAATTTTTGTTTTGTTTTTCCTCTCTTCTCTCTTTCTCTCTTCTTATTAAAAGCTACATCAAAACGTCACTACAGTACATAATGGAGACACAGAGCTGAAACATTAGACCTGATCTGAAGGCACGTGGCTGGGAAGGAGGAGGAGGTCGAGGCGGGCGCTGAGCGGAGCGGAGGCTACTTGAGCAGGGCACGGTAAAGGAGGAGGGAGTGGGCGGTCTCTCTCTCCTGCTCCATGTAGAAAATTAAGTCCCTGAGGTTGACGCGAGTGATGCGTTGCCGCGTGTACTGGCGCGATGAGGTGGACGGGGCGGAGGAGCTGGCCGGGGAGCCCGTCGAGCTGCCTGAAACCTGGAGACAAGGGAGGGGTCAAAGGGTGAGAAGGGAGGACTTCACACTGGTTCCTTAACATTTTACATTCCTACACATGGGTTTTAAGGATTAATATTGCCTTTAAATATAATATGACAATGATTCAACCTATATTCAGTATATACAGAAAACCCTGGTAGCTATCATGAACAGTGAGATTTTCAATTGCTGAGCTTATGAACAGAAAAGGCATCATTTCTAAAAACTGAAACTGCATCGACAAAATGTTCAAGGGAAAAGACTCAAAACTGGTTAACTGACAAGAAATCTCCGGGAAATGAAGTGCAGAAACACAGCAGCAAAGATTCCTGTTAAATACAATTTTGAAAAATGGCATCATGGATTTGCAAATGTTTACTTTTTTCAGGGAGGAAGGAAAGACGGCATCTTTTCTCACTGATGTGGCATTTGGAAATCACAGGATGGGCTTTTATCAGCTTTAAAGAGCTAAGAGGTCATGCACATTAGAATAAAAACATTATGTTGTAACAAAAATGATAACATTTCTAATCATATATAATGGGTAGGGCTGTGTATTGGTAAAAATCTGGCGATACGATACGTATCATGATACAGGGGTAACGATTCAGTATATTGCGATATACTGCAATTCTTTTAAATCCTATTTTAGAAAAACTGTCATAGTATAAAGAAAACACCAGAAATACACAACATTTTTAGAATAGGCAAAAAAAACTTGTGGGTACCAATAGAACCCATTTTCATTCACATACCGTGAGGTCAGAGGTCAAGGGACCCCTTTGAAAATGGCCATGCCAATTTTTCCTCACTGATATTTCGCCTAACTTCGATGCGCTTTACTTTTTTTTTTTTAATCAATTTTATCTTTAAAACTGAGCCCACTACAACCTCCGAAAGATCAAATAGCGGCCAGGCCCGACGGCGGACCATTGGATTTTTAAAAGGTTAATTAAAAATCAATACAGTGTTTTGGATAATCGATACGGTATCACAAAACATGATATCGCAATACTCGAGTATCAGTATTTTCTTACACCCCTAATAATGGGACCTAGCAATAATTAGCTATCCTAGCGGCAGAACATTGGATGGATTGCCATGAAATTTTGTGGCCTACAGACATTCATGTTCCCCAGAGGATGTTTCTGAATGACCTTTGTGATCACCTGACTTTTCCTCTAGCTAGCTCCACCATGAGGTTGACATTTGTAGTTGAGAGTGAAATGCCTAGAGGTGTATTGGATGGATTCTCATGAAACACTGGACAGACATTCATGTTCCCCTCAGTATGAACTGTAATAAGTTTGGAGACCCCTTAACTTTTCATCTGGCGCCACCAACAGGTCAAATCCTCAATTTGATTAACGACCAAACATCTGCAAAACTAATCACATTCCCATCCGCCTCAGCTGTACTTTGTATTTAGTGCTAATTATCATAGACATGGAAGAATTACACTCTTCCAAAGCTGTGTAGGAACCCTGAAACTAATCAGGGGACGGGAGGGAATATTCCAGCTCTGAGCTTTCAGCACGAGAAGGTGCTTGATATTAATCAACAGCGGCCATCAACGCTGCTATAGTGACCTTCAGCAACACACACTGCAATCCAATTGCTTGAGTGTACCGACTTCATCGAGGAAGTTCCTTTCTGTATCAAGCTTTTTATGCAGATGAGTTTTTAGGTGAAAATAAAATGATTATGCTTTTCATTAAAAACATCAAATGATTTGTTTAAGTTTGTTCACTTTATCTTCTCCCTTTACAGATGTGTGTTTTGCACTTTCTCTTTCAGGCGGTTTGTCCTCACTTTGCCTCTAGTGAAGGAAAAGATCTTTGTGACGCAGCCGAAGGGATAGTTTCCATGGTGAAACATAGAAACTGTTCAGAAGTAAGCAGCAATACTATGTTTCCCATTTCCCATAAATGAAGTAATCGTTGTTGAATGGCTAACACATTGACAGTATCAATAGTAAGGAATGCTGTGGTCTCTAACAAAGTATACACCTCCAATTAAGAAAAGTAAACCCTCTTACAGAGCATGAATGAGATCAAACAGATGCAGTAATAACAACCAGATCTTCAGGTGCAGCAGAGCGTTTGGAGATTTTTTTTTCTTCAAACTAGCTGAAGCCGAGAAAAACATTGGCGACGTGCTCCGACGGCAAAGGAAACGATCATTTTTATTTTACGGCTCTTTACGTCGCCCCGAATACGAACAGATTTCCCCTCTAAATGAACAACGCCGCTGACGTAGATCTGAGCCGACGTCCCGCTCTGAAATGGAGCCCTCGTTGTTTGTATTTGATCCAGGAAAAATGAGAAGGACTAAAAAGGGAGTGTATACAGAGGCTGATACAAATCAAGGGATGCATTTACATTTGGAAATGAGAAACACTGGGAAACAAATCCAGCAAGTGCCCACACTTGAACCCAGGCAGAGAGAAATAAGACAGACGTTTCAGTCAGGAACACCCTCTCACAATTACATTGATTGCACCACTCTGTAAACACACAGTACAGACAGGCCTTAATTGCAAACATATGACGGGTATGGATTTACAAGAACCAAACCAAAGTCCCTCCAGCACCGCCCCCTCGTGTGCTTGTCTTTGTGTACACTGTATGACGGTGTTTTGTCTCAAATTTCCCCTCAGTACACTCTCTGACCCCTGGACGCTGGATGATGATGAGTGAGGGGAGCCAGGCCATTGTTCCCGCCAACTTACCCCAACCACATCAACCATCTCTGGCAGACTCAGACTGGCCATGAGAGCACTGGGAGAATTACGGTAGCCTGGCCAGCTGATTGGTCAGCAGTGTTAGGCCAGTGTTGAAGAGGAATTGCACACAATTTTCACACAAAATTCATTTTATGTGTTACATTAGCTTGTATTTTATTTGGATTTGAAAGTTTGTTTCAGCCCAATTCTCTGGCCCCTCCCTAACCGTGACGAAATAGGTAAGCATCCGAGGACTATTAGTTATGTCCACCCCCCTATGTGGTAGCAGCTGCCGTGCAAAGTATAAAAAGCAAAACATGAGGCTGCGTCCGAAATTCCACGCTAACATGCTGTTTAGTACACTAAAACAGTATGTGAGATTTTTTAGTATGTCCGAAACCTTAGTATGAAATCAATAGTACGAATAGTACCAAATGCTCGACACAATGGCGGCACAAATATCCCACAATGCAATGTGGTAGTGACGACAACGTTCGTAACAGACGTTGACGGACAACTCTGTAACGTCAATAACGCTTCTATTTAAGTGTAAGTATAAGATTTCACTTTGATGGGTGTAATATATGTTTTTAAATTAGTTCAGACTTTATGATTCTCATAAATCATCGTTTGGTCACTGCTACACCCCCACACACAAACACACACACATGACCTCCATGCTAAATTTGAGCCTCCCAGGGCGAAAACTGTGGCCGCAAAAGCTTGGGGAAATGTTTGTGGACTGACCAACCGACCGACAGACTGATACGCTGCTGGTCGCACCTAAAAATAACATGCTAGCAGGGCCGCCCTCAGCACGTTATACTGTCACAACTACCCTCCCCGAGTTGATTCTGTGTTTTTAAAAACTAATAAATGATAACAAAACTTGTAGGAAAGCAGGAGATGTGTGTATTCTTGGAAATATTCCAGAAAATAAAGACATATCTAGTCTTTTCTGTCAGCTGGAAGTACCTCCAGTTACTCAGACCTACCAGTCCAGTCAGAGCTGTGAGGAAATGCCAGGTGCAAAACAAACACTCGAAATCTAATTAATTCCTGTAGACTTATTATGGAAATGCAACTGAGTAACTAATGAAACTAAAGACACTTGACTGTTTTTAACTATTAACGATGTTTGTTGAAGCAGTTTTTGTGTGTAGTGATAAAACTAAAAGATGTGTTACAGTATATGTGGTCTGTTTTGAATGTGTGGAGATTGGCCTGCGTGGCTGATGTTAGATTCCAGGCATGAATTATTATCCCCGTCCGGCACTGGTCTCTGGTCAGTAATGCTCATATGCTGGGAGCAACGTGGGTTGAAGCACAAGTGGGTAAAGCCAGCTCCCCGCCGCCGCCCCCCCCGGGGCACACCAGACCCTCACTTTGGGGAGCGACCCCAGCCTAATCAGGTCAATCATGGCTGACCACATGTGAAAGATGGGCCTGCCTACTGCCATGCCAATTACTGCCACTCACAAGTCAGCTCGGCGACGGGGCCACAGATTCTACCAATCAAAGCCATCCATCCACCTGGACGGATGGGCAGCAGTAGCCACAGGCAGTCGGTGCTGGGGTGGTGCCGTCGCCGCAGCGGTTGATGGCGGGTAGGAGAAAGACAGTGAGTATAGCCAGATATCGCTGGTCAGGTAGTGTGCCACAGCTCCCAGAATGCCTCATTCCCTTCAGGGACAGGGGCAGCCTCAAGTGATCCAAATACAGGCAGAAAGGTCAGCGCTCGTCCAGGAATTCACTCAACGCAGCCTCTCCTCTCCCCTCCGTCTTTATATGCCCTCTACATGCCAGCAACCCAAACACGGGTATGTTGTTGTCGGTATCTATGGAGACCAATCCCTCTCGCCAGCACACGCAGGAAATCATGTTGTGGAGGAGGGAGCGGGGATGGGAGGGGTAAACACCGACGCTAAACAAAGCAGATGGCTGAGTGTCAGTTAAAAAGGAGAGGGAGACATCAACAACCACGCTTTCCCTGTCGCTGGCAATTACACAGTAATTGTGTCTGAAATTCAATGAAAAACAAAATGGCAGGCTTTGTAAGGTCACAGTGGATGAAAAGAAAAAAGTGAGAAGAAGAGGAAGAAGCAAGAGAGCAGAGGCACAGAGAGGGGGAGAGAGAGGGGGAGAGAAAAACTGAAAGTCTCAAAATCAGCTTGGCCAAGAAAGATCCATGAGGCAAAAAACAGCATCTGTCATTTTATCTGTGATGGGCGCTCGGAGGCATTATGTCATATGACATATCCATCGTACAGAACGCACAGGGATACTTCGATACATCTCTTCAGACATTTGACTTGTTTGGAGCTGGGGACAGAGAGAAAAACACAGAGAGAGAGAGAGAGAGAGAGAGAGCATAGAACCCGAGGAGAGGAGAGGAGAGGAGAGGAGAGGAGAGGAGAGGAGAGGAGAGGAGAGGAGGAGCTCGTCTGTAATAAGGCCTCTTTGCTGGCTCTGGTCTTCAGCCATATTCTGTTGACATACATGACAACGTGCCAACAGGCCAGACACATTACGTTACACCATTTCACCCTTCCATGGTTTCTCCCACACACACACACACACACACACACACATGTTCATCCACAAAGAGAGAGCCTGAGTGGGTTTGTGTAGCTGACAATTAGTATAATAGACTGCAGTACGACAGACTACAGGAAAACACAGAAATACATGACAAATGCCCCAAATGCCCATTCTGACAAGAGGAATCAGGCAAATAAACTACTGGAATTTCAATAATTAAAATGTATCAATAAAGATGTATAAAAGCTCAAACAATGTGTCAAGAGTATGATAGAAGCAACTTTAAAGGGATATTTCGGGTGTTTCTGAGTGGGGTTGTATGAGGAACTTATCCATAGTAAATGTATTACCTACAGTAGATGACGGCTGGTACGCCCCCAGTTTAGAGAAACAGACAGCAGTTACCGCATGAAAGCAATGTACTGCTGCGGACTGGGCCGGCAGGAAAACGTATTTTAGATACCAAAACGAAAGGCTCACCTTAAAAAATCAATATCAGTTTAAGTGTACGCTATATTTACAATATTTTTGCCGGTTTACCTTGCTGTGAGACAGCGATACAGTCTATGTTTCTGATAGGGAACTGAAGCTGTTATCTATGCTCTCGCCAAAGCAACCAGACTCCATTGAAAAAAACTGCAAGGTAAATATTACAAGTTTTTTCAATGGAGTCTGGTGGATTTGGCGAAAGCACAGATCGCTGGAACGGCTTCAGTTCCCCATCGGATAGGTCTGTCTGATAGCAATGATGCACCGATAGCGATACTGGATCAGATATCGGGCAGATACTGACTCAAATAGCTAGATTGGGTATCGTGACAGTGGGGTCAATCTATTAAATTCAATTCTATGTTTATACAGTATACTATATACATTATATACTGAATTTTGAATTCCAGTGTAAGTTTTGACCAATTTGTTGCTGCACTACACAGGTTTACACTTGAATAATAATTCCATTTAATTCTGAAGATTTTTTACCAAGTTGCTGGAGTACGATTTATTTCTATGTATTCATTTTTTTTACATTTTGTTTTACAAAGTTAGGAAAGCAAGTTTAAGTCAAGCTTGATGTTACCTTACACTTAAAAGAATGATCCCAGTCACTTTGACACAGTGAGGCGTACAGCTTACTAATTAAACACTGGTATTGCATCGGTACTCGGTATCGGCTGATAACCAAAGCCCAGGTATTGCTATCGGTATCGGGACTGAAAAAGTCAAATTGGTGTATCCCTCGAGTTGCTCTTTGAATAATTGCAATTTGAAACTGCTATTATGTGTTATTGGAATGACTGGGCCCCTATGTTTAGACACCTCATTCAATGTTTAATATGTCTACGGTACTCAGAGGTACAGAGAAAATCTGAATTTCCTATTAGAAGGACAAAGTCAGCAGGTCACACTTTCATGTTCATGTTCGATGACCAGCAACATTCACCTCAAGTTCGAGGGGCCTAAAATTAATTCCCGTTTTGCTAAATTTACTTTTGATTAATAATGTATGTTTTCGCCCTCTCTCTCTCTTTCACACCGTCTCTCTGCTTTTGACTCCGTCTCCAATTGTGCAGCAGCAGCAGCGATGCTAGTAGGTGTCTTGAGGAATTTACATTCAGTCCTTTATTGTTTGAGAAGGGAGAGGGGGTTGGGGGCAGGGGCAGGGGCGGCGGTGGGGTTCTTGCTGATCTGTGGCTTTGAACCCTGAGTGGCACCTGTGCCTTGATGCCGGAGCCAATATTGGATTTGGCCCAGGTCACACCTTAGGGCGGTGGGTTAATGGCCCACTTTGCCAGGCACACAGAGCTGCTCGGCCGCGCACAGGCCAACTTGCTGTCTCAGCACTCCACTCCTCACTTCAGGAGAAGTTGCAGACGGGCTGCATGGTGAGAGAACACACACACACACACGTGTACTTTATGTACCGGTATGTGTCGACATCACGGCTAACGTACTGTGTTAACTAAAACTAGGGGAGGGACAACATTGCTCAGCATTCTCATTGAAGGATAAAGACTAGCCCCATGTTGGTTGAGAAATAGATAAGCTGTTCATGATGCAACATTACTCTTTTGTTGTTATTACTTTGATGCTGAAAAATCCGTTTAAACTCTGATGTCTACGCTCCAGGCGGGGAGGCCATATATAGCGCAACAGAGACAGACTGTTGACAAGCTAAACAAAGAAGTGAAGCAAAAGCTGAACCAGGTGGTGTACTTTTTTTTCAAAAGTTGAAGCCAGGGTGGAAATTAGCAGCAGCCAGTCATCAGTCAAATACTGATGACTTTTGCGTAATGATTTGGTGGTCCACTTGTATTAGCTAAGTAAGGGATAATGTACGGCGAGATGGTCATTGTTGTGAAATAAACCCCGACGCAAAGTCTTGCATTGTCCTGAAGGGGTTTATTTCACAACAGTGACCTGCTAGCTGTACATTATCCTGCTTAATACACGGCTACTCACTTAAGAAATCAATAATTTGACACAAAAACGGCACGTCAGTGTCCAAGATCAGAACTGTGCCCATAGCAACGGTCTGTTATACATAGCAACGGTCTGCTATAAAGAAATAACAGACCGTAGAACGCTGTGATTGACCTATCAGAATTGAGTATTCAACAAGGCTGTTTAATAAGAACCTTCAGGAGTACCTGACTGACTGACAAACTAGTTGTTACCCATGCTGGCTGACTGAAGGACTCCCTGATTTGCTGACTGACGGACTAACTGAAGAACTGGCTGGCTGAGGGCCTGACTGACTCACTGACTGGCTGACTAATTTACTGACTGAGGGACTGACTGACTGACTGACTGACTGACTGACTGACTCTGTGCCAGGGAGCAAAGCTTTCCCACATGTTCTCCTCCACGCCGCATTTCAGTCGGGGAACGCTGCCTCGTCCCCTCACAGTGTTTACAGCGCGGAGCCCAGCCGTGGGAGTGCAGCCCCGCTTCATCTCCACACTCGGCCTGAAAACGCCTCTCCTACGGCCGCCATTAATCAGCAACAGAGACTTTCTCTCTCTCCCTCTCTCGCCTCTCCCTTTCTCTCGCTCCTCTACGCCCACAGACATGCTGGATGAGGCCATTTTGAAAGAGTTAACAGATGTCGGCTGATTCGCCCCGGGCTCTCTGACATTGCCCGAGTGATGTATTTGATGTGGAGTTTATTCAGCTCTAATAAACGTATAAAGAATTAGAATAATAATTCACAGATGTACATACCCAGATTATATGCTGGAGCCGCTCTTTGAAGCAGACAAGGCAGCCAAGATTAACAGAACCAGGGGAGAGGATGAAAAGGGGTTTTGGTTCAGCCCGCTGATAATCAGAGAGGTCAGGATGGACTAATACCGCAGCTTTATGTTCATGCACCGACACAGACGGCCTTTGTTAGCATCACAGGTTCCTTTTCTGTGAAAAGCCTAAACAAGAGGCTGCCATTGTCAGTTAAAAAAACTGGAGCAGAGGGAAACAGATTAGCTTTATCTGTTTTTTCTCGTGTCATACTGTTAATTTGTCATTTTGTGAACAGCAGAAAGAATAAAGGGGAAATACAAAAGGGATAAGAGGTGAGGTCTAGCATTCTGATCACGGCAAAAAAAATGAGAGAATTACTTTCAAAACAAACAACTTCCATTTGCTTCACAGCTAAAGAACAACAAATCTCAAAAATGGCCAGTTGCAGAGCATCTTAATACCCACATAAACCATAAAAACAGCTACACAGCTCCATGGCAATGCATAGCAACCGTGCAGAATTTCAGTCAAGGAGAAAGAAGGCAAAAAAACACCTTATTACTTCTAACTCCTGCAAGCCATTTTGGTCTCCAAAGGTTTTAGAGCGCCGCAGGCCATGTGTCTGCAGTGTTTCGGGAAATGACTTGCCTTCGCACGAACACTGCTATGTTCTGCAGCACTGCTGCCCCCAGCATCCCCGCTCAATTTCTGTTTAACCCCTTCCTGCCTTCCCTCACACTGACTCACTGCAACAGAGAGCTCACACCCAGCACAATACTGTCACATTGTTCAGCCTCCCACAAACCGAGGCAAAGCAGACCAGCTTTTTTCACGAACTAACACATTAACTCCACGTCTAATTTGGCTACTTAAGCATGTGATGGCTCTTAACAATCGCGGTGCAGGAAAGGCGTAAGGTTACACGGGGCAGAGAAAAGATAGGAGCAAAAAAAAAAAAAAAAAAGCCCCTTCACCATTACACTTGATCTACTACAATGTGCGACACAGTTTGCACACTTGAGTGTGTATCAACGGTGGATTAAATCTGCAAACTCGTTGACACAACACATAATTAAAACATCTTGCTCGAGGTCAGGAATTTTCTAATTAGTAGTGTACTGACAAAGCTGCAATTCCATCGCCCTAAGTTTCAAAGTCCACAGGTTACCGCTAAGATGAAAGCCGACCCCGGAGCACTTTTCTGCAGGGCTGCTCATACAATTCCTCAGAAGACAGTCACAGGGTCACCGAGCTAAACAGTGCGCTGCACCCGGAACCTCGCTTCCAAACAAAGAACTTCAAACTTTCCTGCCTGGAAACACAACGTTGGCTTTTTCTCCCCCCTCTTTCTCTCTCTTTCTTTCTTTTCAACCTGAGAGAAACAAAAGATTGTGTGAAGGCAACCAGATGAGGAAACCATAACATTGTTTTTAATCTGTTTAATTAAAATGCTCTCAGCCTGGCTAGCTGAACAACTTGTTAAATACTACAAAGGCTTTTTTTTTAGCTGGGTCTTTGCAACTTCAGTCGGCAACACCATATAGGATTGTTACATTTTGTTCATATAATTGTTATTATATGAATAAAAGTCCTATTGTCTACATAATAGTACAACAACAGCTACTATAACAACAATGCAGATGATGCTTTTGTTGCTGTGATTCATAAATCAGCTTTATTTGTCTGCAGATCAGGATCCAATCAATAATCCACCAAATGATGCGTTCAATGTCTTTCCTCTCTGGTGTTTTCTATGAAGAGAGCAAAATAAAGCAGCTGGGAAATGGCTAACAGCGTGCCTGATAAGCTGGACAATTAACGCAGGCCAAGTATCTTTGGCTACATAAAGTATCAGAAGTAGAACTTTTCCCAACATTAAATATTCAAGGCGTTTCATATATAAAATGAACCCAATTAGAGTTAAAATAGGAGAAGTGTAATGAGTCTCAAGTCAGAATGCTTGTCTTCAGAACTATTCGCTAATGAGCCCTTGTTGGTTTTGCACACTTTACTTTCAATGGTGTGGCACTGTCATTTTCTGCCGCTTTTTAATTTTTAATTCAAGTTGAATGAGAGGGTGGTGACTGAGTTAATAATCGAGGCACCGGGGTGTTTTTGCAGCCGCCGATGGATAGCTGGGAGAAGTTGCCAAATGAGGCTCGTGGTCCGCCCTTTGATGTCTTTGCGAAACGTTCCAAATAGGAACAACCAGTTAACAAAAGCCTATCAGTTCAGAGTGGTATATCGAACCTAAATGACCACACTAAGGGGGGGACGCATCCTGCAAATGGCCTAATTAGGGGAAAAGAGTAGGCTAGCAAAATAGCACTGAATAACACAGAATCCCAGCACTAACAGACTGACTTGAGAATGAGATAGGAGACCGAAAAGGCAGCGCGGAGCGTATCCCGCCGCTCCGCAGATATGTGCTGTGTGCCGAACTGTCAGCCTTCACATAAATCCTCATATGAGCGGTGACACATTTCACTTACAAGGAGAGGAACGCACCGAGGGGGCCACAGTAGAATATGCAGATGGAGGAGATAAGGAAGCACATTTACAGCGGAGGGTTCACACTACGAATTGGTCCTTGATCTCAAATTGACACAAATGGGGCCATTTTTGACATCATTTAGCCATCACAGGCTCCGTTCCGGCGCCGCTGTCACTGGTCCCCGTGCACCTGATGTGACGCCCGCTAAGTATATGAGGCAGGGAAACGGCTGTCTGAAGAGCAGGTCTGATTAAAATCCAGGCTCTTCTGGGGAAAGAGCAGAGCTTCATGTTTTATATAGATGGCCCAGAAAAGACGAACCGAAACTTTACTGGAGGATTTTTTTTGTTTTAAATAGAGAGCCTCTGTGAACATTTGTGACCCCCAGTGTCAATGTTTTTAATCCACCAAGCTGTCAGAGTGCGAGGCTGATAGATACTCGGAAATAAATGTTTCCATTTACCATTTGGGACATTTGGGTATGTCAACTTCAATATATACTGTAATAACATCTATAATATAATACTTATATTATTACTAGGGCTGTCAATCAATTCAAATAGTTAAATCGCGATAACGTGCATGATTCTCCATGTAATCGCAAATTAATCACGCATTCTTTATCTGTTAAAAATATACCTGAAAGGGAATATTTAATACTCTTATCAACATGGGAGTGGACACATATGCTTGCTTTAAGCAAATGTATGTATATATTTATTGTTGGAAATCAATTAACAACACAAATCAATGACAAATATTGTCCAAAAACCCTCACAGGTACTGCATTTAGCATAAAACATATGCTCAAATCATAACATGTCAAACTGCAGCCCAACAGGCAACAACAGCTGTCAGTGTGTCAGTGTGCTGACTTTCCCAATAACTGCATGTGATTATCATAAAGTGGACATGTCTGTAAAGGGGAGACTCGTGGGTACCCATAGAACCCATTTTCATTCACATATCTTGAAGTCAGAGGTCAAGGGACACCTTTGAAAATGGCCATGCCAGTTTTTCCTCGCCAAAATGTAGCGCAAGTTTGGAGCGTTATTTAACCTCCTTCCCGACAAGCTAGTATGACATGGTTGGTACCAATGGATGCCTTAGGTTTTTTAGTTTCTATATGATACCAGTGCCTTCACTCTAGCTTTAAAAACTGAAAATTTGTTTTGTTAATGCGTTAAAGAAATTAGTGGTGTTAAAGCAAATTTGCATTATTATCGCGTTAACTTTGACAGCCCTAATTATTACTACTAGTTCTGCTGATAAAAATGAGAAAGACAGAAGTCTACTGATTCCACATACTGCGGTACATTTGGCACTGCAATGTCAAAATTAAAATCATATAACACACTGTCAATTAGTAGTGTGGGTGGGTTGGGGGGGTATTAATGGCAGGCAGCATCACAAAATTTGGACTCAGCTAAAGAGATCCTCATTACAGTTTTTCTGGCATTTTCCTGGAGGCCTTGTTCCTCCCATCAGGTTCCTCTTCCACGGGCCCAGAAGGCTTCCTTCCTACCTGCACAGCATTTTGGCAACCTGCTTTATTATACCACATACAACAGCATCATTTTCCAGGCAGCTGCGGTGTGTGTGTGTGTATGTGTGTGTGTATAGAACGCTTATCTACATATTGACTTGGTTTAAATCCACACCCTTGTCTGCCATAATAATTACACATCTTGTAAAAAGGAAGCACTCAATTCTTCCTGCACCTGAGGCGGGCAGCTGCAGGACTTTGCCCACCGGCGCCCAGCAAACACACCTCCGGCGCCGCCTGGTATCCAAACAGCTTCGGCATACACACCCACGGCCATTGCCTTCAATGGCGTAATGGCGCCTTTCTATTAGACTCCAACTGAACAGAAAGGCGCCAACGCAAGCACGGTTTCCATGTATTGCGGGAACAAAGCAGTCGGGATCGGCCCGACAGGTAATAAAGTCAGCAGGGGCCTGTTTTATAGTTGTCAACGAGTCAGACCACACACACGCACAACTGCACACACTTCAATACACGGACACACAACAAAGCAGGAGTGTGTAGTGACACAGGCCAGCCCAGGAGGTATGTTTACATTTTGTGGCTCTCTGGACCTTGTTGTATGTGTATATAAAAATCACTCCAAAAGGCCAGGCAAGCCAAAACCACATCTATTGCTCAGAACTGCAGAATGACACGTAATCAGAACACCACATCCAGCTATTCACAACTCTCCCAAAGTTCTATCAGTGGAGGGCGTTCATTAGTCCCAAAAATACATAATTTATGCAATCTAAAAAATACATGTGATCATGAATCAAAATGGGAATGAGAGACACAGAAACATTGAGGTTCTCTGGTGATGCCAATTCTTTGTTTCGGGGAAAAAAGCGAATAGAGGTCAAGTGCTGGGCAGCTGTCCTGCCAAATAGGGGTGTAGGAAAATATTGAGTATCGCAATATTATGATTTATGATACTGTACTGATTCTCAAAAACACTTTTATTTAATCAAAGGGTCACATGCAAAGATTAACACAGTCAATACTTTATTTCATTGGCAAAGAGATGCACCATCTCAGTGTATGTGAAAGTAGTGCTATGATGCTGGATGTTACAAGTACTGCGATACATGCAAATACCCATCCCACTGTTCTGATTGTATAAAAAGTAAAACATTTTACGCCGATTGTATTCATATGGTGGTGTGTTCTTTATATTATGACAGTTTTCCTGAAATTAGATTAAAAATACGCAAAATATGCAATATAACATCTGGCTTACAGTATCGCGATATATTGAATCATAACCCCTGTATCACCTCATGCAAGTACACATCCCTACTGCCAAACATGGGCGACCACAACATTGTTGTTCTGCTGCGTAGAGGCCAGATGAGAGCCAGATCTAGTGACACTGTATGGCAAAATAGCAGCAATCTGTGTTTATTATAATACTTTTTCTCTCAAACTATACTACCGTATCTCAGAGAGTATCCATGCAATGGTTCAGTACATTAAACAACAGTCACGTCAAATCTAACATATTGTATAATTGTACAAACTTGGGAGACATTCGATTAGACTGCATGCTAACTGACACGAACAACACACCACTGGGAGCTCACACACACATTTTCAGCAGCACAAGCAAGCGTCTAAAACGGCACCGGAGCCAACAGCCGTCATCCTCCCTCCATTCAGGACTGATAACATTCATGTACGCGGTGATGTCTGAATTCTGCCGAGATTATTTGTCAAAAAATGCCTGAATTTCACAGTTAATTGGCCTCCCTAATTAGCACAGGATGTCTAATTCCCATTGCAGTCAGTGTGCTAAATGGTAAAGCTTTAGCAAACGGATGCCATTCCTTTTTCGTCTGAGCGGAGCGAGAGTCCCCGCGCAGGCCGAGCTACACTGTACATTACACACTCAATGATCGATTCTAAATCTTAATTAGGGAAACGACAAACAAGCAAGGGGACTTAATGAACTGTGTACCTTGTCAAACAGCTGGCTGATTATATTTATTGAGATATATTTTAAATTTAATGATTCGGGCAATTAACTGTAGACCCCTGTGTAATCTCTGAGGGATGTAAAGGGGCCAGGGCGGCGAGCACCGGGGCCACGGACCTAATGGAAAGCAGCTGACACATATTTGTCATCCCCAGAGTGCTGAGACAGGCATCAGCGGCTCACAAGACCTTGTGCCCAGGAATAAAGATATCATACGTATTTTTCTCCCTTGTGTGCTTCAATCCCAGTCATTTGCGGTCGTGGTTTACACGGCTCTGATGCCGTAATAACACGTGTTTCAGGCACTCTCTGCTTTGCTGGGACCTCATCCCATTTAATGATCTGAGATGGTCCGCAAAAACAATACAGAAACATAACAAAAGATATCTAAAAGTGGGCACAGTCTTTATTATCAGCGCCTTTTTTTTCACGGCCATCCATTTCCAACTTTTTTTTCTAAATTGGTCAAATGGAAAGCAGTGAAAAGCGAGGAAAAAAAAAATTACGCCGAGCCGAAAAGTGCGACTTGGATTTAATATTTTATAATTGCCAAGGGACATTCTAAGATCAATGAATTTTTGCCCGGGACGCACATCAGAAAGAGATGTACTTCAGTCTTTTTAGGGAACATTGGTCTATTTAATTCCAGTGTCTGATGCATGTGAAATATGCCTTCCATGGCCTCCTTCTTCTTCCCCAGGCACTGCTGCAGGCAGACATTACCACTTTTAATGGGCCGCCATGAGAAGAGGCAAGCCAGCCAATAACCCATCCTCGCTAATGGATCGCCTTGTTTGTTCTCTTTCACCATTTTTTCTGAAGCTAATTTTAGATGTTCTGTTTTTCCGTTACAAGACAAAATAGAGGACACTGTATCGCAACAATATTTTAGCACAAAACAATAGAATAAATGGTGCTTAGACTAAAGGACTGATAAGAACTGTGTTATTGGAGCAATTCATTTACATTGGCCGTCTGTCGAGTTAAGTAGCTGGTTGTTGGTCTAGGTTATGAGGGGTAGTTCAAGTGTAACTGGGAGTCAGAACAGGGGCTCTGTGTGTGGGAGACTGAGAGAAAAAAAGGTGCTTCTGGGCAATGTAGTAAAAATCTTAGAGTGGAATAAAGGGGCTAGTTAACAGCAGTAGTCAACAGTCAACATATACTGGTATATTCATTAGTCATAATCTAAATTTAACCTTAATAGTCCAAAAAGTCCCCATGTCTTATCAAAACAAATACAAATTTGAAATTAACATTTTTGCCATAAAATTAAAGGTGCAGTGTGTAGGATCTGGCGACATCTAGCGGTGAGTTTGCAGATTGCAACTAACTGAAATTTCTCCCGTGTGCCAAGCTTGGAGGAGAACTACGGTGACCGACGCGAAAACACGAATGGCCCCATCTAGAGCCAGTGTTTGGTCCGTTTTGGGCAACTGTAGAAAAATGGTGACTGGCTCGGTGAAGAGGACCCAATCCGTATGTAGATATTAACGGCTCATTCCTAAGGTAACGAAAACACAACGATTCTTATTTTCAGGTGATTATACACTAAAGAAAACATACTTATTAGTCAATCGATTCAAATATTTAATCGCGATTAATCACGATTGTCCATAGTTAATCACGATTAATTACAAATTAATCACACATTTTTTATCAGTTCAAAATGTACTTTAAAGGGAGATTTGTCAAGTATTTAATACTCTTATCAACATGGGAGTGGACAAATATGCTTATTTTACGCAAATGTATGTATATATTTATTATTGGAAATCAATTAACAACACAAAACAATGACATATATTGTCCAGAAACCCTCACAGGTACTGCATTTAGCATAAGAAATATGCTCAAATCATAACATGGCAAACTAAAGCCCAAGAGGCAACAACAGCTGTCCCATAGAACCCATTTTCATTCACATTGCGGACAAATTTCCGCAATTTTGGAGCGTTATTTAGTCTCCTTCACTCTAGCTCACTCTAAGTTGCGTTAGATAAATAGATCCCCCTAAATGGGACACACTGTTCTTTTAAGTTGTCATCTGTTGTGATGTGGAAACACAATCAGTATTTTTCTATCATACATGACCATTAAACAGACGTTGTACATTGTACAGATATATTGAAATATCATGGGTTCACTACCAATGACATTCCTACTTAAATTATTAAAGACATCAAGGTTATTCGTGAAGAAAATCAACTACTGCAAAAGTACTTGTATATTATACATATTAAGAAAAATGGAAAACGCAAACTGCTAGAGAAAAGCTATGATGCAGTGAATGTAAAGATGGTGCCCCATTCTTTAGTATTGAGTTTTAAGCAGAAAGCTGCTGCTTACAGGATGCATAATGTTCACCTCCACAATGAAAAGACCTGAATCAGACTCTGGAAACTCAAACTACCCTCTATGTTGGCATTTCTGCCATCTAGTTGTAGTATTCTGCCTACTCCGTACATATTACCACCTCTCCTCTGCCCTCCTTGGCATTCTTCTGCCCCCTCCTCCCACCCCCCTGCCAGCACCTAATGAAAGATCTTTTCCAGCTTTTTCTCCTTTCTTTCCCGGGGCTCAATACCTTGACAGCTGACAACGGAGCTGACATAAAACTTATAGTCAAAGGAAAACAAACTTAAATACATAGCGACAAGAAAACGCTGGCAATGTGCTCTCTGGCAATGCCACGGCGCTGTTGTGCACAAAGCAATCAGGGTTAAATCCAACAGCATCGCAGGAGGTCCTATAAAAAACGACAGTAAGTCACACAAAGACACAGGAGTTTCTTAAGTGAGCCATAACAGAAAGAACTCTCCGGGCTCTCCAGGGCTCCACCATGTAAGTTTCAGAGGCTCCGTGTTGACGACTTCATTAGAAGCGCCCGCGCTCTAAAACTCTCGAGTCGTTCAACAACATTACCACACGTTAAGAATTTGGAGGCCCAGAGTTTCCATCTCCTCCAGGATGGAGGAAACACAAGCAGGCGCCGAATGGCAAAGCAGCGATTGAGGCGTTTTCCTCTGCCTATCCCTGTGAGTGGTGAAGGCGTAGGATGAGGAGAGTGGGTTTGCACAGCGCGGTATAGCACAGCATGGGGCCCAGGATGTTAGGCTGTCCCCACGTCCCTGGCCAGCAGGCTAGCTAGAGAGCCAGCCATTATCAGCTCGCCTCCATAGCAGCGAGGCGGAGTGAGGGGAAAAAGGCAGCAAATTTCATTCTTCAGAAATTTAATTATATCAAGATTAACAAGGGAGGTAATTAATTTCTTTAAGATGGGTATCTTTAAAGTGCCTGGGGCTCAACTTTGTTGTCAAAACTGTATATTTAACCATTATTTCAGGGCAAAGTTTTAAAGGCAGAAACGAGGGGGGATCTCTACTTTGCCATGAATATGGATTATATAGGGTGTTGTTATCTAAATAGGGAGATTACAGTGTTAACACTAATGTGTACATTTACGTACATATGTAAATATTTAGGAATTTTCAAAAATGAATCATCAAAAATGGGTTGCATCAACTACATTTAAAATAATTTACCAAATTTATGGTCATGATGGATTTTTTTTGTTTTTTTTAGCTTATACTGAGCCCTTAGTGTTAGTCAGAGCTCTAGGCTAAAACCCACTGTATGGACCATGAGCTGATCCGGGACTTGTTATTTTTAAGGCTTTCATGTAAGTGCGTACTGTTTCCTCTCTTCAGGCTGACTTGAGATGTATTGTAGCGATGCAGATTGATGTATTCATTTAGATGGAGCACCATCAGCTAAATATAATTCATCAATATCCACTGATGTATCACAGTTACAGTACAATCGAACTTTATGCAACCAGTGAATTCTACATTGTCTTTTATGGTCTGATTGGTATACGTAGGAGTCCTCTCTCCTTCACTGAGAATGTGTAATTACTGTCTTATTTCTGTAAGTGTGACTAACTCGAAAATTTAACCTAAATGAGTGGTGGAACGTGGACAGCCCATGTGTGTGTGCGTGCGTGTGTGTGAGAGGCTCTTTAAACCGCTGTCCATGAATGAATACATTAAAGCCTGTGATGCTGAGTCAAGTTGACAGTTACCATATATTCAAGAACTAACAGACAACCATGGCGGCTACATTATCTCTTCTGCTCTCTGGTTCTATACATATTTTCAATTCATGTGCAGAGAGCAAGATACAAACGTGTCAGAAAGTAAATTATTCTTTTAACGCCTCATGTCTGTTTTACAAGAAACATCCTGAGAAACATCAACCCGGGCCACACACACACATAAACTGACTGGGTAAGAGAACAGAGACGGTGGGACAAACAAGGATTCTCTTAAATACAAACATGCTGAACTGTCTAAGTATTGGGTCTATTCCATATTCATGTCCATGAAGATTTTTATTTAAATGGTAAACAATGTGGAAATGTGTGTTGTGTGCACACTAAATATCTGAATAGATCTGTCAAACTAAAGAACTACGATGTTTATGATGTAAAGAACTATGTTTTTTAAGCTGCCAAGTATATTTATTAGAAAAATGTGTTTCTATGGACGGCAATGTTGGTTGTTCGGTCCACCATTTTGGTCCAGACTGAAGTAACTATTGGATAGACTGCCATGAAATGTTGTAGACATTCATGGACCCCAGAGGATGAATTCTGCTGACTATGGTGATCTCCTGACTTTCCCTCCAGCGCCACCATGAGGTTGACATATTTGGTTTCTAGTTAAATATACTGACGATGGAAAGATTGTCATGGAATTTGGTGCACATTTATGTCCCCCTCAGGGTGAATTGTAATAACTTTGGTGATCCACTGACTTCTCATCTAGCGCCAATCTGACTTCAAAATGGAATTTTGTCCAATGCGTTGGTAAATGACTAAAAGGCTTTTTGACTCTAAAGAAGACACAGTAGTGTAGTAGTGCTGGTTTGCACTATTTAAGACTGTAAATGAATCAGTGTGCTCCTGTGCCTTTTCCCCCTTGGAAATACCTACACAGCTTCAGCTGTTCTTTGTGTTTAGTGCTAACTACCAGATGTTAGCATGCTAGCAAGCTAAACTAAGACGGTGAACATGGTAAACATTGTACCAGCTAAACATCATTTAGCTCAAAGCACCGCTGTGCCTGAGTCCAACCTCACAGACTCTTGTTTAAACTTACTATTCACGGTGACATTTAATTGGAAGTTGATATTATTTGCTGTTTAACCTTTGATTTACTTCTTCATTGAACTGATATTTTCCATGTATGTTTTATGTCAAAATGCTAATTTCACCTTATTAAAAGCTCTTACTATAACTGTGTGATCTAGTTCTCATCTTTCGAAGTCCAGCCTTTCATGAACTGAATACACGCTATGAAAGGGTTATGTTATAGGGAGATGTAAGACGAAAAGACGGACAACACCCAGACTGGACAACGCAGCGGTAGCGACTTGTCAACCACAAGGTAGCCACGCCCTAAAGCATCCCCTGCTTTATGGTCTATTTGACTCTAAATGGGACCATAATTTACTTCATGAACATCATGTTGTGTTGAAGAAGAGTTTAAACTAGCTATTGAGACCATAAACTCATGTTTACAATGTTTACTGAGGTAATAAATCAAGTGAGAAGTAGGCTCATTTTCTCATAGACTTCTATACAATCAGACTTCTTTTTGCAGAGGAGTCGCCCCCTGCTGGCTATAAAGAAGAATGCTAGAAAGAATGCAAGTTTAAGTCTGTGTTTCATATTTTGTGCATCTCAATACAGAACTAAACGGGAATGGATAAGTGGATGACTAAAGAACAAATGTATTTATATTTTCATGCTAATGCTATAGCTGCATTCCAAATGCTTTAACCCACAGACCATAGTACATTGACCACTGGTGGGTACCACTGTGCTCTGCACTGTGCAGGGGAAGGGAAAGTTGGCAAAGTGCACTGTGCTAAAGCTCTAAGAACGCATGGCATCCGGCCAAGGAGCCCCTGTAACCATTCCGAAGACTCGACTCTGTCTCCTTTGTGTCCTCGCTGGAAACGCAGAATCGCCTCAAGACATGAAGTCAAACTAATATTACAATCTTCTTGACATTATGAAACCAATAGCAGCCTCTCTGTGCCCTCTTTAATCATATTTATGTAGTATGTAGAGAGGGGGAACCCACACAGGAATCCTTATGCTTCATTACAGTCTGATATAAGTCATGCTAAAGTCATTGCGTTCTACTTTGCATCCCACCCTGCATTACTTGAGTGGTGAAATAAATAAATAAATAAAAACAACGGCTAATCGGGGGGTTAATATCCATGCACCCAGCGGACTTAAGAGAAGCCTGCATATTGTTAAGGGCAAACTTGAAAATAAAAAAAGGTATCTTTTCCACTGTGTGCATGGTTTGGACATGGAGAAGTGTAAGAGGAAAGTAGTGCTAGTTAAAGCAGGAGGAGGATGTAGCGAGTACTGTATACTCACACATTACTGCCACTTCTCCTACTGCACCAACAAGCAGGCATGACTTTCTAACCAAACACTTATCCCCAACAGATTGTGGGCAGAGAAGAGGGAAAAGATGGAAAGGAAGAAGAGACGGGGAAGGAGGAGGAGGAGCGAGCGGTTTCCTCCACGCTGTCCCTTCTACTAGCATTCAGTCGGCCAGTCTCTTTCTTAACCAAACAGCCTGGTTGGTCCTAGTCCTCTGAGTCCTTACGCCCCCCCCTCCAGCTCCGGAACCCTCGTGCTCTTGCGAGTTTCCTGTTTGTCTGGTTGAAGACCTGGCCGTTTTTTACTCCCAGGCGGCGCACTGGGAGGGACGCGGGAGAAGGAGAGGAAGGAAAGCACAAGAGAGAAGGACAGAGGGGAGGTTGGCGGGGGAGAAGGCAAAGGGAGAGACACTGAACACTCCCGAGTTGGGATTGATTTACTTCATTAACCGAGATTACAAGTTTAACTTACAAACCAGAGGTCAAAATTTCTCATTAACAAGGGGACCGTGGAGAACCTCGGGGCTTGGAGACCACTCTTATTACTGACTACACATTTCAATCTGTCTTTGATGTTCCATGTCTGCCTTTCTACCCCCTCTTTCCCCCTCCTATTTTTTGGCAGCGAGGTTGATTTTAATTGTAGCTATAGAACAGAGCATAGTTTGCCTGTAAGCCAGCCTCCACATCTGTAGTGAGTGCAGCTTTAGTGATATTGGGTGCAGTCCATAGCTCGGGGCTAATTTTAATGGTCCCCCCCCCTCCCTCCTTCATTGGAGACTCAGATTGTTTTCCACGTGATTCCTGTTAATTTAGCTGGAGGAAAGGGCATCAGTTTTCCTTGTGCTTTTCCCCCTCTCTCCCCATGCCTCTCACTCTATTGCCTCACTCCTTCTTTCTGATCTACAGCCTCAAAGAAAGAAGGTGAAATGAATTCAAATGGAAAAATAGACTGCGCTCACTATTAAATCGCTCGCCTACCTTTTGTCCCTCGCGTTGCGCCTGGTCGAGACAGATATGAGGAGAGGCGGTGTGGCTGCACCAACTGGGGCAATTTTAGCTGATATTGTTGCTTTTTTCTTTTTTTACGTCAACAAACAAAGCTCTCGCTTTGATGTGATAAATGGCCTGAGCGCCGGGATGATAACTCTGAGCTCGTAAATGTGTCAAGGATGTTTCAAAGCTCTGAGCATGTTCAACACTGCAGGACATTGTGCGTCGAGGCGCATTTTACATCGCAGAACCTTTTAATGCTAACCTCAGATGTACCGGAGGAGCCTCTATCTGTCTTTTCATAAAGCTAGCGACACAGGAGTCGAGATGCACCGAACGGGGAGAGGGGAGATCATAACACAGAGAAATCGATGAGGGGAAATGAAACAGTAAAGTGTTCAAATAATGTTAAATGTGCGAAAGGACAGAATATGGAGGGTGTGATGGAATAATCGTTGGGAATAAAGCTCTATTTGACAGACTGTCCTCTATCCACAATTCAATGAACTAAAAATCCATTTTTATTTCCTCTCTGTACAATATACAAATACTGATGTGGCTATAGAGGAGCATAGAGTATATCTATGTATAAGCTGCTACCACCTCATGTAAACTTTAGTTGCAGCAGCACTGTATAGATGCTAATAGAAAGAATTAAAGAAAAAACAGCGTCTCGCAGTGATTTTCTACAGATGTGTTTTTTGGTGCCTAAGAAGTAAACATACACTTGGAATTAAGATATCTTTTTTCAATAGCTCAACACTGTTTAATCAGGCATTATAGTATTAGTGTCCACATCTTCAAGCTAATGTTTTGAGGGCATTTCCATCCTCCTTCATCTGCCCCTTTGTCCCCGCGCTTCATCCCTCCACCTTCTTCAAGGTGGCTCACCCTTGACTTTTGTGCTGAACTTCAAAAGCCTGTATGTGCTGATTGGAGGGTTCGGGGACTACTGAGCTGGAGGGGGGTCTGCGTTGTGAGGCCCCTGCCTGTGCAGTGACCCACCGCTGGGGCCACAGCAGGCCCTCTTCCAGCGAGCCGCCCAGCCAGCCAGCAGCCCCAGCCATTGGCTCCTTGGAACTAATCCACCCTGCGGAGCCCTGTAAGGCCCCCTTTGTTCCCTCCCGCAGACTAGATCAGGCTGGAGACAGACACTCCAGTCTTGACTGGCTATCAGTTTCACAGCCCGTGGCGATCCACATCCAGGCACAGGCCCAAGCCCGGCCAAGCCACCATCAAATTAAAGGTGGGAGAATGGGGGGGCCTGTGGGGGTCGGGTTGCGCGGAAACGGAGCAAAATTGTGTCACCTGAATTCCGTCACAGTCCGAACACGGCGGAAAGGTGGTCCGATGAGGAAAAGAACAAGCGGGAGGAATATTGAAGAGGAGGATTTCAACAGGAGCTCTGCTTCTCAGTGAGCAGAGCAGGATCTCAACAAGGCCATTATCTGGATCCTAATTTGAGTTCTGGCACAGCACTGAAGGGCCGCCTTTGTCTGGGATTAATGCGGAAAGCTCAGGATGCGATGTCAGAGGGAAATAATCAGCATGGGCCCTTCATAACGTTGGCTGCTTGTGCTCCTGGCCAGGGCCCCCCGGCTCATTTCTGTGGAGATGAAATCTATGACAAGCCCCTCAGTGAAGCTAAGAGCAGGCAACAGTCCAGTAACACCCACAGGCCTCCAGGCATCCTGTGACCCCCTTAGAAAAGTCACATTCACTTTGCTCTGGAGAAGGGAAAGAGAACGCCGCGGGCGCTTCCAGCCCATGTGAAATGAAGAAATGTGAGGAGGTGAAAACGAAGTGAAAATAAGTTAAGATTCCTCCTCCGCCCCCTCCGCAATCACTCCAGAGGAGGGGCGCGCTACGACTTCACTTCATTATGCCCCTCTAATTAAACATGAACAGGACATTAAAAAAATATAGAAAAAAAGACAACAACTCCCGCATAATGTATATTCATGTTTATGTTATGTAACTGCATTTGGGAGAGCAGTTTGAGAAAGCAGCTTTTTTTGAAAGCAGCAGAAGGTCGCGGGCTAATACCCATCAGGGTAAAACATTCTGAAAGAGGTTGGCACTGCACTCAAGGACCAGAAGTAATGCTTTTATTTTGTTATTTATGCTGTTTTACCGGGTGCATTACTATGCTCCTCTGCAGCATATTGTTGCTAAGCGAAGGATGTGAAGATGCAACTCGATAAGCAGGTTATTAAAATGACCAATTGACATTCAAAATTCAGGCTTATTTTAGATTCATCATATTTACAGATGAATATGTGGAATTTAAATGTTTCCCCCCGCTGCCTCGAGGGAAATGTGACTGGGTACAGCAACTGTGCATGACTTCATGTATGACCCTGTGCCGGAGAAATATGATACTCAAGTCACTGCTTTAACTCAAACAGGAGACGGTTCTTTATAATACCGCAGTTCAGCTTAATTAAAAACAGACCAGGCAAGTCACATGGGAGTATGTCACCATGCTCCAGACGCAGATATTTCCTACCATCTCTGTCACGTTCACCAACTTAAATTGTGGAAAGTGGGTTATTAGACAGATTTCCTAAACTTGGCTAGTGCTTAACAGGTTAAGCATGAAGAGGATATGTGGTATTAGGAAAACAATGGTTCTAAAAACTAAAGCCGTAGGGGGAAGGGAGACCGACAGAGAGCCCCGTCCACAAAACAAACCCGCTCCCTGGTGCCTCCAGAAAGGTATTGGCTCGTGACTCTAGTCAGAGATTTCAGATTTGTTCATCTTCATCCACTTTGTAGATGAATAAACATGAGAACAATGGTTCAGAGGGCTGCACGCTGTGTCGCCAGCCCACCAGTGCACTTCACAGCTCCCTCACCAAACAGCCTCAGTGGTGGAGAAACACAATCAGCTCGACTCTGTGGGAATAAGGACGCCAAACTAGAACCGGATTCTTACTCGATCGGTGATCTGTGGCCAAATATGAACGTGTAAATCTGAAATAAAATGAAGGCGAGGCATCTGCTTATTCTCATCTGAGTTGTGAATATTAATTTCAATCATTTCACTTGGTCAGCTGAACAGTAAAATATTTTAATGCAGGATGATAGTAACCCACTGTGGCTTCTTTCAAGTGAAGCAGCTCAGGTTCTTTTTCCAACTGTTTTCTCTATTTTTGGGCTATGTAGGTATCTAATACTCCTTTTTACACCCAAAATTAGCATGTATATGCAGGTTTTTTAAACGTGGGAAAACACACTAACAATAGGCAATAAACTCCTTTAAATCCTAGACGAGTATGCCTTTCTGTTTTTTTTTCTGGTGTGTCACGTTTGACGTCACAGACGCGCCGGCCGGCACCAAAAGCAGGGTTAGTAAACAGTGAAAATGTTGCGGTGGTTACTTCTTTTTTATATGTTACTTATTCAGTCTCTCTTTCAAACTCTCAAACCAGAGTTGGTGGTTTTTGGAACAGTGGAAAAGACTAACAAAGACGGTTTTGATGAGTTTTATTGTGTTTTGTGTCGAGTTTGAATAAAGTGTGTTTTACGACGATCAGCGAGGTAAAATGACTGCTGTGTGACTGGAGTCTGGTGGCTTTGAGGAGAGCATATTAACATTGTATGTTTTGTATGGAAATAAATTATAATAATTTTCCAAATCCTTGTTGATTTTATTAATTATATATTCACTTCAATGCGCATCACATAGCACCAAAAAATTGCATTGTACCGGGAATGAAAGCCGATTGTAACCTTTCCTACTTAAGACAAAAGCCAGATGTTAGGGGGGGTTTTATACAGTGGGAAAGGGACTTTATATTGCTTATTCTATATCCTATTTGGGTGCAGTATATTACTCTTTTCCTCTATTATATCCATTGCTCTAAACTCATATCTATTCTTCAGCTTCTGATTTTAACTACTAGTCTGACACAGACTCAACCAATCAACCAGTTATTTATCTATTTACAATGTTGTTAGACTGCAGAAAAAAAAATATTATGGTGTGGTAGATTACAGTCATCAATTTTATCCTTTCACATGTTCACCTCAGCAAACATTAGAGCCTCTAACATGTCAAGCTGTCAGTGTTTTCTACGTGACAACTGACTAGTCAGCCAAAGAGAAAACTGCTAGAGAGGTTAGGGTCACACTCCCTCAGGGAGTTTAATTTGTATTTCCAATCTCCATTTTTACGACATCTGATGTATTCTCAGTCGACTTCATTTCGATGTTCACCTCTAAAACAGTAAGCCTGCTTTTTTACTGCACTATAAAAACTTGAACAGACAAACAAATATAATTTTGGGTTGATCAAAGGAATTTTTGTGTGTGAATTTAAATGAACTTGAAAAAGCATTTAAACAGAAGCCTATTGGCAGAAAGGAAGCCCCACAGAGTGGACTGTGAAGTGATCACATCTTCCACCAAAAGATGCCACGTTATTTTATCAGGAGATGAGGCCAAGACAGCAGCATACAGAGGCTCTGTCTATATAGATAATATAAATTAATGCAATAATATAAAGTAATAATTTATGTTTTAGTTTTCATTTAATTTGTACGTCCATCAGGATTCCGCTTCTACTAATTTTCACTACAGTGTAATCTGAAAATCTTTGCTACTGGCCTGCTATGAGTTTCTTCTGGCTGCACGGAGGTGCTAAACTCGTTTCTGAATCGGTGAAAAATGGTGTAACCAGACGTGCTGCTGAACACTGATGTATAAGAATTCATGACAATAGCTATTAGGCAGATGAATAAAACAGGCGGAAAACTAGAGTAGGTAAACAAGAGTTCCACATAAAGTAAGCTAAATGATCAGGGAACAGTGGGGGGACAACTAAACACAAAGCAGGCTGTCTGTATTGTATTGGGCAGCCAGCAAAGCTAACTGTGATTTTGCCTAATCTCTAACAATACCACAGCCGATTGTAGATTATTGATTAACTGTCCCAGGAGCAATGTCGGTCACTGCACTTATGTAAATAATGTCATGACTACCAAAAAAAACCTTGACCTACAGATGCATGACAAGTTTGGAGCATTCTGTGTATCGTGAGTGATGTACAACACCAAATCTCTCAACAACAGCACAGTAATTAAGATTCAGGAGAATATCCTGCGTTAAAAACAAAAACTTCTTTCAAAGTGTGTTGCTTAAGAGGAGTAACAACCTTCGACCTCCCAGCAGCTGGAATTGGAAACCACTTCTTTACCTTCAGTAATGGATTTCTATTTCTTATTCACTGAGATAGAGATAGATATTCAGTGACTCATTTTTTTTGCATATCTAGCATCCCTCCATGTTTGAACTTACTACACAGTGAGGGATGACAAGGCCATGGAAATTACCATTGAAAACTGTCTACACCAAAAAATATACCGCAAGAAAAAAACTCAGAATAAAGATTTTCCGCTAGCCCGGGGCAAGTAAAGGGGCAAGTAAAATGGCAAATTAATCTAGCAACTCACTTGCCAGATCAGGCAAAAAAAGAATTAACACATTATTTTTACCAGAGTTGATAATGGAAGCAGCTAAGGAGTGAGCCATCTTTCTTCCGTCTCTCTCTGATGAGAGTTGCACCTTCGCTGTACCGATCGGGCACTCACAAGAAAAAGGAGGAGGGTAAAGACAAAGCTTATGAGCTGAAGCGGAAACGAGCATTTCAATTGTCCTGAAAACAGGAGTTTAGTTGGGTGGCGTTAGAGGATGGGGCCGAAATTCCAGATTAATTTATTTAAATCAAGATTAAAGGTTCTCTATACGATATCCAGAGCATTAATATAGCATCAAACAACTATTTGCTTTATAAAGATATAGTGGAGTAATGTCTACCTGAGCAGAAAATGAAGTCACTCTCCCAACCTGACCGACAGCGCCATTGCGGAAGCGTAGCACCCACCCTCTGGTTAACCCCCAGGTTAACACTGTTAGCTCTCTGTTGCCGTTGTTTCCACTGTTAGAGCTCTTAGCATTAGCCGTCGCCATGTTGAAAGCCGTGTGGAGGCAATAGAAATGCTCCCAATCTTGCAATTAGCACCTGACAAACATGACAATTTGGTCTTTGTTGTTATTTGATAACCGCTAATAAAGAAAAGAATTTGTATGGGGGCAAGTAAAAATTGACTTTGGGCCAGTAGATTCCTGAAAGACAACATTAAGGTTGAACCCTGCACAAACAACTATATATGGTCGAAAACAAATTGAAAATCTAGCCATTAAGTGAGTTTAGTTCTTCTTACCTCGGTCCCTGATGGGGTTGTCCCTGGTGAATCCACTTTACGTTTTTTGCGGGGTCCAATGGCTGCTAGTGCTGTAAGGTTGGCATCTCGCTGCCTTATCTGTGCCAGTTCCTGTTGCTGCATCTGTTGAAAACAACACAAATATTAGAAAATAACCGAACCCTCTGCACTATTTATGTAGAGTTGCCTCAGTATCACATGCATATGTTTGAGTTAGTAAGTACATCATGTGCAAGTGGGCAACCTCTGGGTCCTGGAAAGTGAAGCTAATGCGGAAGTGCCTTAAACCTGCATTCTTTCTAATAGCCAGCAGGCGGCGACTCCTCTGGTTGCAGTCTATGAGAAAATGAGCCTACTTCTCACTTGATTTATTACCACAGTAAACATTGTAAACATGAGTTTATGGTCTCAATCGCTAGTTTCAAGTCTTCTTCAATACTGCATGATGTTTATTTAGTAAATTATGTTCCCATTTAGAGTCATATAAACCATAAAGCAGGGTATGCTTTAGGGCGTGGCTACCTTGTGATTGACTGGATGTTGTCCGTGTTTTGGTCGTACAACTTTAACCCTTTCACAGTGTGTTTTCAGTTCATGAAAGTTAATTGTAACATTTTGGTCGTCTAAAAATGTCTTATTCAGCATTCGGTTGTACTTAGCTCCACCCTCTCGTGTCCCGTCTGGTGGCGACGGTCCAAATGCTGGACTTGAGGATTCTAAACGGCAGTCAACAAACCAATGGGTGACGTCACGGTGACTATGTCAACCTCTTGTATACAGTCTATGAGTACAAGGTATCAATATGCACCAGTGACCCAGTGCCATCCTGACAAATTCAAGTGGATTTAATGTCTCTAAAACCTTACAAAAACGTACAACCCTTGATTAATGTATAAATCTAAAACATGTCCTGTATGTGGTGGCTTTGAAGGATTGCCTCAGTCTGCATTAAACAAATAAATAACAAACATTCACAGCAAAAATAACTATCTGTGATACAGAACATCAATAAGCTTGCTTTTTTTACTTGGTGGTACTGACGGTCCCAAACCTCCAAAACACTTCTTTATCACTCTGTATATGAAACCATGACACAATGACAATTACTTGTAGCCACACATGTGACACCAAAATTCGGAATTTCAGATTTTAAGAGCATTTTCCATCAAAACTGTCATATTTGAGAGCGCCGTAAGACCTGGCGAGAACGAGTGAGCGATGAGAGTAGGATGAAAAGTTTAAGTCAAAATCTACGTCTGTAAAATAGAAAGATCTATCTGTCCAATCATGTATTGTATAAGCTCTCCTGAGCCAAAACAAAATGGAAGCCTGTTGTCAGCCATTAACAGCGCTCCTGTCAAAGACCGAGTGTGTGCGCAGTCACATGGTCCAATTGTGATTTTTGCAGTTTGTGATATATAAAGGGGGAGGTTGTAGGGAGGCACTGCCCAAGGTAATGTCATGTCTAGCCGCGGGGCTGAGGGGGAACCCAGCGTCGCTGGGAGCTGCCCTTTCTATTGGGTGGATGTGTGAGGGCCTGGGGCCATGGCACAGAGGGTGTCAGCACTCCCTCCAACATGCAAACACAGTATACACACACACACGCACACACACACAAACACACACACACACACACACACACACACACACACACACACACACACACACACACACACACACACACACACACACACACACACACACACACGCACACACACGTGCCTATCAATCTTGGCCACAGCACAGGGAATGCCTACCCACCAGCTTGCCTCCGTGCCTGCCCGCTGGGGGAGAGAGGCCTCGGTTGAAGCGAACAGGGACAATCAATGTGCGCTTTCATGTCTTTCATGTTCTTTTTATGTTATCTCTCAGCATGTGTGCGCTGGGCGCTGGTGTTTGTGTGAGGCACGTATGTTGTCTGATCGTGGGGAAAAATTTCATGTTACTTTCAGATGGCGCTCTGTAAAAGGTTGCTTTGGTGTATAAAGTCTGATCTCAAATGTGCATGCAGTTGCCTCTGATTTTTCCCTAAAACCCCCCGGGCAAGGCATGCCCTTTAGGGTGTTGCCACTTCACATTTAGCACGGCGGAACTGTTGAAAGATTCAAACGCGCTGACAACACAAAGTAGGGGAAATAATAGCAGTGGTGCCAACCAGCTGAATATCTAAACCACATTTATTTGTCCATTTTATAAAATGGATGGTGGTAAAAAATGGATAGTTAAAACAAATACTACTTAGTGGCAATGTTACGGACAAGTCAGGAATCAGGCTCTTAACAGTATGTAAATGGAGACAGAGGGTTTAAGGGAGTCAGAAACTGGAGGTCGTGGCTGGATGTGGCTAACAGGGTGGAGATGATTATTGCCCCTGTCCATATGGCAAATGTAGCATTAAAGGGATAGTTCGGGTGTTTTTGTAAGTGTTGTTGTATGAGGTTCTTCTCCAAAGTCCGTGTAGTAGTCAGTAGATGACGGTCGGCACGCTCCCAGTTTGGAGAAATAGACAGGAGTACCGACACGGGAGCAAAGCAATGTACTGCTGTGGACGGGGACGGCAGCAAAATACATTTTAGCCACCTAAAAGTAGGGATGGGCACCAAAACCTGGTACTAAACAAGCCCTGGGGCAAATTTTTTTGTTAACCGTTGTATCGTTAAGCTCCGACGTTAAAGATTCTGCTGTTGGTATTGGAAAATTAAGAAAATGTATTTCCTACATTAACGTTATCTTGCACCTTGGATCGCACAAACTCTGTTTCTAATTTGTCGTCTGTTTGTGAGGGGCGGGGCCAGCTCTCTCTGCCTCTCTCCCACTCACACACAGACACACAGAGACCGGAGAAAGTGTGGTTATACTTCAGTCGTGTCGATGCAGACAATGTTCGACGGATACACAAGCAATCTGTCAAAACATCTAGCGAAAGTGCATCAGATACGGGTGAAGAAATGCCCCATTTTTGACAGGCTAGCTCATCCCTCGTTGTCCCATCCACCATCATCACATTATAGTTTTATAATAGTGATTTGTTCAAAACATGACCGTTCCATATACCATAAATAATTGTTTATTTTATTCATTTTACATTTTAATCATCATAAGCGATTTGTTAAAAACAATGCTGTTGCAGTTGCTACACGAATGTTAATTTATATACAGTATATATATATGACAAAATAAAGCAATAATGATTCTGTTATTAATTTGATTATTTTTTTCTCTTAAAAAACAACAAAAAAGAAACGTTAACAGTACCGTTGAAGTATCGGATCAATAAGCAGTATCGGTAAGAGTAGTAGTACCGTTAAAATCTTAACGATACCCATCCCTCCCTAAAAGAAAGACCCACCTAATAAATCAATATCTGTTTAAGCGTACGCTACATTTAGAACATTTTCACCGCTTTATCTTGCCGTCAGACAGCCCTTTCCGACGGGGAACTGAACTGAACGTGAAACTTATCTATGTTCTCTTCAAAGCCAGCAGAGTCCATTAACAAAAACAGAATAGATAGTTCAGTGTCCAATCGGAACATATTCTAAATATAGCATACACTTAAACAGATATACATTTTTTTAGATGGGCCTTTCTTTTAGGTAGCTAAAATAAGTTTTCTTCCCCCGTCCACAGCAGTATATTACTTTGCTTCTATGCTGGCATTCCTGTCTGTTTCTCCAAACTGGGGGCGTGCTGACCATCATCTACTGTAGATAATACACTAACTATGGATAAGTACCTCATACAACCCCACTTCAAAACACTCAAACTATCCCTTTAATGTTCTAAATCCTAACCTTATTAGGCTTTGCCACAAACAACACACAAATCTCTCCAGGCCTGACCTTAAAGAATCCCTCTGCAAAGTGAGCTGGGAGAGAGCGATAGAGCAGGAGAGAGAGAGAGAGAGAGAGAGAGAGAGAGGTCCGCTATCTCACTGATGGCACCAGGATGCCGGCATCTCTGCCTGGCAGTTGGCACCAGGCATGGGCTCCCAGCGCCCACAGCAACTGCCTGCATTTTCAGATTTATGACTGTATGATAAATGAAGACTTCATTTTACCATCTGCAACCCTCCAGTCTGCGTTTCCAGTCGGTGAAACGGCCGCCATGACACTGGGAGACTGATTTCTGATTTCAATCTGGTGCCACTACGCCGAGTCTACCTTCCTTTAATGACCGCCAACTGATACGAGCCAGATTTGGGGCCAGGCTTTGATAGATTTGTTTTCCCTTAGGAGTTGTTTCGACTACCATTTCATCCAAACATTTACATAAAAGTATGTTCATCTAGGCACACACAGGTGGACAAATGCTATGAGGTAGCCTAGTAGCAGTAGCTATGAAGGAATGTGGATACGCGTTGCCTTCAAAACAGTTTCAGCTCTTAGACTGCTGTCATTAACTGTACAGGGTTTGTTGAGATTTAGTCACAATGCCATCCAGCCCCCAGAGCATCTTTTTGATATTGATGTAAATCAAAATTGTGACCTACAAGAACAAAAATCTCTCTATGTTAAGCCATAGCCACAATCGCCGCCAAAAACTGCAAAAGGTCACTACAGAGATTCATCCCAGACTGGAGGAATGCATACATTTGCCAGGTCCGATCAATGGTACCGCATAAATATCTGCTGTTCCAAAGTCACTTAAATACCAGTGCTTCCAGTCTGCCTGTATGCCCTTTCAAAGCACGGAACTGGAACTTGTAAAGTCAAATTATTAGCAAAGGTCAGGAGATGTAGAACATTTTTCAAAGATGCCCGACAGAATCAATCTGCAGCTTTGTTAGAAAGAGGTTTCAGTCTTGATGCAAAAAGAATGTCAGGTGATGAAGTTATGGTCAGTGTGGGGGAATAACTGGAAATATTCTGGGGAAACACTTGTCGCAGTTGCACAAAGCTCTTTTACGGATGTCGAGTGCTTGGCTAAGTGTGTATACACTATGATGGTGCAATGTGCAAGTGCAAACAGTGAAACTCTGAATCTGATATTAACCAGATCAGGGTCTGTTTTCATCAAGGCTTTCAGAATCACTCCTTATCTGAAAATGTGATTACAGCTTAAAATACACTGTTGGATTAAGCTTCTACACAAACTCTCTGCAAGAAGTAAAAGCTCTCTTTTCAGAATAAATGACATCATCCGATGTTTAATAAATATAACATAAATTACCCACAACCCACCTCCAAAAATAAATCAAATCTTTTTTAGGAATCTGAATTGAATATGTTTGATATAATCCAGATCCTGGGTATCAAATTACATGTATTCCTCAGATTGCTCATGTCATGGAGTTATGTCCTGGAAGATTCTTCCAAAATCATATTTAAATAAGACTAAGACCTCTAGTTTGAGGGCAGTGGATGTTAATATTGATCAGCAGCGTAGAAGGCCGGTTTGCAAGCTTAACACACAGCTGCTGAATCAATTCAAAAACTAAATAATGTTATAAAACATCAGTAATATTTTCATTACTGGGCATGTTTTGGTTTTATTGCAATTTACATTACAACAAATACATTTCAGAAAACATGCGTGAATTGGGCTGAATGTGAGCAACTTAAAACAATCAAATCTATTTGTCTATCCTAATATTGTTTTTTTTAGTTACCCGTTTCCCACATTTTTAATTTCTAAAAGTCTAATTTTAAGCTCTGTGCCCTTAATAGAGTGGTAAAAAATGTCCATGAAGACCTAAACGAGAAATAACAGGGCTTTTTCTCAACACAAAAGAAAGAGAATTATGTTCCCTTATGATGCAAAAATGTCCAAAAGACGGCAAGAACCTCAGAGCGCTCTGATGCGCTTGGAGTGAAAGGGAGGATGAGCTGCAGGAGCCATGATGGCCAACCTGCCGTTCTCCGTCTCTGCTGTTTTTTAACAAAGGCTTTTCTCTCCATCTTCCCTCCCTCCCTCCCTCCCTTCCTTCCTCGCGCCTCCCGGCCTGAGGGGCTGCTCGCGGCCCCCCAGACGCTTACAGACAGATGTCCTTGGTAGAGCAGAACACGCTCTGCTTGACGTCACACGCAGCTACGGGGCCGTGAAGGAAGCTACGAGGCTCTCTGCCCTGCAAAGACCACGGTATAAAAGCCAGACCATGGGTTTTGGAGTTCGTCTGTCTCTCCCCCTCCCCCTAAAAAGCTCTGGTCCAACGGCACACAGCAGGGAGCCTCTCACTATATAGACATAACATATGCCACCTTTTCATGAATGCTTTTGCCCCCCTAAAGAGCCTTGGTAGGGTGCATACATCGTAAACAAGGGTGGCTCTAACCTTTGCACTGTGAGCCTATAGGTTGATCTATAGCATATAATGGAAAGTGCTTATTGGAGTATGTTGACAAGAATGAAGCTGCATCTAAATGAATAACTAAAAACATTTAAAATGATTTTAGTATATGACAGAAAACCCAGGGTTAAGGCTCCTGAAGAGACATATTGTATACAAAGTACTAGTTTTACCAACCTATATTTGTGTAATGGTGTGTAGGTGGATATTAGTTAAAATGCTGAGACCAAAACGTTTCATCATTTGTTCTTGGAAACAAAACAGTCTCTTTAAATTATGACTGTACCTTGATTTTAGTTTGATACACAGCAAAATGTTCAGCTCAAACTAACTCTGCTGTTGTGGTCGATACACACACTATAACACAGTGTTAACACCAATAATACTGATATTCAGTGTCAGCAGTGTAAGGTAAAGGCTTGGAGGATGTGACAGGCATTCTATCAACTCAAAACTTCACGTGGGAAAGATAAAAATCAGCATCTTGATTTACAACCAGACGCCTAAAAAGGTTTGTCAGCTGTCAGGTATATCAGAGCAACAGGAGCAGAACAGACAGTTACAGTACCACTGGACATTGGCATCCCAACAGCTCCCCATAAGTCAGCATCAATGTCAGGTGGCAGTCTAAACTATTTCTTATCTACTGTAGAGTATGTCAGTGTGGGAGTGTTGTTCGCCCCAATACGGCTGCTCAAGGGAGGGGCGTAACATCATGTTTCTCTGGTGGTCCTGGTAGTGTAAGACACCGATTGCGCAATCACATCAACGCTGGTTCGAGTCCAACCGTGACCTTTATGGCATGTTGTCTCCCCTCATTTACTGTTACCTCTCTAGCAAATGAATGTAAAATACCACCAAAAATTGTACCTTCTAATATCAAAAACATAATGTATACATTTTGGGCTGCGTGCAGACAGAAAAAATCTACATCACATATGTCCTGCAGCTATGCAGACACAGAAAGAATATATATATTTTTTATGATATAATATTTTTTCCAGCTATTAACTATAAATCAAACCAAAACTAGTAACCCCGTAGGAGTGTTTAATATTTTATTAGTTTTAGCCATGCTAGCAGCGTGGCTCTTGGAATGGCAATGTTGGTCTGTTGGTCGGTCCACCACTTTGGTCCAGACTGAAATATCTCATTAACTGTTGGATGGATTTCAAAGAAATTTTGCATTCACGGCCCCCAGAGGATAAACCCTTACGGTTTTGATGATCCCCTTCCACTTTTCCATCTAGTGCCATCATCAGGTCAAATTTTCAATCATGTTTTCACATTAATTGTTCATTATTCCCAATTTGCTGACAAACAACTTGACACAAAAACAAAAGAATTTGTGCACATTGGTAAATATTGGTTATGACAGCATAAAAAAATAACATTGTTTCATCTAAATAAAGTTCTTAGTAAGTGTGTACGCACGAGTTAAGATCGAATCTGTGTGTACAAATATGTCATGAATGAGGCCCAGTGGAATTTGTCAGATGAAAGGGAAGATATTTTTTCCCAGCTTCAATACCAATTTCAAATGCCGGTATATCCGAAACACATCTTCTTGTGCGTGTGATTCCCACTACTTAACGTGAGAGTGCGTGGACATTTCACGTATGTGCTTTATGCAAGTCTGTAATCCATGGATCTCATTCACCTGACACCCACATGGCCGACATTACGTGAACATCTGGGAGCCGCATCTCGAGGCCTTTCTTCATGTGAAGTGCCTGGCAGTTAGTTTGCTGCAGGGAGAAGCGCCATTTGCGGTAACCAATCAGGTTTCACTTCTCCATCTGCACTCAGACATCACAAAGAGACGAGTTCAGCTCTGACCTGCTAATGGAGGCGAGTCTTTGTGTTACAACTGGATATAGAAGCATGTCTGACTTCATCAACAGAACGCAGTAATTACACGTGGCAGCATTCTTCAAGATAAAATAATTAATATATGATAATATACAGTATGTGTCATGTCTGAATTGAATTGAATATACAGTATACAGATATATATTTATTTATGGAATATATACAATGGAGTCATAGATTCAGTGCAGCATATCATTTCCTGCCATGTATACCAGTATATATTGATACTTATCATAATAACCACTTTGTGTTTGCACTATTGTGCGGATACCAATCTTCTTGAATAACAGACAATAAATCCGTTGAGATAGAAAATGTGCATTAAAGATGCAAAAAAAATCCATTTGGAATTCTGTTTCATCATCTTTTTTTCAACGCACATAAATCTCCTTAAATATTCAAGTAAATCTGTTTATGATGATATTATTTTACCTATGGAGATGAATTCAAAATACATGCATGGAGCTAATAGTCTTGGCTCCGAGTGCTCCGTTTCCTCTGAAGCTGAGTATGTCAGAAGCGTTTCCAGGGCCAAGGACCAATTATTCAGAGCCCTCAGTCGTCCCTGGAGCTAAGGTCATTATGTGAGTGTCACTATCATGACCCTACGGGTCCTCTTCATCTGCAACTTATTTGCAGGAATTAAACAGCGTAGAGGGAGACTGTGTGAAAAACAGGGATAAATTGAAAGTGTCTTAAAGACTCAACGCTTTTACGTTGAAGTAAGTATTATTTTTATAAATAATAACATTTGCGCTTCACATTTTGCCAAGGAGCAGTGTTTAATGAAGGAGCAAGAAATCAGTGTTAAGCAGATTCTGACGGCCTTACACCGGGAGAGTGGTGATCATTAAAAATACTGCTTATCTAAGGGAAAATTTCCTACTTTAAATGTTCTCTCGCTTTGTCTCATTCTATGCCGGCGTGCTTCGTCTAGCAGTCTTCTCTCTGCCTGTCTCTCTCTTTTTTTTAACATTTAGATTCGCCGCTCGTCACCTTCTATTGATCACGCCTAATTTGCATCCAGGAAAAGATGAGAACTCAGATATTCACACTCCGAGAGAGGACGATCTCAATGATTTATTCATTTCCAAATCAAAAAAAAAAAAGGAGTGAAAGGTAGATGAGAAGGGGAATCTTCATAGGCAAGCAGGCGACTAGCGGGCTCTGAGGCTGGGCTCCTCTTCCCCACACCGCCCCCAGGCACATGGTGTGCAAGTCCTCCTAATTAACAAGGTGAATCATGCTGCCGCTCTCTAATTAGCCAACATGACAATCTAATGGAAACATGCAGGCCGAGCTGGCACACTTAGCATCACCTCACAAAGACCCCCGGTACCGTCCTTCCCATGTGGATTCCACAAAAAATGACACCTCCGATTTTAAAAGAAGAGAAAAGGTGGAGCAGAGCGGTTCAGGGAAGTGTGTTTTTGGGAGAGGTCAGAAGGGAGAAGTTAGAGGTGTTTTTTCCACTTCTCCCCATCCTCTGTGTGCGGTGTTTGTTGCCTAATTGAAACGTGTCCTGCCTCCTGCCTCCCTCTCACTTATATCCCCGGCACAGGAGGCTGGCACCTCGCCACCAGCGTAGCTCAGCATGCCCAATTCCCCTGTCGCTCGAGTCCCAAGGAGTGCTCTGGCGCACAAAGAGAAAAGTGAACCTACAGGCTTGTACAGCGAGGAGACGAGTCGCTATCTCCCTCTGAGGCAAAAAAAAAATCTCCTTTTTTTGTTGTTTTCCTTCTCATTACAGCACTTTGTAATATTCGAAAACACACAGGAACACCAAAGGTACTTTTAAAGCCCGCTTCTGTTTTTTTCTTGCAACATGTCTTGAGGTGAAGAAGAAAAAGTTGAGACTACCGGCAACAAAGCAACAAATAAAAATAGGGTTACAGTGTACTATTTAGTAGCCTGCACATCTTTAAGACCTGCAAAACAGACCTTTCTTACGTGATAATTAAGTTATCCACATCGACCTTGTATGATCTTTCAAAAAACATAGAAATTATATTAAATAAAAGGACACCTGCTAAACGAATGTATAACCCAACAAAAAGAAACACACGATCTTTCCACTTGAGCAGAGCATATGTTGTTGTACTCACTGACCATGAACGCCGCTGCTCTATTCATATTAAGGTGTTGTGTATCTGCGAGGCCAGAAGACAAGAATATAACAACTACGAATTGGGACGCACACAACAGCAGGAATTCTCTTTGAAAGTCAGCACAGACAGGGAGAGAACATGGAGGAGGGGAGCCGGCTTTTTGCCCTGAGGCCTGCCTGACGGGGGAGAGCGCCTCTTTGAGCAGAGCAGTTTTTGGAGGGCCAGAGGATGAGAGCCTATGAACTCGCAGATATTACTGGCCTAATAAAAAAACTAAGGGGCTGCTACATTGTCCTCTGACACACAAGAGCCTCTCCTCTCCGGAGGAGTGCGAGGCTCCGGCTGACGGGGGCTTTCACCGTGGGTGGAATCCAATCTCTCCGTGACCTGGTCACTTGTGGAGGATGCCGGGGCCAATCAAGAAACATGTATGTGTGCATTAAGACATGGTGCATACCGGCTGACCAAAGGGTTGTGATTTAAATAACAAGCACAACATAAATGAGGCTAAATATGCTCAATTTGACCATGGTTGTGCATATGTCACATGAGTATTGCTCTAATTCGATTCATATATTCTAACATATATGTTAGTACAGTACAGTACAGAGGAGGGATGTATAACTGCAGGCTTTTAATTGGAGCCATGCAAGGTTCAAAGTTGAGCTAGGGCGGAATTAATTCGGTAGAGGTTCAAGACATTTCAAGCAATGTTGGTGCGTCAAAAATGGGCAAAATAAATGCCTGAAGAAGAAAAATATTTGAGAATTATACTTATAAAAACCTTTGAGATTCCTATTAGACAGCTCTTGGTTTCCTCGGGAATCACTCTATGCTAGAAGTGTCTTCCTGCAAGGGCATGGTAATGTGGAAGACTAGAAAAAGAGCAATAGTTTATGATGGTTAACCAGCTCTTATTAACATCGCTACGCAGTGGAAATTTTGGGTGTTCTTTGCATAGGTTTGCTTTAGCAGCTGAACGGGCCCCTAACAGGAGCGTTTGGCCAGATTTTGGCCAGGTATGGTAGCCAATTTGTCTTCCCCCCCTCTTCCCTCGTCTCTCTTCGCCTGTCCTCGCTCCACTCCTCTTCTCCAGTTCACTCGTTTCCTGTGTCCAGTTGTGCCTGCAGACGCGGTTGCGATGATGAATCTGTGGCTGCGGTGTGTCTGTGTGTCTGACATCGTGATGTATCTCTACTGGCCTTAACTCCCTCTCTATCTCTCTCTGCCTCCCCCGTCTTTCTCCCCCCTGCCCCCAAAGTCTCCTTTTCTCTCCATCTCTTTGTCTCTGTCTCTCTGTCTCCTTCCCTCTCTCTCTCGATGATTAGGCATTGCCTGGCCTCCTGCCTCAGTGATGGAACAGACAGAACACACAGACCCACCACCAACAACAACAACAAACAGGAACTGAGCTCCACGATTTGCCCATTGATTTTCACTGGGGGCATTTTTGAAATAGCCCATCTGACCTTTCGGCCAAATGGTAGTGAATGGAGGAAACAGGGGCGCTAGACCGCTCTGCCTCTCTCTCTCTCTCTCTCTCATGCAAAACCTCTGTCAGCATCTATCTGTCCAGCCTGCTCTGCTGGTGATGAGGTTGCGGGTTAAGTTGCAGGTGAAAATACAGACACACAATTAGATGCATGGCTACGACTAAAACCCGAAAGCCCAGCTAGTGACACCTAGATCCTACAATGTTCATTACCCCTCAATATAACGCTATTGGACAAAAACATTGTGGTATTTTGGGGTCTAATATTGTAATTAAACGTTTATCCTGAGACCATTGAATCAGAGGTTTTATCCCCTTGGGACCATAAATCTGCTCTGTGAACTTCATGGCAACTTCATTTGCCTGTAATATTGTGAAATATGTTGTGTCCACAGTTTTGGCCTGAGGGTGGCACCATAGACTGGATATAAGAAGTGGACGTAGTTACCGTGACGTCACCCATTGGTTTGTGGACGGCCGTTGGGAAGCCTGTTAAGAGTTCGGCATTTTGGCCGTCGCCATCTTGGTATTTTGCAACCAGAAGTGCAACAGGAGCGTGGAGCCAAGTACAACCGAACGCTGAATAAGACGACCAAAAGGTTAGTTAACTTTCATGAACAGAAAACAAACTGTGACAACTCCTAAATCGGACAACGCTGTGGTAGCGACCTGTCAATCACAAGGTAGCCACGCCCTAAAGCATCCCCTGCTTTATGGTCTATTTGACTCTAAATGGGGCCATAATTTACTAAATGAACATCATGCTGTATTGAAGAAGACTTGAAACTAGTGATTGAGACCATAAACTCATGTTTACAATGTTTACTGAGGTAATAAATCAAGTGAGAAGTAGGATCATTTTCTCATAGACTTCTATACAATCAGACTTCTTTTTGCAGAGGAGTCGCCCCCTGCTGGATATTAGAAAGAATGCAAGTTTAAGGCACTTCCGCATTGTCTTCACTTTTCAGGCCCGGAGGTGTAGCCCAATGGGTGGCACAAGCAGAAAGCTCATGGATTGTCCACAATATAAAGATTTTATCTGCTGGGGAGCATGAATGTGACCAGTGAATGTCATGGCGATCTGCCTATTTGATTCTTAAAATCTTGTTTACAAGTGAACATTTTCACCTGATAGTTGCACTAAAGGAAAGATAAAGGGATGACAAAAACATTGGGATTTATCCTCTGGGGAATGTGAACAACATATTCACAGTGATCTGGCCAGTATTGATAAGGAAAGGTGGGGGAACCCACTGGTATACTGACTCAGAGGTCCACCTTTTAGGTCGTGAGGAAACAATCTGTCTAATCTAAACTTTTATTTTGTATTTTTTACTAACCTGCCCTTTTTGTCACAGTATTAACCTTTATGGACTGTGAAAAGGTGAGAACTAATAATTCTGTTATGTTATCAGGCTAAAAGAGAGACCGTGAGCAATGCTAGTGAGTTAATTGCCATTCAAGCACCTATTATGTGGCCTGTGTGGATCTACAGGGTGTAAGTGATATCACTTTCTTGGACAAAAAACACTTTCACCGAAGGATCACGGATACACATTGAAAGAGAGTTTCTCCCTTTTTTCCGTGGAGTTCTTCCTTCCTCTAAATCGCTGGTCTAAGGATGGAGACGCTGTACAGATTATAAAGCTCTTTGAGGCAAATTTGTGATTTCGGGCTAAGTAAATGAAATTGACTTGACAAGACATTCAGCCTGAGCTTGACGATTCATACCATTCATTTGCTGGTCATGGATTAATACCTGGTCGTCAGACTAGACTAGACTCAAGACCGCAACAATAGTTCCACAACACACTGTACCTGCCTTTTTAAAAACAAATCATGTGCCTGCTCAGTTTACACGCCGACACTCGGTTCGAGTATATAACACGCTTTAATTCCATCTCTCCAAAATGATGATTGTTTTGGTGGTGGTGGTTATTTTGTTTGTGTGTGCGTGATCAGGGAGAGGGGCTTAAAGAGAGGCTGGCTCCTCTGCCCGTCGTCGCCTGGAAGAGTAGCTCGGGCTCATTATCCTGATGAAATTTGCACAGATGTGTGAGCTGCCGACAGACTCCGCAGTGACACAAACAGCCAACTCAGGTGATGAAAACCGGAGAGGCACGGGGGCTGAGAAACGACGGCCATTAAGCAAAAAAAGAAAGAGGTGAGGGAGGGTGGAAGAGGGGTGTGTGTGTGTGTGTGTGGGGGCAGTTGGGGGGGTTGTGAGTCTTCCTCGCTTCTATCTAGCGGGAGAAAGCATTACATAAAGTAACAATTTTCCAAACCACCTTCTTCTTAAAATTCCAGCTGAAAATGAAAATGTGCACACGTGCGCGCGGGCGTCTCCTCGCAAGGCGCTAATCTGGCCGTATCCAGATGACGAGCGGACTGCCACTTAACAGGGAGGAGATCCGCTTTGATCACATGGCCCCTGGGGGCGAACCTATCGCGCTGCCTATTACGCTGCTTCATTTGCATATGTGGGGCTTATGGGTAGGCTGAGATGTAGTGTGAATGTTCTAAACTGCAGCCGGGCTCGCTGTTGCTAGAAAGAAATGTCCGGGAGAGATGCAGAGAAAAGACAGAGCGCTGCCAGTAGCCGGCGGTGAGAGAAGTCCACTTGTCACTTGAAGGTCACAAGTTCAGCACAACAGACTGGCTAAGAAAATCCTTAATACTTCAAACAACAATACTGAGCTGCCCTTGAGCAAGGCATTTACAGTGAAAATGTAAATGGCCAACATTAACAGACAGTGGTAGTTTTACTGGGGAGCTGTCAGGTGGAAAATTGTAGAACTGCGAGTACGAATTTAGATGTTGGTAAGAAAAGTGCATACGAGCTCAGTAAACTTTACCTGGATGAATAAAAGACAACTTAAAAGAAACCACATCTGCTCCTTAAGTTCTACATCAACAACAACAACAACAGGTGACTGGTGCCTGTTTTATCCTCCCGCCTACTCAGACTACTCTACGGAAGCTCAAGACAATCCTCTTGATCCCCGTTAGCACGGCGAGGACTGAAAAAGCACCCAGTGAAGTTATTCTGGAGTAAACAAAGTGAAAAACGAGAATGCAAACTTCCACCGTGACAGAACTATTGCGTTTGCGTAAACAACATCAACCAACCACTAAAAGAAGACTAAGAAGACTGGTCTACTTCCCTGGGTCCACTGGGAATTTTGACATATACAGAACCTGCACTTAAAGTAAGGAGGATATAGCAGCGTAGCGCCAACAGAAGTGCGCTACATCAGTAAAACACAATGTGCAACTCTATGTGTTGTGCCTTAGCCTATTGCTTGAAGAAGGAAATAATTCCTTTTATTCCTTTGTAGTAGGAGAAGTTAATGCAGAGCATGAATTGGTATCTAAGACCCTCACTCACCATTCACTTGCTTTTTTTATGTTATTACTGAATTATTGTTGCAAATTTGACTCTTTTCCAAAGAGATGTGACAAGAACAGGTTTTTTTGTTCTCTTTTAAGTCATAACTAGAGAGACAGATATTATCAGAGGTGTGGACTATGGACAACTCTCAAATTTGATGACTTGAAAAAAAAACTTGCAACTCGACTTGGACTTGAGCTTTTTGACTTGAAAATACTTGATACCTTCCCCCCAAGGCCCAAACAAAAAAAAGTATGTTATTTAAAACGTCAACACCTAATTCCCCAGATTGTTTTTTATGACAAAGTTCAGTCACACTTTTTTTTTTAAATAAACTTGTTTTAATTAGGGCTGTCAAAGTTAAAGCGATAATAACGCAAATTCGTTTTAACATCACTAATTTCCATAACGCATTAATGCAACTTCAGATTTTTAGGTTGTAGCAGGCTCAGTTATAAGGCCAGAGTGAAGATACTGGCATCATATAAAACTAGAAAACCTGCACCATCCATTGGTACCAACCATGTCGTACTAGTTTGTAGCGAAGGACATAGCAAAGAGGTCATTTGACCTCTGACCTTAAGATATGTAAATGAAAATGGGTTCTATGGGAACCCATGAGTCTCCCCTTTACAGACATGCTCACACAATGGTATCACATGCAGTTTGGGGCAAATCATCGTCAAGTCAGCACACTGACACACTGACAGCTGTTGTTGCCTGTTGGGCTTCAGTTTGCCATGTTATGATTTGAGCATATTGTTAATGCTAAATGCAGTACCTGTGAGGGTTTCTGGACAATATTTGTCGTTGTTTTGTGTCGTTAATAAAGGAAGCATATTTGCCCACTCCCATGTTGATACAAGTATTAAATACTTGAAAAATTTCCCTTTAAGGTACATTTTGAACAGATTTAAAAAATGATTATTTGCGATTAATCATGGACAATCATGCGATTAATCGCGAATAAATATTTTAATTGAATGATAGCCTTAGAATAAATACTATTTTTAAAAAGCATTCATGATTTTTGTAAATTAAATATATTATTACTCTGTTGTTAAAATGTTATTGCATTTGGTGAAAAGAACATTATTACTTGTTTAGGACTCAAAACTTAAGGTTTAGGACTTAGGACTTGTCAGTCTTGACTTAGACTTATTTGTGACTTCCAAAACAATAAATTGGTCCCACCTCTGTATAGTATAGTGGTGTTTTACAACAGAATGGCATTAACAAATATCATTAACAAAAAAAGGACTGAGATTAGAAAATGCAGAATAAACCTAGAAAGGCAACTACAGTTACAACTGTATATCCTTCCCCTGATATCCCGTTGACCAAGAAAAGGAGGAGCTCAATGATCAGCAGTTAGTCAAAATTCAAACGAGATGAAAGGTTCAAATAGACGAAGAAAAGAAAAAGACGGGGGTCGGGGGTTGGGGGGGTGAAGGAAGTGGAGGGTGTCTTTGGTATGCAGAAAAATCATTTTCCACACATGGGCATCAATCGGCGCGAATAATTCCTCAAACTTTTTTAAGTCCGACTTTAAATGGCATTACATATGTAGTGAGGCATGAAAAATTAATACGCCCGAGTCGGGGGAAATGTCAAGGGTAATGATCTCCGCAGCAGCTTACCTCCTTAGCTTTCTGTTTCAGTCGAGCTTGCTCTGGGTCCTCTTGCCTGGAGCGACTCTGTGGAGTAAAAAGGGGGGGGGAAACACAGGTTAACAGCTGGTTTAAGGAGTCCACCTCCCCCGCCCCCCCTCGCTACTCATCTGTTGCTGCTGCAGCAAAAATAGTGCAAAATGGGAACAGGATACAGAGGTGTCAAGGACATCGTATTTGAATTCAGAGAAGTGCAATGGAGCGCCCCCCGGGGGGTGGTGGCCTTTAAACCCGCTCCAAATCCAGCCCTAAATAAGCCGCTGGAGGGGGATTCTAATCAAAAGAGGTTATTAAAAATTCTGCAGGAGCCAGCACACACACACATAGTCACACACACACACACACACACACACAGACACACACAGTCACACAGACACACACAGGGCAAAGGATGTTGGTGAGTATCAGTGGCGGTGGCTGTGTGTGTGTCACTGTGAGCCAGTGTGGCTATCCGCTGCTGTGTGTGTGTGTGTGTGTGTCCCTGGCGTAACAACACAGCACTTCTATTTTAATCAGCAGCCAAGATCTGGGTGAATGTGCTTGTCCCTGGGAATCCTTCACCACACAGCCAAATGTACATGTACGGCTGACCACTGCAGGCAATACGGCAGATTATGGTACTACACACACTAACTGGGTGTTGCTATTTTGTTGGGATCTGGATGTAATCTGTGTAGTATTATTTTTACTGAATTAGGTCAGGGGGTTCATGAAAAAACATTTTTGTGCAAAAATATATCTTTCCCTTATTGTCCGATATTGTTTTCTTTTATTCACTAACACATTTCAAAGGGTATATCGTGTAAGCAAACATTGAATATGAATATATTTTATAGTAAACTCTATAGATCATAGAGTATTAATATCTATTTTGGTTAATATCGCCTTCCAATACTGAATCAATCAGACTTAGCGCTGGGCCTCGACCCTCTGCCTCCCTTCCTCCCCTTCCTCTCCTCATCCTCTCCGCCTTATGGATGCTCCTCATAGCCTTCCTGCTAATTGGCTTTAAATATATCAGGCGGTTCACGTACTGGTCGGTATCTCAACTAAGACTAATGTGTTCGCCCTCTGGTCGGCCAGAGCATCCCTCAAGACTTGAGTCATATTCTAAATGGACGGCGTCGAGGAAGGGGAGGGCTTGTTGTGAAGGGAGGAGGAGGAGGAGAGAGGACGGGGGTGGAGGGGAATATGTTAGCGGGTTTCTTATTCAAGAGGTCAAATTAGCGGGCGCTCGAGCAGGAGAGAAGCGGGCAGGCAGGCGGACAGGCGGGCGGGGAGGTGGGTGGCAGAGGGGCGGAGGAGTGGGAGGGGTTGGTACAGATGGACTGTTTACAAAAGGGCAGCGGTGCCACTGGCATGCTCTACATCTCCTCTGTCAGCTGCCCTGGTTTCCCCACTTACAGGAGAGAGCAGAGGGGAGAAGAGGACCGGGTAGTCGATGCCGACAAGCTCTGTTGGGTTTGGCACAGTGGAATATACTGTACTTAAATAATAAAGAAAAACCTCCATGCTACAGTGTTCTACAGCATATGATCAATCTGTGATGGTGATCATATTCCAGGAGTTATTTTGTGATGATTTTTTTTTTCACAAAGTTTTGTCTACTTTTACTTGGTCGGTTGGCTCTCTATCGTTGCCCAGATGTATTTTTGAAAGCCCCCAGAGGGTTGTACTTGGTTCATTTAGCTGTGGGTTGTATGTGGAGAGAGAAAAAAGTTAATATTCTGTCAATATATTCTCCCAAATATTAAGTCCAGATGGTGAAACTTCTACTCCTATCACTCCTCTTACAGTAGTCACTGATACATTTATTTATCATAGTGGTTTTTCTCATTTGCTTTAAAAATTTTAGTAAAGCAAATCACACACTTTACAAATAGCCAATAATCAATCAACCTTACATCTGTTTTTAAATAGGAGAGCAGAAGTGTTGTATGTTTGTCGAGAAAAAGCGAGATTATGCAATATGTCTTCAGGCTGCATAACATTATGGAGTTTTGAGGTTTATGATGTATTCAGTGATGGATTTCTCCCTCTATACTGGTTGGCCTAAAATGGAGAATGTGAATAAAAAAGCAGTGGGCAACCGGTTATGAAAATTAAAGTGGCTTAAACTTGCATTCTTTCTAATAGCCAGCAGGGGGCGACTCCTCTGGTTGCAAAAAGAAGTCTGATTGTATAGAAGTCTATGAGAAAATGAGCCTACTTCTCACTTGATTTATTACCTCAGTAAACATTGTAAACATGAGTTTATGGTCTCAATCGCTAGTTTCAAGTCTTCTTCAATACAGCATGATGTTCATTTAGTAAATTATGGTCCCATTTAAAGTCAAATAGACCATAAAGCGGAGTATGCTTTAGGGCGTGGCTACCTTGTGTTTGACAGGTCGCTACCACGGCGTTGTCTGGTCTGGGAGTTGTCCGTGTTTTCGTCTTAGAATTTTGACACTTTCAAAGTGTGTTTTTAGGTCATGAAAGTTAATTCTAACATTTTTGGTCGCCTAAAATGCTTTCTTCAGCGTTCGGTTGTACTTAGCTCCACCCTCTCATGTCATTTCTGGTTGCAAAAAAACACAAACTAATGGGTGACGTCACGGTGACTACATCCACTTCTTATATACAGTCTATGGTAAAGAGACTCTTTTTTTGTATTTTTCAACAACAAATGTCAAAACATGACATAGGTTTGACAGTTTGCATTAGGAGTAAGAAAAATAAACAAAAAAAATGTTAAAAATAAATTAAAAGAAAGGATAATCAGTAATCAGATCAGATCAGAGCCAATGATCTGATACAACTGATGTGATGAATATGCTTGTGTCCACACAGTAATATAGAAATAGATTTAACATGCATGATTAAATAGGAGAAGAAAAAGTACTAGTATGTTATCAGGCAGTGTGGTGGTGTAATATATTGTACTATCATTAGGAAAGAAGATTTGCTCTCCAAACTTCTGCTTGAACTGAAACGCCATGGCAACAGGCACCAAAAAGCCATAGACATGTCTCTGAGGTGAAGTCAAACTATCCTCAACGATGCTCATGTAATCCAAACAGCCCCGAGGTAAGCCCTTCCAACAACAACTTGGCTACATTTGCAAACGTTTTTCACTAATCCTGTTAATGAAGAGAACTGTTCACAGTAAAAGAAAGAAAAGATTACGCTGTTCAGCCATGTAGAACCGGCCACTGACAGAGGACATAAAAGCGTCACTATTCATTTTTTTAACAACACACTTCACGGTGTCGTTTTCCTGCTGAGGCAATGTCTTTTTTCACAACCAGGAGCGAGGCTATCTGGTTTCTGCTAAAAGGAAAAAACAGACAGGTCATGAGGTTTGGTGGCCAGTGTTCATCAACTAGAGGATTTTCTAATATCCTGCATGGCAGGACCGGAGCGTAATAATGCAATTAAGACAGTGAGGTGTGCCGCAATGAGAATCTTTACTGTGGGACATTTGCTCCATTCAAAATTAATTAAATTAACCTAGCTTTCTGCTAATGTCGCACCGCGAGGCATTTTCATTTGCAAAAGATTCTCTCTTTTTTTTTGGTCAGTGGTGATCTTTCCAAATTTGAAGACCTTTTTTTAACTGATAAACAAATGTCTCTACATGTACAGAGACGAGATCAGAATGGTGGATGGGTAACAAAGCAAGGACTCTGTTGGAAATAAGTGGTTTTAATACTTTCTTCCAAAGTTAGCGCAGGTATTCCTCTTCCACGTGTCTTATTGAGTCAGGAGTTTTGTGCAACTGTGATCAATCTATCAGCTGGGTAAAAGAGACTCCTATAGTATGCAACAATTTGCAATATTTTTCTAGGACAAAAGGTCACTTACGCCCTTGAATAAAAAGATGTATATAAAATGTATAGACACTCTCTATATTGGGACTAAATGACTATACCAGTGATATACACCATACCATAGTTATTACAAACCACATAACTTTACATTACTGCTGGCCATTTTTTTAAAGTTTCTTGTAGTTTTTGCAATTGAATTCTATTTGCACCGTGTAACTGAAACGTTATAAGGAGTTACATAAAACACAACCTTTTCACCCACTGTAGCCTTATACAATAGCTAGTAAAAATGCTAAGGTGTGTTATTTAATATTAATATATAATATATTCCAGGTGGTTTAGTAATGTAGGTGTTAGCATCTGGTAACTGTTGAAATGTTGGCCGGCAATTTGATTTTTCTTTATTGGATATATACTTATTACAGGCCCATGAATTAGCCAATACCATTATTCAAGATTCAGGGAAAGTATCGGCTGTAGTTAGGATTGTGTTTGAAACGATTTGTGTAACAGTTAAAGGAACAGTGTGTAACATTTCGGGGTGATCTATTGGCAGAAATGGAATATAATATTCATAACTATGTTTTCATTAGTGTATAATCACCTGAAACTAAGAATCGTTGTGTTTTCGTTAGCTTAGAATGAGCCGTTTGTATCTATATAGGGAGAGGGTTCTCTGGCGGAATCCGCCATGTTGCTCCTCCATGTTTCTCCTCCATGTTTCTACAGTAGCTCAGAACAGACAAAACAAACACTGGCTCTAGAGAGAGCCTTTCATGTTTTTACGTTACCTGAAGGCCACCGTAGTTCTCCGACACACTTGTGAAACTGCGGTAACGTGAGCCACAGAGCACAAAACCGTGGTACCGCCAGCCGCCGTCTGATTTCTGTTGCTCCTAAAGTAGTGTTATTATGGTATGGATGGCCTCTGAGCGAGGCGAACTGCGTTACCACGGTTTTGCACTCGGCAGCTCGCGTTACCGCAGTCTTGGAAAGGGAGGAATGAGCGGAGGGGTGCTCAGTTGGTTGCAATCTGCAACCACACCACTAGATGCCACCAAATCGTACACACTGTACCTTTAAGACGCAGTGCACACTACTACTCCGCCAAAGCCAGAAAACTTGTGCAAATGAGGCATCTGGTTAGACAATGATTTTTTTTTTCTGATTGCCACCTAACATACAATGACAATCAGAGATAGTTTGGACAGGAAATCATAACACTTCTTATTGCTTAAAGTTGTAATCAACTTTATATATATATATATCTTTGGTACTAAACGGTTATTACTGTAGTCAGGCTGTTCTCATACACCATTTGTAGCTACTGTATACCTACGAGAAATTATTTTCCTAAATCAAACTAAGTAGTTTTGTTGCCTAAACCTAACCAAGTTGTTTCCCTGTGAAGACCGAAGTTTATTTTGAAAAGACTGTATGCATGTTACAAGCAGAAATTGAAATGTGTTGCTGGACATTCATAGGAAAAAGCACAAAAAATGAGGAATAACTTTTTTGTAAGATATGAGGATACGTTGCTGTAGCGTATTTGTGCTGTCTCTAAAAACTACCTCTAAATTAAACAGTGCAGCCGGTATTATGAGGCTTTTCATTGGATTTGTTAGTTTAAAGAAATCATCTATCTCTGTTCTTGATTACTAATGCAGTTTGTTCCAAACAAATCTCTGTTGCTGCTTTTGGAAAGATGCAATACTTTTTGTGCACAATGCAATTTTCCTGGTAAAAGCCTGCTTGACACCAGATGTTTGGAGCAACATATATTCAGTTGTATACAGTATATTGATAGATAGCTTGATAAAACAAAAAACATGCTGGCACTCTGAGAAATCTGTACTCTTTGTTTTTAAACTGATGCTCTGTTTCAGCTGAGCTGTCAAGGCTTGTGATAGAGGGATGTTGTGCAGGTTGTACACGGGGGTGGGTGAGTGTGTGTGTCGGCTGAATTGTGCATGGGAGTTGCGTAGTGTACGAGGTCCCCCCTCCTCGCTGTGTCCGGTGAGGAAGAGCCAGGACAGAGGAGGCCTGGGGCCAGGAGCCTGGGAGGACGCAGGGAGGTCGCTTCATCCACTGGTGTCACACTCTAATTCATCTGTCAGAGCAACACGCACACACATACACACAGCAGCAGTACACAAAAACACACTGTTGCACGGGGACATAACAACTGTCTCTCTTTCTCTCACACACACACACACACACACACACACAGTAGGATGGTGAGGTGACAATAACTTACTTTAGCGGCTTTCAACAGGATCTCTCTCTCCTGCTCGTCCTTCCTCTGCTTTTCCATCCTTTCCAGCTGCTCGAAGAAGCGCAGCTGAGAGCGAACGTCTGCAGACTGCTCGTAGCACTCATCATCCTGACAAGGAGATAGAGAGAAAATCACTGCAACTGTTGAAAAAAAAAGCTACAAGTCCCATTCAGTGGCTGCTTCTGAGGCTTTGGGCACATATATCAGAACTTCAGGGCGGCCCTCAGTCCATCTACTAAATTATCTCGAAACCAAAAATAGAGTAAATAATTGCTAGAACATCGATTTCACCCAAAGCACAGAGTATGGTGGTAGAATATTTGTCAGACATCAATGACAGAAAATTTAGAAACTCCCCTTCCTTGAAGTTTGGCAAGATGAGTCAAACCAAAAAATGTATGTGGCCACAAAACTTTTAGTAGCAAAATAGTAAATACTGTAATAGTGCTGAACAGTAGATGAATAAACAGTTCAGTTCTTTCTTTTTAGTCTGCAACTAATGATTATCTTCATTATCGATTAATCCTTTAATTTTTCTGTTTTATTGATTATTTACTGTATTATGAGTCAGAAAATTGTCTATACCGCCCAGCACAGTCTGGCAGAGCCCAAGGGGACGTCTTCAAATGACTTCTTTTGCATGGCCAACAGTCATAAGCATAAAGATATTCAATTTAAAATGATATACAACAGAGAAAAGCAGCAAGCTGGGACCAGTAATTTGGCCATTTTGCTTGAACAAAAGACAAATAAACGTGTTGCTGATCAATTTTCTGTCGATTGACTCATTGAATAATCAACTACTTGTTTCAGTACTACTGCACAGTGGCACTATATGGAAACAGGCTTCTGAACTAAGAGGACGCACAGAGAGGAGAGACAGGTAGAGAGCAAACTGACAAAGAAAAGTTTGACAAGATGTGCGTGATCATAATTAAGCATGCTTGAGAATATACATGGGTCAGTCCTCATTATAAGAATTTCCTAAAAACAATGTATAGGTAGCTTTCTCTCAATTTTCAAGTTAGTATTTTTTTTTGTAAAACTTAAATACATTTTTTATATCAAATTAATAAAACACTTGGTAACACTTTCATGGTAATTAGAAAGTAACCTATTTGAAATTTCTTTGGATTTACTGCCAAATTTACCTCAAAATTATTTAATAATTATATGCTAAAATAGCATATAATTGTTAAAAAAGGGCTCTTATGCTTGAGAAGCGGTTGTGCGCTGCTCTTCATCTGAGGTGGAAAACCAAAACTAATAGAAGACACTTCTGATCAGACACAAATCTCACCATTGTGTGATTTATTGTCTACACAGCTGTAACCAGGTAGCTAATGTAATGATTCAGGAAGGTTTTTTTAACAAATTTTAAAAGAAATTATTTGCTAATTATGATCTATTTATCAACAGACATGGAAATAAAGCATATCAATTAACTTTGTATTCTTTTCCTGGAAATGTATTGAATAAATTACCAGCTATTGGGAAATAGCGGAATAAAACACTTTGTCCAGGTGTGATTTATTGTATGCATTCATCGACTGGACGAAAAGAATAACAGACTACCATCACCATTAAAATCAATGATTACAGAGCACCTTTGTAGCCGAGTGGTTACAGCACACGTCACATTACCACAACGTCCCGGGTTCGACTGCAGCTTTAGGACCTTTGTTGCATGTGATACCCCTCTCTCTCTCTCTCCCCCCATTTACACTCTCACATAAAGGCAAATGTCACAAAAAAATAAATAAATACAAATAAATCTATGATTACAAATAAAGATTATAACAAATAAGTCTGGCATTCCCTGCTGATAATCATAAATATACCTTCATCATTAACTGCACATTTGGTTAAACCAACTTTAAGACGTCTGGAACACCAGCGGTCTGATCACAACAACACACTTGAACATACACTAACTTTTTCTATTTAAAGGCGACGCTTCTCTTTGCGCATGGCGCATTCGCCTCCCACTTGGGAGATGGAAAGGCAAGTGTGAAAACAACTTTTGTAGGTCATCAAAAGTTAATAGGATAATTACTTATTTCACATGTTTGTGTGTGTATGTCTCCTCTGCAGCTCTGTTCTCCTCTTGCACTTTATTTCTATATCACTCTCTTCTCTATCTGTGTGTGTGTGTGTCAGGTTTGTGTGGATGAGAGACGCTGGGTGGCACAGAGCACAAAGACACATCAGAGGAGGCTCCTCGCCAGCACCCCTCCACCCCCCCACCCTCTTTCTCTCTCTCATCCAGCCTCCCTCCTCTTTGTTGCAGCGCTGAGCCTGCACTCTTGCCGTAGCTCCTGCCGCCGCTGACGAAGCCCGGTTGCTCTTTAAGGCCGCTTTGTCTTTTGGTCTTTTCTCTTTTTTTTTCCCGCTGATGTCAACAGAGTGGCTTCACAGAGCTCCGTGCCTCTCTCTCACACACACCTCATTTACAAAACCACAAAAAAGGAACAGAAAGAACGAATAGAAGAAGAAGCACCAAACAAGATGGGGACAGCTGTAGCGATGCTCTTCCTCCCTCCCCCTCTTCCTCCCTTCTTGGTGTCAGGGAAAAACACATTTTCAAAGTTCCCCCACTGTTCTCCCAACAACGCCAAGATTTAGGCTCGCAGTCGAGATGGATTTGTGCTTTAATGTACACCAATTAAATGTGGTTATATAGTTGCATTCAAGGGCTACGAGAGATAAAGCCACCAATAACGAGAAAAGCACGCAGGTGTACGTCGCAGACGAGCACTCAGAAGTTCTTTTACACCTCAAGTTTTGGCTGACTGACTGAGAAGTCTGCGCTCTCCTGTTTATCAACTTAAAGGTAAAAAAAAAGAAGACTTTTCATATTAACTTTTATGTGTTTATATTAGTGGTACACTTGCATTTTTGTCTGTGAGTTTATGCGTGAGACAGATAAAAGTGCATGTGTGTGCATGCCACTGTGTGTCTGTGTGGGAATGTTGGAGCATATAAGCCCGTATTCGAGTTTGTGTGTTTAAGTATGTGTGCGCTTGAATGTCCTGATGAAGTTTCTTCACGAACTCGAGTGAATATTCTATATGATGACGTTGCTACATATATCCTTATCCGTAGTCAGTGCATTACCTACAGATAGTGGTCGGCACGCTCCCACTTTGGGGAAGCAGACAAGAGTAATAGCACAGTAGCTAAATGTATTGCTGTGGACGCCACATTCGAATCCGAAAAGTCACACAATAATATAAACAAACTAACCAATCGATGCAGCGGCAGACTAGCAACTTCGAGGTAAAATTACTGTTTGTGTCAATGGAGTCTGGTGGCTTTGAAGAGAGGGATATAACGGCTTCAGTTCCCCGTCAGAAAGGGCTGTCTGATGGCAAGGTAAAGCAGTGAAAATAATCTAAATATAGCGTACACTTAAACTGATATTGATTTTTTTGAGGTGGGCCTTTTTTTAGGTAAGTTTTTCTGCTGCTCCCGTCCACAGCCGCTATACCTCGCCGTCAGACAGCCCTTTCTGACGGAGAAGTGAAGCCGTCATATCGTTCTCTTCAAAGCGACCAGACTCCATTGACAAAAACAGAAATTTTTAGAACACGAGAGTGTACATACAACTCCACTTCAAAAAATCCAAATTAACCCTTTTATTTATTTGCAAACTTAGCACAGCTAATGTTGACTAAGCTAATGCTAGCATTCACATTATTTATAACCTTACTGATTAGCTTACTTTGGAAACCTATGTCACTGCTTTATGCTAATGGCTGAGTGGGCGTTTCCATTTGAAAAACCCGGAAAAGAACGCAGATGGAGTCAACCTTTAACGATACTTATATTTATCGATGCTCTTAATGATACTTCATAAAAATGTGGCAACACACCAAAAGTTTTTGGATGAGAAAATGATAATGTTCGTTCATTTTCCACGATTTCGCTGTGTGCACAGTTCAATCTCACACACTGATGGCGGCGGATGACATGTAATGCGCTGGCCTGCCCATCAGGAGCAACTTGGGGTTCAGGTCTTGCTCAAGGACACTTCGACATGTGGACAGGAGGAGTCAGGGTTCGAACCACCAACCCTGCAATTAATGAGCCACAGATGCCTGAAGTAGCACACACAGCAGAGTGGGATGACTGGCTGCTGTGAGTGTGAGGCCATTAATTGAGGGTAATGAAATTTCTATAAAACACTTTTCAACTTTATCCTGCCCACCTGCCCTCTGCCTTTGGAGTTTTACTCACTCACTTACATGTTGAATATTTCATTTTCCCCAGTGTCGGCTGTACCTAAGCTCGTAAGCTAAGCAGCTTTAAAACATGTGAAAGTTGACGTATCTAGTTACAATAAAAAACTGTTTGGAAATGAATTAGGTGTAAGAAATGCATTGAATGACTCCAACAGCTCTAGACGTCTCTACTTAGTGGGTATGTGTATGTGTGTGTGTGTGCGTTCTTCTTACCTTACAGGAGTCCAGTCGGTGCTGTGCGATGGTAGAAACCTTTTCTACCACAGTTCGAAGTCGTGACTGCGTGGCGTGTGAGATGAATGTCACTGCCTCCATAGGGACCTCTGTGACTCCAAACTTCTTAGCTGTGAAGGACACAAACACACATTTAGGACAAGATGAAACTTTAGCGATCAGCATCAATATCAATTCGACCCCTCTTTCTCACTCAACAGGTACAGTTAGTATTTTTTCCTTCTCATAATTAAAAGCAGATTTCTCATTCACCTCACTGATTCTGTCTCAATTAAAATGTTGATCCTCTACTTTTTACCATCTGGGAGTTTTATAATATAGCCTTTATTCATTTAATTTACTAAAGAGATAAACGGGTTGGAAGTGATTGTTTTATCATCACTTCACTTGCTTCCACCATTTGCCATTTCGAGAAAAACAACAGCTAAGCAGGTAGAAGGTAATTGTTTCACTACAAACACACACACAACTCATAAAAACACACCAACAGAGTATCACAACTTTCATTCTCCACTCATACACACCTACTGTACTCACTCACACACACACACACAGAAAAACAGTCTGGATTAGTACGTGCAATTAACTCCCAGAAATAGGACTCATCACACAGAAAAGTTAATTTGTTTCACAGTCTTAGTGCAAATTCAGAGAGTGGCTTTACTAGCTAAGCTCCTCCAAGTGTGTAAACGACATTGACCATCTCTTTTTCACAGGAGAAGGATAATTTAGTTTCCTTGGAGCAAAACTCATCTGAAGTCATAACAAAAGAGAGGAGGACAGACTTTGGTGGGGTTACTATCTGTTTCCAACTTCCTTTTAAATTATTCCATTACCATAATTTTCTCTCTGGCACCCTTTTAAGTAAACCACACCAATTATTTAAATCAGCTGAACAATGCATATACTCCTCATCCGCTCAGGCTTTGAAATGGATGCATGGAGGGAGCCCTGTTAGCCTTATAATTACGGTGGCAATACATGTGGCAATGTCACAAGGTCAAAGAAAAACACTAATAGGCTTCTGCTTCCTGAAAAATAAGATCTTTCAGGGACATTAATATTTCAGAGAAAGTTTAAGAGACTTAGCCAGAGAGCCACATTTCTGTGAGCAAAAACACATTCTTGAACTTGTACGGATACTAATCACTATTATTCACCTAGAAAAAAAAGGGCCTGGAAAACAGACTAATGAACTAAACAGCTTTAATAGTTTGCTTAGTTTCTACAAGACAGAAAAGATAACAGGAATAAATTGCTGCACCAGATTTTAACATCTCCAGTTGGGTGGATATTTAGTAGTTTTATCAATGCAAGCGGTATGGCTGTAGGGATGGCAATGTCAGTTGTCAGGTCAGTCTGTTCACCACTTTGGTCCAGACTGAACTATCTCAGCCATTATTGGATGGAATGTCATGAAATTTGGTACAAACATCTGTGGTTCCCAGATAATGCGTATTAATAAATTTGGTAATCCTCTGACTTTTCCTCTAGCGCCACCATGAGGTTGACTTTCATGGTATTTCTTGGGTTCACTAAGATGGTGAACACATGGATGTTTTATAAAAACTGGATACTGGACCCCAAGATGACGCCTATTCATTCCAATGAGAGTTGCTCGACTGATGTATACACCAAAAACGTTTTCTAGCTTCCGGGTTTCCTTCCAGGGTATGCGGCCCACTGAATATGTAGAGTAGTGTTTCTCCCGCTGGCCCATAGGCTTTACATTTTGATGATGTCACAGATTTTAAAATCGCTTTTCTCGGCTCGAGGAAAGTTTTATAAATATAAAACCTCCAAAGAAAGAATCATAATTGACCTTGATTGCAGTTTGAGGTGTCCTGTCAACAGTTTTACAGACGTCTCTTTTACAATGGTGGTCTACGGGGAAAATGCTTTGTATATCCAGGTCTTATTGTACATCCATGGGTGAACATGGTAAACATTATACCTGCTTAACTTTAGCATGTTATCATTGTCATTGTGAGTATATTAGCATGCTGATGTTAGCATTTAGCTCAAAGCACCGCTGTGCCTATAGTACCTGTACAGCCTCACAGAGCTACTGGTGTGGCTCTTTGTATGTTTGAGATCTGTCATCAGTTACATCTTTATAGTTTCTCTTTCAAGTCATACAAAGACACAAAGACATTTTGATTGATGGTTGCATGTGTCGAACATGTCTTCAAAACTCAAGACACCCAATGTCATATAGAGAACTACATGACCATCCGCTACCCACGTATGCATCCACTCCTTTTTACACTTGCAGTTGCAGAGCTTATCAATATAAGACTTATTAGAGGCTATCGCTAATGTTTTGATATATCAAGTAGGAGCTATGTAAACAATTAATTATAAGGTTAATATAGATTATGTTTGTATTTTTCACTTATTCTGTGTGTCATGCCGCTCCCTTGTTAGATAACACTGTATGTTCTTATACCATAGCTATCTGCTCATCACTTTCAACACCACAGCATCAAGAAATCCAATGGAGAGACACAATCTGCATCAAGGCCTGGTATCTTGAATATTTATTTAGCATAGAACTGAATGGTATCCATAGCAACAAGGGTCCCCCTGAAAAGTAGCTGGCAGTGAACATAGAAAAGGTCCTGAATGACCCAACTATACTAGTTTATATCTATAAAACCTGCAACTATGTGATTTGTTCTTTTCTCTGCCCACAAAACACATAATAACCCATGAAAATCCTGATATAGTCCTCTTGGGGCAGCTGCTCCCCCTCACCTGAATTGAGCAATTTAACTTTTCTGGGAAGGAACCATGATCTCAGATTTGCACATGTTGATCTTCATCCTGATCACGATAAACTGCACATCAGGAGTCAAGGTCCAGTAAAACCACAAGGACCACTCCGTCCTCAAATAGCAGAGATGCCATCGCATCAAGTTATATCCACACACATCTTAAATATGATGTCAATAATAAGAAATGGCTCACATAAACATCCAGTGGAACCCATAGCCGAGGTGCTCATGATCTTATTAAAGATCTACAATACGCACATAAAACGTATTACTTATAACCATTATGATTTTTTTTAATTTTTTGATACTCTACAGTTATTGTGTTTTTATTTAAAGGTTCTCAATACAATATTTAGAGCAGAGGGATTGCTTCCGCACAGCTCTCAACATGGCGACGGGTGAGCCGGCGGCTAGCAGCTAACGGCGCTAACAGCACGAACAGTGCAAACAACTGCCACAGGGCTGACAGAGCTAACAGTGTTAACCTGGGGGGGAACCGCAGGGTGGGTGCTACGCTTCGGCGACGCCGCTGAGCGTTATCAGTGGTAACCGCCGTATGAGCGCAGTGCAGAGCGTTGGAGATTAGCTACCCAGTGGGGAACAACAGAGAGACTCAAATGCACCAACATGCATGCATGGCTGGCCCGCTACGTGAACAAAGCACAAACAAACTCGGATTACAACACGCACAGAAGGAGAGTGACTTCATTCTCTGCTCAAGACGCTATTACTCCTCTAAATCTTTACAATTGCAAATAGTTGTTTGCTGCTATATTAATGCTCTGAATATCGTATTGACAACCTTTACAGGTTGTATGCATTTAAATTGATTTGCGGTATTTTGATTTGCCAACAGGAACTGCATTCAAGACAGATTAAAAGGTGATGTAGCATAAAAATGCCACAGCATGGTGAACAAAAAGAACTGTATTTAAAACTGCTTGCCATATAAATTTGATTACTTAGTCTCTGTTCCATTGATGATTTACTCTCAAACAAGCTCAAGCAGCTAACATTTGTGTCAAGCAAAGTGAGACTTCAGTGACTGCATCATGCTGCGACGTGCTCCTTAGATACTGTAGTTTAATAGCTATACTGGTAATTAAAATATCAGTTGATTATTATGCCATTGTGCACAAATTAGACACTCCAGAGACCAGTCACATTGTTTAATGGTTAAACACACTCTTCTTCTGGCGCCAAGAGAGATATCGGAGCACATGTCTTACAATTAGAGTGTTTGTGTTGACCTGTGTTTTTTCCCCAGTAGCAGGTCATGCTAGTTTCATGGTAAAACTGACATGATGTGAGCGCAGCATGAGACACTTCCTTTGTTTTGAAAGTGAATCATGTTCCAGTTGCAGGAAATTATACTTGAGAACACATAGCATCCAATCAGAATGAACCATTTTTTGTGTCGTTGCTATCATCTCTCGATTGTGCTATCAAGATATGTTTGAGAATGACACTGAAATAATAATCAATCCACAAATGATTATTTTAATATATTTTCAGGTTGTAGAATTTTATTTTTTTAAGACATTTTCAGCAGATATGAAAACCTGTGTGTTCCCTGTTAAGCGTGTGTGTGTGTGTGTGTGTGTGTGTGTGTGTGTGTGTGGACCATAAAAGTATCAGTGGACTATCATTACTTTGAGGAGCTTTTCTAGAGAGCTTCCAGCTGTGCTTGTGTTCTGGTTCCTGAAATGAGGGAGGTGGAGTGCTGTTTTGTGGCTTCAGAAATGTAACTGCCCCCCCCACACCCAGCTCAAGGACCAGCCTAGAGAGTTACATGTATGAAGGGAGGGAGAGAGAGGTTTGGGGAGAGGAGGGCGGTGTTTGTTTGGAGGGGATAAATGAGAGAGGAGAGGAAAGGAGACACAGGGAGACATGAAGAGGAAAATAAAGACGGGGATAGAAAGAGGCATCCTCTCCTGGAATCAAAAGAAATAAAGGGGGAAAAGGAAAGGGGGAATTAGGTCTCGATTGAAAAGAAAGATGCTGGGACCCATCTTTTTGAAGGGGCAACCAGAGGTGAAGTTTTAGCAGGATGTTCCACAGTAAACGAGAAGGCAGAGCAGAGTCGAACTTGGTACTTGTACAGTAAAGAGGTGCAGCCGAGGCTTTCTGATTGAGTGGAGCTGGCAGGCCGGTGGAGCCTCCCTCGGACTGCTGTCAGCTGAGAGCGCAGAGAGGCCAATCACTGACACAACAAAGCTGCATAAGTGCCACTTCCCCAGCAGGGGGCGCCCTAGCCTCCTGCCCTGCATCATGCTGCGTGCCCCCCCTGAGGAAAGATTTATATTTTTAAACAACCCCTCTGCCCCGAGGTGACGGGATAACAACCATGCCAAGAGTCCACGTAACGAATCATGACCCGCAGGGTTCCGTGCTACTCTACAGATACTTTAATTGAGATAAAACGAGATGAGGGCGCTAGACTCCCCGTCACGTGGAATTATGCTGTGTGTTTTTTGATCTGACGCACAGGAGCAAGATGCTAGGCACAGTTTTATCTTGAGTAATAACGCTCATTACACGTTTTCACAGGTTTCACTGTGCAGCGAGAGCCTAAAGTGTATTTCAAGCAATAAAACTGACTGCCGGTAGCGAAAAGAGGTAATGAAGACACTATCACTCTCATGTGATGCTGCAAACCGACCAAGACCTCTCCGCCTGTATCGATTAGCACACGCAATACTGTGTGCCTTCGGAGTGTCAAGATCCACTAAAAAGAGAGAAAGAATCAAAATCTCGCTGCCAAGTCTTATTCCTCTAAACTCTGTTCCTTTAGTCCAGAGGACAATCTGACAGCCAGCCTTCAAAAGACAAACCCATAAAGTATTTATGTGTGTGCCTGGGGTCCAGTGAGTTCAGACAGCCACTGAAGAATTCATTAAAGGAGGTGAAAGAATTGTTAAGTGTATCAAATTTAAACCGAGGCCAAACAAGAAAAGGCTCAGCCTGAACCACTGAAGGAGAGAAAATCAAAACTGTCTTTAGTGATGACACAAATACAGAAACAACATGTTCCTGACGCAAAAGACAACAGTTAGTGATTTCATCACTACTACAGCCTGGGTTTTTCAGTTTTGGATTGTTGTTTAGATGTGAAGATTGGAGGTACATTTTGTCTGCTGCTATAATAACCACTTTATTTCTGAGAGGCTGTAAGAACATCTAACAGTTAAATGTTTGTGAGTCTGGGCAAGGCGCACTTATCTTACCTGTTTCCAGAATCCGTCGATGGAGCAGTCCCGGATGGAGAAAGGCCTCGTCTTTACATGAGCGGATGTGCGTTCCCACTAGTTCAGAGTTGGTGGCGAGTATTCTTGCGCTCTCCTCGTTCAGGTTCACCCCGGCCATGGAGGCCACGTCATTGATGTCATCGTCATCCCTGCAACATGAGAGATGGTCGATTAGCAAAATACACACAATGGAAAACATTAACTTCTAATTTAGAATCCTAACTAAAGGATCTCTTCTTCAAGAGTATTAAGTGATTAAGTAAACAAATCTTTTATAGACCCCCAAATAGAAATAGAAGTAACGCCTCGCGGTTGTATGCCTCCACCAACCAGTCAGCGATATTACGAATCCTACTATAGTGAAGGCTAGCCCTACTCTGCCTCTGATTGGCTTACCATGATATTCTTACCCTGACCCAAACCAATCTCACTCCTCATGCCTAAACCTAACCAACCTAACCAACCCAACCAACGAAGGCAGTGAGTACTAGCCAATAACAGGCAGAGTAGGATAGTTCATACCTATACTGCTATAGCAGTAATTTAGCTACCAGTCAAGTTGCAATTTACATCCATGTCTGTCCAAAATGTCATCACTTCACTATTTTATCCTATTAAGACATTTGTGTGAAATTGTCATAATTAGCATATGAATGCTTGAGTTATGACCAAAAACGTGTTTTGTGAGGTCACAGTACCAAATTCTAATCAGTTCATCCTTGAGTCCAAGTGGACGTTTGTTCCAAATTTGAAGAAATTCCCTCCAGGCGTTCCTGAGAGATCATATTCACGAGAATGGGACGGACGTAAGGTCACAGTGACCTTTGACCACCAAAATCTACTCAGTTCATTTTGGAGTCCCAGTGGATGTTTATGCCAAATTTGAAGAATATCCCTTGAGGCATTCCTGGGATATCGTGTTCATGAGAATGGTACGTACAACCCGAAAACATAATGCCTCCGGGCGGGGCTGATGCCGGCGCGGAGGCATAAAAATAGCTAATGCATTCTGGCAAATTTGATGTCCTTTATCTGGTTAGGATTACAGATTTTGAAGACACTCCAAAATAGAGGCACAGCAGAGGTACAAGGTAATTCAGGGTGAACTAAAGTTACTAAAGTCAGTGAAGGTCGCACACTGATTATGGCGCCTGCATAGCGCAGGGGAGAGGCCCGTTTGGGAAGCAGTCTTTAGGGATCTTGTCCTTGTCGCAGCATTAGTGACTCCTACTGGTTGGTTTGTCTGCACCCTCCACAATTAGAAGAAACTGCTTATAGTAATCTGTATTGCGGAGGGAAATAGTCGTAACAAAATGTAAAAAAAACAAAAATCCTTAAGAGAAAAGGCACAATGCTGCTCGATCCACTATAGAAAAAAAGAATTAGGTTTGGCCATGGAGGAAAAGCCTTGTAAACAAACCCGTACCCTTACTCAATATCAGTATTCATGTCCCAACATTATCACAATATATTCCTGCTTATATTCATGAATATTTCCTTGATTGACAATATGCATTCATTTTGTTACAGAGGGCTATGCTTTGGTCATAATGGCACAGAATTCCCATCGCGGGGTCTATTTGTGTCGGCGCTCTGTGAGGCGGGGAGATGAAGAGCGTTTGGACGGAGCTTAGCTCGGTAAGGATGCTCCTGAGGATTGGCACAGAGCTGTGATGAATCTGGCCATGTACTAATGTCAACAAACTCCATTTGCACGCCACTTTGCCGCACTTTGCTTTGTATTTTCTTGATGTACTGGTCATTTTCTCGCAGTCGTAACGCTGACTTCACATTGTTTACATGTTATTTCATATTAGCAGAGACGTGGACGAGGGTAAACATGCATAATTTGTGTTTGGGTCATTGCATTTGACAGTAAATGAGATCCCTGCATCCTTCAAAGGCTGGAACTTTCTTTGTGAGTTGTCACCGGGACAAATTCCTCTACAATTATTGTACTTGGCAAGTAATGATTGTGATTCTGGCCTGAATTAGCTGAGCGGTGACGTGTTGTGCTTACAGGACTGGCCCAGAGCGAGCAGCGGATTTTCTGAGTTGCTTTGACGGAGGGAACAAAGAACCACAGAACACACACAGAGTGGCCTCTCGCCACTCACTGGCTCACCTCCACAGTCATTTACGTTCATGCCACCGATGTTGGTTGCGACAGAGCTTGTGCATGTGCCGCTGTGCTTTTGTGTATGCATGTGTGTGCAGCGCGGGACACCGAGTTCTTTCAGGCGTCTGAGCGTGGGCACTCGCCGTCAGCCAACTCCACCCCACTGAGGCCCTCCTGCTCCTCGGTGCGGCCACAGAGACCCGATATGAAACTTGACACCACAGCGGGAGGTTGACAAAGATGATTAGAGCATCTCCCTGAACCTCACACACCTCTACCTTCTCTCCTCTCTTCCTCCTCTACTCCGGTCTAATTATGCCTTCACAGGGAGGATCTACATAACAACACAAGCATGGATACGCAGGATTATACCCCGCGCTGCACCTCAGTCTGCACCTTTCTTCATCACATCTTCATGAATAACTTGGCCTGTCCTAAAAAGACACATGCCCGAGGCCATGTTCACTCAGGTAAAAAAGAAACGCTGCTACCCCCACAGCTTAAATCTATACATGTAGTCAGGTTAAATGTACCAGTCAGGTTGATGACCTTATCCTTTTCACATGTTGAGCAACAGAATGAAAAACACTGTGGACAAATTCACTATTATAATAGATGAATACAAAAAAAAATATCTCTCAAAAATGTCTCTTTTTGGACAAATCTAATCTCCTACTTAAGTACCATGCAAAGCTTACCAAGGCACCTACATTTCTGAGGTTGGCAGGAGACATCACAACGGGTTAGAATTTTATATAAATCATACATTAATTGCATACTATTCATACACATAAATATTGAAGTTGTTATTCCTTTTTTAGGTCAGATCTGGCGGCATCTAGCGGTGAGGTTGCAGATTGCAACCAGCTGAAACTTCTCCCATGTGTCAAGTGTGTAGCAGAATTACGGTGGGTGACGCAAAAACATGAAAACTATCTAGAGCCAGTGTTTGGTTTGTCTGTTCTGGGCTACTGTAGAAACATGGCGGCCGGCTCCGTGAAGAGGACCCGCTCTCTAGGTAGATATAAACTACTCATTCTAAGGTAACGAAAACACAACAATTCATATTTTTAGGTGATTAAACACTAAAGAAAAAATACTTAATAATATTATATTCCAATTCTGCCAATAGATCCCCCTAAATGCTACACACTGTTCCTTTAAATGTATTAACATGTGTATTTCCTGCAAACTGGCTCAGGTAATGATGTGCAAGTTACGATATGTGGCATTAGTCTATCTAGCAAATATAATCTGCTTATGTATCCCTATAAAAAAAAAACATGAAAGTGAATTTATAATTTTGTTCCGTTGCCTCTAGTTATCTGTTCATATAGCCCTAATGAAATAGGGAATAAGCCACATGAAGTCATATAAGTTTAGCTCAATTGATGGGATGAAAGTAAGTGTTCTTATTTTCACCAGTGAGTGTTTACAGTGCAAGTATCAGTACTGTTGATGCACAAAAATCTACATTGAATCTGTTAGGTAACATGCAAAAAAATGTCAGCAGTAAGTCAGGGCAGAGAGGTTACTACACTGCATAAGTACATAAAGCATCACCCAGTATCCAAGAACACTAGTAATATTCTGTTTCTTTTTCTTGGATGGTCTGATTTCTGGCTGTTTGGGATCGCCAGGCTTCAAATCAAATGAGAATGCCAAAGACAGGTCTGACATTAAAAGGAGGGAATGAGATATGAAATGCAAAATATTCCCGACTATACCTCCGCGCTAATAAAGCAGAGATGTAATTAGCTTCCACAGAAGCTAAAGAGCAGCCTCTCAGTTATTGGTTTGGGTTGGCTCGGGGACATAGAGCCGGCGGTCACATGAATACATATGCATGTCGTTTCCATATCAAGCCTGTGTTTCACAGAGGGCACGCCATAGGTGGTGGTGAGAGGATTGCATTGCCATTTAGAGGCTGTGTGTTTGAGCGTGTGGAAAGATGGGGGTGCAGATCTCCTGCGCCCCTCTCCACCATCGCACCAACCCCCCACCCCCGCTGGATAAAGGTCCCTGTGCCCAGGCGGGGGGGCGCTGATTGATCCCTGTGACTAACGCACAGGCCATCCAGGCTTGTTGCGCCCTCACTGAGAGACATGGACCACTGGAGAAGTATTCTCCATGAGGCAGCCAGGGGTTCACTGGGCAGCTGATGGGATGTGTGTTTATGGCCCAATGGATGACTGGTGGCACAAGAGGGGCCAATAAACCCAGCAACAAACACTATTAATTGAACAGACCACCCACGCTCAGACTACAGTTATTCACAAGCATCCTGGCTGGGTGTTATGTAGATGTTTTGATGAAGGTGTATGCCAAAATACCTCAGTTTGATGAGGCCGTCAATAAAAATATATTAGCATTCCAGACTTTCCTATTTTTGGAGTGCCACCATTTTTTTCCATGGATTTTTTGGAGCAACTTTATAGTGGCAGAGCACCCACTCTGAACGTAATCTAATCTTGTGGCTGCTCTGTTTCCAAGTCTCTGCATCAACAACTGTTGGGAGGTCACTTTTATGTTCTAATTGAGTCCAATTTATTTATAAAGCTTTTTTAGCAAAATAGGCGCATCACATTTGGCAATTTAGAGAGCAACTGAGGATGTAACCACAACGGCAGAATCAACTCACTTTGCTGGTAAATGATGGAAAAGGGCTGGTGGGACACTGGCAACAGTGACTGATGAACAAAAACTTTTGTTCCCTATGTGTCTTTTCCTATTCAACTATGCATGTGTTTGTGTGTTTATGCGCACGGATGGATGTGTGTCCAGCATGTAGGACAGGGTTGGATCGGAGGGCTGAGCCTGAGCTCGGAGGTTGGCAGAGGGCTGAGGGCCTCGGCTGGCTCGCCTGTGATTACAGCGGATGTTGAGTGTTTACAGAGAGATGAGGAGGGGATGAGAGGGGGGGGGGCACAGAGACAGCTGCTTTCACTCTGTACTGTAAACTACACACACATCCACACACACACTGACACAAGCGCTTACACAGAAGGCTGTAGCTGCACTGGAAACCCCACAAGCCCCGCAGTGTGTATGTGTGTGTTTGTGCTACAGCCGGCCCGCTGGGACCAGTGGCTCAGAGTGACAACCATACACACACATCAGTCCCCGACTAACAGCTGAACACGAAGCAGACCAGGCCGGCAGAGCTCAGTGGATTATTTTTTTTCTTTCTTGCGATCACTTTCATACTTTTTCTGATGTTTGCTCCTCTCTTATGTTAAACATTTGTTGAGTTGTAAGTAGTAAAATCATGTCAAAACAATGCCGATAGCATGTTGTGAGAAGAAACCCATAGGTAACTTTGAACAACTCCTAAAAGCAAATATATGTTTTTTTTCCCATTGTGATTGACAGGAAACACAGCAGCCACCTCTGTTCACAGGTCAAGCCATTATGTTCATGTTGCAGGTTTCTGGTATGAAGACACAATGGCGTCCGACGAACACTGGGCTCTGCTCCAACATGTTTGTATCCTCAGGTAAGAAAAACGACAGCAAACAATAAACAGCAAATGAGACTGAGAGGTTTCAGACAGTCCAACAGTAACCAACTATAAGGTTCAGCCGAAACCTTCAAAAAGTAAAGAGTTTAATGCACTCTGTTTGCACTATAAACTAATAATAAATAACAAAAGATAATTTTGCACAGCGGTTTCCAAGATGCTCAGAAATGCTGACTGAAGAGGAGCAAAGCAACACAAAACAAAAATTGGAAATGAAGAGGATGTCAACAGAGGTCCATCACTCATTAAACATTAAAATCAATATCAGCCCCAGCAAACTCATATTTGACTTAAATTACAATTGTGAGTCGAGGAAGTTCAGCGAGAGCGTGTTTGTCGGAAGGAAACAAGCTACCGGCATGTAGAGACAAACACATGGATGGAAGCAAGTGTGCTGTTTAAGGACCGGGCATTTAGCTTCTTTAACACACAAGTGCAGATTATCACCTGACCTGGATGAAAGGAAAATATGCTACAAAATATCAGTGACTTGCTTCTTGCGTGACAGTGTTGCTGTGCGTTATTGGGCTTATGTTGAAACCAGTGTGTTTGTGTGTGGAGGGCCACTGTGATCACCGCGGGGGGAAAAAGGTCGACAGTAACAAGCGAGCCTGACAGCTTAATTACCAACGCAAGCTAAAGATTTATTGGTTTATCAATCAGAGCCTCGGGCGCTGCCTTTCCCCTCAGGAGACGGGAGCCATTACCATGAACCCGTTGGCCCATGTGACCCAGACTCTTCTTGCCCCGGCCCGGTCACACCAGGGCAATCCTAAACCCCCTGCTCCTGTCAATACACGCATACACACATAAACAATATTCTCAGATCTTTAGGATATACACATATGTTCATGTGCACCCAAGCAGGGACACAAACAAACACAGAGAAATAGAGGCATACATGCAAAACATAAACACACACACACACTAGCACGTATATGCTGCACAGACAAACACAAATACACAAAGACTCACACAGAACATGAACCACAAAGGCCAGCATGTGGGCGATGAACCTTTTATGTTTTGAGACAAAAGCCCAGCTGAAGCTGAGACGGAGAGAGAGCAAAGCTGCGGGCTAAATACCGTATGTTTGACTTAACCGAGAGGTATTTTCAGAACCGCATCCAGAAATTCCAACCATCTGGACACAATTACCTTATTTCTAAATTAAGATGTAGCTCGTTTGTAATTCTGTCGATGAGTTGTGACACTGACACAAGGAGGGCGACCGTGAGGGTGATGTATTGGCTGGCTGTGTGTTGCTATGTGGTGGGCGCAGAGAGAGAGAGAGAAAGAGAGAGGACCACCGATCAACCAGCCAGGCTGCCAGGTGGCCACTGGGATGAACACTCGTAGCCTTAGCTGAGAGTGTAGCCTGTAGTCATGCGGGGGCATCTTAGTGAAATGCTGCCCCCATGTGACGACTGCCAGGAACAACAGCGGTCTCCTGGCGAGAAGAGATGTACCTGAAAGAACCTCCTCCGGGGTCGTTGAGCTTGTTTTTCTGATTCCCAGAGATCTGAACAGCGAGGCCCACGGGACTTTTGCCTGCTTGGATGAAGCCTCCCTTCCCCATTGTGCCTGTTAAGAAAAGGAGGGATAAAAACAAAGAAGAACACACTAAACAAAACAGTAAAGGAGTAATGTCATCATTGAAACGTCCCCTTCTATCTGCGTCAAATATCCTCCTGTCTAACGACTACCTTCAACTGTCTCTGTCAACCTCGCAGGGGTAGATGGAGGAGGGGAGCGCTACTGTCGCTCTCCCCAGGTTGGTGCGTAGAGCGTCGCTCTGTCAATATCACTGCGCTTCACCGGCTCTCCTTACACTCCTAAACCGCATCCTGCTCCGAGACACGTTTTCCAGAGAGGCACAAGGACTGCCAGAGTGAATTTAAACTTGATTTTAACAGGCATGTTCCTCGCCAAGAGGCACAGAAAAGTATTTTTAGAACTATCCCCGCATTCCAATTTATGGGCATAAAACAACCTACAGATCTTTCACTGCAGGCAATCTTGGGAAAGGGGGCAGATCAAATTTGTATGCACCTCCGATCGCGCGCACACACACACACACACACACGCACGTACGCACACAAGCAAAAAACAGGTACAAACACGTACACACATTACACACACCACCTGAGAGCACACAGCTCTCTTAGGGGAGCGTTACGCCCGGTTGGTGTTGGGGCGATATTTGTGGGCTTCTGTGGGAAGAGTGTTTGTGAATCAGTGTGAGTAAGCAGCAGCGCAAATGTTTGAGAAGGCTTTATAACCAGACAGGGAAAAAAAAAAAAACACCTGTTCTCTCTGTGGCTCCTGCCTGTTTACACATCTTACAGCTTACTGAGAGATCATTTAGGGTTTCACTAATGGCTATCTTTGTTTAACCTACTTTGCTGGCTTTTTTATTTAACCAGGAGGTCAGACTGAGTTTGAAAATCTTGAAATATCCGGCCAAGCATGCTCCCTTGCTGGGAGAAGTAAAAGTTGCAGGCCAGAAACAGAAGCAAAGTGTGTGTCGGAGGACTTCTTCAAAGATGGGAAGCTGAAAGTCAAACCTACCAGAAGTCTGTCCTTAACTGAACTTTAGTCTCGCACAATTTTAAAATATGTTCTTCTGAGTGAGACATGAACAACTGCCTGAAATAATAAAAAAAAAAGGCAGATACTGTACATGTGATTGAATTCAGGCTGGAGAAGGACTGCAGATGTCCTACCTTGCGATCTGACAGACTGTGCGATCACCACAGGCATCCGGACCTGGCCACCAACGGCGCCCGCTGACTTGATGCCCTGAGGAAGAAAGACAAATGATATACTTTACTGTAGTATTTCAAAGAATGAAACAATTTGTAAGTGAGACGGGAGATTAAAAAGTATATGTAACTGCATGCCTGCTGAACCACATTCTGCACTTTTACACCATCCCCAAGAGGAATTGTTCGGGGGGAAAATCTACTTTTGCTCCCCTCGCAGACTTTGTTAGTTGAGAAGAAACGATCCATAGTCAAGCCGGCCGAGAGCCACTTGAGTTTTGTGTACTGATTTCTATTCTACTGTAAGATACTGAAAAATATCTGCAGTAATAAAGCAGGATAGATGCAGAATATTTAGAAGAATGATGAATGCTACAATGGCTATCCCGACACACTGCTCTGAGAATCAATAAGGAGGATGGATTTCTGTCACTGTACATGACCTACATTTGCTTGCAAGACAAAGGCAATAAGAAGTCAAGACTGCGGTGAAAAAGTAGTTTAGAAGAAGGAGATGTAGTGGTAGAAGAAGAAGAAGGAGCAGGGGGGGTGGGGGGGGCTGTGCTGGGCTATTAGAGTCACTTCCTTCCTTGGTAGCAGCCAAAGGCTCGGCCTCGGGCTCAGCCATCCATTCCTACCAGTTTGCTTCTTGCTGCATATTTTTTAGCCTTGTTTTCCATTCCCTGACACATGCTATATTACTGTTCAAGCTACTGAAAAAAGACAGAGGCCATTTTTCCCAGAGATCCACTGCAGGGGCTTGCGAGAGTGGGAGGGAAAGGGAGAAAAAAATACATTCAGCACAGGCAGAGATAGCGAGCACCTCTGGCCAGCTGGCGACACAGTTAAGAGGGGGGAAAAAGTCAGGTAGAAAGTTCGGGAATCAGAGGTTAAAAGGGGAAACACTGAAACTGAACTCACTGCTCGTCTTTCAATTCAAAAGTATAATTTTTCTACTTTTAAACAAAGTCAATATTAAATATTAGATATTATCATAATTACTGTAAACAAATGATATACAGTATATTTTGAATGATTGTTAACATTTGCCACATACTAGCGGTTTCGTTAGTGCTGGTATTCTTCAAAAAGACCACTGCTTCCTCAATAAAACTGTACTCGTGTTAGCTGTAGGAAAAACTGAAAAACTGTCATGGCAATTTTCAAAGGGGTCCCTTGACCTCTGACCTTAAGATATATGAATGAAAATGGGTTCTATGGGTACCCACGAGTCTCCCCCTTTACAGACATGCCCACTTTATGATAATCACATGCAGTTTGGTGCAAATCATAGTCAAGTCAGCACACTGACACACTGACAGCTGTTGTTGCCTGTTGGGCTGCAGTTTGCCATGTTATGATTTGAGCATATTTTTTATGCTAAATGCAGTAACTTTGAGGGTTTCTGGAGAATATTTGTCATTGTTTTGTGTTGTTAATTGATTTCCAATAATGAATATATACATACATTTGCATAAAGCAAGCATATTTGCCCACTCGCATGTTGATAAGAACATTAAATACTTGACAAATCTCCCTTTAAGGTACATTTTGAACAGATACAAAAATGTGATTAATTTGCAATTAATTGCAATTAACTATGGACAATCATGTGATTAATCGTGATTAAATATTTTTATCAATTGACAGCCCTAATCTATACACATTGTGAACACACAGTGAATAATAAGCTGCCATGTAGTGATGTGGCCCAGTTACTACTCTCCATTTATTCTCCACCTTTTTATCAAGTCCATTCACTAAATATATCATTTGCCCGGAGGAAGTTTCATTATAACTAGCGGTGTATTTCTTTTTCCAAAAAACAAAATTACATCATAAATTGCTAATTTTATTCGATTTTCTACCCTAAATGTGTTAAAGAAACAAAGTCGTACTTCAGATATCTTGCAATAAAAACAAGCCGTAATCACATTAAACCCATACCATGTCATGCTATCTCCAGTTACAGTTAAAAAAACATTTTGAAAATCACTATGCATAGCTGCATATCCTTGTGCAGTAAGTGAATTATAGAAGAAACCTCAAATAATATAACCTCACATCTATAGACTTTAAGTTACAACTGCTACACTTTAAAAGATATTTATTACATTTAAGTATTTTCCATGCTGCTGGAAGAGATGTAACCAATGCTACTGTGGTATGAGAGGAATTTTTTGCCTAATTCAACTAGCTGTCTGGTTTCAGACTGTTGATGTGCCAGGGGCGATCATTTACTAATGTTTTGTGTGATAGCTTATGTTGGTGTTTTATGCATGTGTGTGTGTGTGCGTGAGAGAGAGAGAGAGATGGAGAGAGACCAGAGGCATGTTCTGGACATAGACTGCGGCCGCCACATTGCTTTAAAATTGACCCGGGGCTGACCTAGTTACCTCGCTTCACCCTTCAACGGTTAACGGGTAGAGGGAGGGAGGAAGGGAGGGAGCGAGCGAGCGAGATGAGAGAGCGATGCGGGGGTAGATACAATGAAACTGTTGGAAAGAGATGGAGAGACAGCAGAGGATGGAAAAGAGGAAAAGAGAGAAAGCAAGTGAGAGAAAAAAAAAAGTAGTGAGGAAAATGGTGCGAGAAAGAAGAGCAGGAGAGAAGGAAGGAGGGAAAGTAAAAGACAGAAGCCTCTAGCTCGCCCACCCCTCTGCCTGGACCAGACCAATCTGAGTCTGACCTCGCTTGACCCATCCATAGCCTGTGCTCTGTGTGTGAACACATCCGTTTCACTTTGCGTGTGCACACACACATATACAGTATTCACACACACACCATGCTAACGTGATACTGCTGTGAGTTGAGTGAGGCTGTCGGTGTCCAGCCCTGGACCCTGCAGCTTACCTGGCTTTACTTCAGCTGTATCCACACACTATCACTGGATGAACTGCCCCTAACCTTGGGTAACACTTGTCCCGTTGCCAGGGGAAACGACTGAACAAAAAGATATTTAACTGGGACAGAGCACACAATTATCCTTGGTCGAAAGACGCTGCCACAATATTTTTCTCTTTCTAACTTACATTTCATTTTCAGGGTCAATTTGCAGAGTAATATAAATACAATGAAATAAAAACTATTAAATTAAATAAAAAAAATAACTATAATAAGAGTCGCTATACAATACTGCATATTAGGAATATGTAGGACAGATGACACTCCATTGACTGCAGCAGGTTGTGGTTTGTCTCAGAAAGCACCCTAATAAAGTACACTTAAAGTTGAGATGAAATTAAAGGAATGCCTTTTTAACCCTTTTAGACCACATCCCCGGTCATATTGTGCACCTATTTAACAATATATGCAAGGAAAAAAATTACAAAAAAATACATTTCTTCGTATTTTTATTTTAAAAGCCAATCATCTTTTCTTTCTGTAAAACAAAATATGACACGTGCTTATGTAAGCTAGTACCAACCAGTTTCAAACAATAATATCGTGACATCCATCCATCAATCAATCAATCTGCAACTAGTGACAAGGGAGGTGTGTGTGATGTAGCTCCGTATTGCACTACATTCTAAGCCCGCCCACTTTTTAGCAGTTCAATCAAATGCAAAGAATTTGATTTTAAATCCCTCTTGTAGCTGCACACCGCTCAAATACTCTGTTTCAATGGGGAATACTCACAGTACAGAAGCTAAAGAGGCTCTGACTTCTGTTTCACAGGGACTTCAAAGCCCCGATGTGTAAAACTTTTACGTCATCATTCAAATATTTCTAATGGCAAACATTTTTGTTGTAGAAAAAAATGTATGTTGATGTGTTGCTTTTAGCTCATTCTCAGTGGGCAGGGGATAGCGCCGTTTATTTCCCTCTGCCACAGTGCCTCGCTGACACTAAGATCAAGCTTATGAGTCAACAAAGTTTTACATCTCCAATTCATCATCATTGGAGCTTCAACCAAGACAGCAGATAGGTTTCCAGGTATTACTTGACATATTGTTATTATTATATCATTATGATATATTGAATTAGAAAAGCTCAACAACTGAAGCACATTTTTATAAAATAATAATGAAAATAAATAATAAAAAATGGTTATAACTAGTGTGTGGGCATTATAATGATATTATCTTTTTATCAGACTTGATAGCAAGTCAGAAATGGTGTTGTCCTAAAGAAAAAAAACAAAACGTATTTATATATCACCTCGCATAAATGAAGTGTAGCATTCAAAAGGAAAGAAAAAGAGCTTGGTTTGTGACCTTGCTCACACATTTCTAATCAGCTGTCAAAGTCTTGGCAAAACAATAACAAACAATAATCACAAGGTGCCTTTGAGTCAAGCGCTCGAGCACCATCTGCTCTGATCAGCACCCAGTAGTACAGTTTGGTCACACTGAACATCTCCAAGGTGTGAATACAGGAATGAGTCCTAAAACCCGGGAATTAGTTGGCATTTTAGGACTTACGTGTCCCCTCATCTCATCAATGTTTTGTTTTTTTTAATGGGGGTTTTCAGGCATCTAGCCTCAAATAAGGTCTGTGGTTAACACAAGCTGAAGAGATTTTAACGTTTTGTTCTACGACATAAAATAAATCAATACTTACTAACCCCATTTGTGAATTTTTAAACTTTCATATGTCTTAAAAAAAGGCTGTTGCTAACAGGTGGCAAAAAGAGACTACAAAACACCATCACACCAACTCGTCCGCCTTCACAGCCTCGTTGTGTTTATACTCGCGTTCATGTGACCGTGGTGTAGTTCGTTTATAGCCTAACGTTAGCTTTTTACTTCTGGCGATTACACTTTAAATATCATAGTAGTGGTGTTCATTTGTGAAGAATATCTTGCTGAACAAAATGTGTAAGTATCATAAACGTGTGTTTGCCACAGAGCTTATTTTCTGCAATAATCCAAAACCTAATGGAATAATCCCATTGGCTTTTTGTCAAGGGAACCAGGGCGATGTTAACTTCCTGGTTGGCCTACATAAATACGTCATCCCTGGAGCACTCTACTGTATATGGAAGTTTATGAACAAGTTTGCATGATACTGAATCAAATAAACTGAAACATTGGACGGAAATTCATAATTAAGCAGACGAAAAAAACACTGTAAATGTTGGAGAACAGGACCTATTGAAAAGGGAGAAAGTCAACCTTTTCACAGTGAGTTACCATTAAAGAAAAATACATATTTTCTGAAGACAGAAAATGTTTCTGTGCGGAGTTTGCATGTTCTTCCTGTGTCTGCATGGAGATCTGTCCAGGTTGTACTTGATCTTGTTTAGATAACTGTGCACATCTTGAAGTTAAGCCCACGTACTACTCTCCTAAAACTTTTTGTTCTGTAAACTCAGTGTGATTCCTCAGTGAGTCTGTGAGCTGGGTGTGACTCTAACTCACTGATGGCACTGTGACACTCTCCAGCCTGATAATTCAGCCTTGTATAAGACCCATCAAAACACCGCCGCCACCACCACCCCCCGCAGGTCTACATCCATCACATTCAAGCCCTTCTCTATTGAATGTAGGAATATTGAGGGTAAATATTTGTCACATCTATTACTTGACCTCTTTAGCTCTTACCCTCTCCATACTAACACACATTTCACCTACACGTTTCTCTACACATTTTAATTACTGCTCTTGTACTGGACTAGAATGTATTTTATTGGCTGTATTTCGCTAACTCTTAAGATCACTGTAGGTCAATTTAAATATAAACTGTAAATGTAAACAATGTGTCTGCACTGGAGTCTGTTCCATCTGGTCCGCGCCGTACATACCATTGCAGCTGCATGTCCGTGCGTCCCGGCGGGCAGCGCACTGGCACCCGTAGTGACGCTGACGCTGTTAGGGTGGTGTATGCGGACAGCTGGCCCAGCCGTGATGGCGGGAGGGGGGCCGCCGGGTACTGGTTTGACTCCCTGCTGCGGGGGCGGGGTCAGGGACTGCTGACTACTCAGCAAAGACAGCCTCAGGGCCGGGAGGCTCTTCTGTTGACGGGCAGAGAGAGAGGCCAGAGTTGAGAGCAAAACAGACATGCATGAGAAACTTCCATACACAGCTGGAAAAACAAATATTGCTGTGGTCACTGGCTAATTTAGCATAATCGTTACCACAAAAAACATGGTTACAGGCTAAAGAAACACCTGCTGAGAAGTCAGTGATTCATGTGGTTATATACTGTACATTGTAAAAAAAAAACATTTACTTCTACAGTTGAACTGTTTAATTTGATTTCATGATAATGAACCATGTCATACATGAAACATGGCCATCAGCCATTTCTGATAACCCACTGTCACTGACGACCTGATGCTGCTCCATACAGACTATTTCAGGCAGATTTTTGACGTAAGCGACCTAACGTTGCATGACAACATGTGTTTGTGGCCGGGTTAGGCGGGCGGCCGCCTTGATGTGACGCTCATCACGGTTGGCTGGAGAAACCTGCTGGCTACTGGCAGGGACGGCTGCGGGGACCACTGTCACACACAGTCAGAAGTCAGGCCAGAGGGGCGTATGTGTGTGTGTGTATCATTCTACTGTCAGGCCTGGCCATCGCTGGCCTTGGTGCCAGGGAAAGGACTACTGTAGGGGGTCAGTTTAGGAAAATACATGGGAGCACCAGCTTAAGGAGCCACGCTAGGGGATGATTTAGGGGCAATTGAGGAAACAACTCTATTTTACAGGACAATTTAGGGCTAAAGGGTCAAGTCAACTGTCAATGTAGGGCCCCGGTAAAGAGGACTACTTTATGAGACAGGTGTAGATGGCAAGCTTAGGGTTAATTGTTAAGGAGCCAATTTAAAGTCCAGTTTTGGGAGGAATCAGTCAGTGAAGGAGGCAGTTTTAAAAGTTGATGGAGCAAGTTTAGAGAGTAGTTTAACCCCACCTTGAGAAAGGGCACCAGGTAAGGCTGCGGAGACGACTTGAGCTCAGTCTGCAGCCGGCTGGTGAACTCCTCCGGTTCGATCTTGGCATCCTGTTAGGTGAAGAGCATAAAGTATAAACACCACAAGAGAAGAGCCCGGTAACAGTAAGCGAAAGCACACCACAGTGACTTGAACACAACAAGATGACATCCCATCACCGGGGCTGATGATCAACCATTCAACTCCCATCCTGGCACCTCAGGGTGCAGCTCATGAATGTGTAACTGTGTATATAAGATGGAAATTCAAGATAGGGCAAGGAGGGCTTGGAATGAGTTTCATGCTGCCATCTACAGGTTTAAAATATTCAATACAACAATTCATCAAAGAGTAAACTTTCACTTCGTCCTACATATATTCGAAACTGCAAAAATAGTTACACTTCAAAAAGAAATGATTGAAGAAACAGTCAATCAGATGTGTAGGAAAGTTGGTCTTATAAGTCTGGCTATAGAAAAGAAGCTCCTGACAGGAAAGTGGAAGTTGAAATTTAACACCATAAAGTTAAGACTTTCAAAAAGGTTGACTCTTAAAAAATACTCTTCTTCTTTGTAGAAAAATGCTGAAAAATGTGAGTGAACATGATCTGTCCAAAAGCTTTTGTTACTACACAAGCACAATACCTCCATGATGTCCATGAGTAGTGTTTGTTTATTGTTTTTTGAGGCTCACCAGCAGGTCCTGAACCAGAGACTTGACATTCTTGGAGGTCTCAGGGGACGGAGAGTTGTGAGACGCCAGCTTGATGAGTGTAGCCAGGAAATTCTTACACTTCTTGACGTTCTCTTGCATTTCCTGTAGAAGATAATAAAACAATTATTTACTTTCTGTGCGAAAACAAACTGTCAGCTCGAGCTACAAATAGCTCAGAGACTTTAGCATCAAAGATCTTATTTCTAAAATGCTAATCAACATTTACAGAAATGTTCTTCCTTTGTTATTCGTCGATGATTAGTGCCAATGTGGGATCAGAATTTGATGTTAAAAGAAAGGTGTCGGGTCAAATCCTGAGCAGAGAGGAAGAGACCTGCTGCTTTTCTTTTATTAATACTTAGCAGAGATTATACCGAATGAAATTACTTGGACTGATAAAGAAGCTGACAAGCATCAGTCACAAATCAGAGCATAGTGCACGCTGTAGCCAAATGAGACATGGCACCTGTCCACCCAAATTGCCGGTGGCATCAAACTGTAGCCCCTATGAGGGCCTGAATATATGGAGATGTGAGAGTCTGTATCTCAGTGTGGATTATGTGGATGTATATGAACCCGCATCTATGGCCATGTGTCCCTGAATGTGTACGTTGTTCATGTTGTGTCTGTGCCTTTATGTCTTTGTCTGTATGTCCTTGGGTTGGTATGCACTTGTGTGAATGTATGAGTGCAAACGTGTGTGGGCATGTGTTAGACTCTCGGTGCACGGCCAGCTGTGTGAGGCGGCGAGGCTGTGGGTCCGGGGCTGAGCTTGTGACACAGCCAGCCTGCTGGCAGCTGTGACAGTGCCTGCGCCCTTGAGGGTGGAGTGTGGGCGGTGGCGGTGGTGGTGGTGGTTGTGGGGGCAGGGCGGCAGAGAGAACAGACCTGGGACACGGGGTTCGCGGTGATGCCCGTCTGCGGAGGCTGCGCTGGCTGGGAGGCAGCCTGGGCCGGGGCCTGCGGGGCCATAACCACGGGGGTCTGCTGCGGAGCCGTCACCGCCACGGCCGGCGCCACGGGGCCCTTCTGGAAGAGCAAGGAAGAGACAGGGAGATAAACAGGACGTGACGCCTCGCTCGCAGCAAGGCCACAGAGAACAGGAGGCGGGCGCCACAGCGCTCCTGTCACATCTGGTGTCCTGACTTCGGTGGACATCGCTTAACAGACAAGGAGGCGGATGGGGAGGTGGTGAGGAGCTAGAGGCTGGGAAAGACGGGAGGCCATCAAAGCTTCTCTTAACAGTCACCTACCTGATGAGAGAAGTCTCCTATCAAGATCTGTTACTGGTTACCTATTGTCTACTTTCTCATAATGACACGTGAGGGGATGACTAGAAAATATCTCACATCCAAAACACAAATTTTGCTCAACAGATGAGATGCCGTCAGCAGTCTCTCACTCTAAAGCCCCTCATCACCTCTTTCCAATCTCTCAGGGCCTGTTCACACTTGGCAAGAAAATACATCTCATGTGATGCAATCGGAAGTGGACAGCTCTAAATACAGGTGTGAATGCACCCAAAATGCATAGAGGACACATTAGGGTCTGATCACTCAAGAGCCCAATTCCCATTTTTCTCTGCAAATAAATAACTTTGCTTCCAAGATTATGTTTTATGTTCATTATTGTATCTTTTAAAAGCCAAATGATTTCATCCCACAGTAAAAACCAGTGAAAAAGGCTCAGGACAATCAAAAACCTCAACAATAATGAATTATGATTGCGTGTTATAGGGGTAAGATGTTTTAGATTATATTTTAGATTCTCCACCCTGGTTCACAACCTGCTGTGTAACCTCTAGACTACCACTAAGCCACGACAATAGTTCTTGGCATCACTCGTCAAGGCTGCTAAAGAAAGAAAAAATAAGGCAGAAAAGACTGAAAAATAGGCGAGTAAGGAGGGTTATCTCACTGGGCGGAGTGCGGGACAGGAGGAGGAGGAAGAAGAAGAGGAAGAAGAGGAGGAGGTCTGGAGGGCAGGGCTGGAAGGAGTGGGAGAGGGAGACGGTACCATCTTGGCCGGGGTCAAAGGACACTGTCTGGTGGTCTGAGAGGTCACAGGAGACTGCAGGGAAGAAAGAGAGCAACACAGAGAGGCAGAGGGATGAATAAGGAAACAGAGAGCATAAAGATATCAAAGAAAGTGGGCCAGAAAGGGGAAACGGGAGATGAATGAATACAAGGCACCTCAAAAGACACAAAAGAAAGAAAGAAACAGTGAAGGTGAGGGTGAAGAGGAAGTGAATGGAGGGCAGAGAAAAGACCGGGGCAGCATGAGAGAGAGGGGAAAAGAGCAGCAGCGTGCCTTGCAGACAGATGAGAGGTCAGGAAACAATAAAGAAGGTTGGAGCATGTTGGTGGTGTTGAAGAGCGAAACAGAGCATGTTCGGGTTGCAGTGGGTCGTGGTGTCACACTGCTGGGGTCTCATGTGTGTCCACAGAACCAACAACACCAATGACATTTACCTAAACAGAACCTGGTGTAGGGATGGTTTTACTTTTTATGGGGAAAACTCTGTCACTTGCTTTCCTGATGTAAATGTAAAAAGCAAGGAACTGAAGTGGAAAAATCGATGGAAATGATTTGACTTTTGACACAATCTGACCAGCAGGTTAAAGTCTATGAGAAATGTGTTGGTTTTTCTGGCAGAAGAAAACAGCAGCAGATGTCTGATTGGCTGTGTATACACACAACCGCTTATTCGTTGCTAAATGCTGCAGCTAACTCAGCGAAATAGTTGGCAGATGAACGATGATTTTAGCATCATTAAGCATGAAAGCGTGATTTTATATTTATTCTCTAATTTATTATATTTATATTCTCCAACTTTGAAAGAGATGTTAATTCACTGACTCCTGAGGACTTTGGCAACAAATTCATGATAACTGTAGGTAATGACAAAGTCTTACGCTGTCTTCATTACAGTGCCTATATTCAAGTCATTTAAGGCCTCAGCATTTACAAGCTTTTAATTTGAAATACAGACATGAGATGATTAGTTTGTAGAGGTTGGTGTTTCTTGGAACACAATATTTGTCCAGTGAGAAATTAGCTCATCCAACTAGCATTTGTTTTAATGAAACCTTCAGACACCATACTAATTGGTATGACTAATGCAACTATTAAAAATTTTTGCATAAGAAGCCATTTACAAAGACCCAATTCCATCTCGAAATATGCCTGTGTATCTATTCCAGACACCGTCTAGGATGAGAGAGCTGACTTGGATGTTACAGCAAAGGAAAGTATGGTAAGATAGGGCCTGTTAATTACAGTAAATTAACAGTATCAACTCTATAATTGTAGCAAAATATTAAACACTATAACCAAAATGATAAACTCCCCAAATCAACCTTTTACTGACTGTCAAATTTGCATTATTGCAACTACATTAATCAATCAGATCTGGCCACCAATGCAACACTGGTACGCTCAAGTGATGTTTTACTTTTTCTCCGAGAGAATCTTCTACACTACTGACGCACAAGTAAAGAAATAAATACATAACAGACTTAACCACATGTTTGAAATCCCCTGTGATCAGGAGCTGATTACTACGGTACATTGTGAAACCGTGAAATTCAAAAAATCTGTTTTGATGACGCTGCTTCAAGAACAGTTGCACACTGCACATACTTAACATTCAGTACAAAAGGATCATGCAGGACGGATATATACAAGAGAGATTTTTGGACAAATTCTTTTTTTTTTATTGTTTTGATGGCACTTTACTCCAACACAGTGGATTTGAAAACTTAACTGGGAGGTTTAAGTGCTAACGTTCAGCTTTAATTTGAGGATGTTTACGTACATCGAGCCCCTTTTATACACATTCCTTCAGTTATAGAGGACCAAATGTAATCAGACAATAGGTTGCAGAAATATTTCTTGGGTAGATGTGTTGCATGCATTATTAATTCATGCACAAAATAGGCAGCAGGATGTCTGGTGTTGATTCAGGGTGTGACTTTTGTATTTGGAGTCTGACATTGTCTGCTATCTTTTGCAACCTGAGTACCAAAATGTGCATTATTAGGTTGAGAAATCTGAATAAATCAGACCCATAGTGTATATATACAAAGTACAGTATATTATGCAGTATGTGGAATGGACACACAGTAGGTTGCAAATGTGTGGAATAAGGTCAGAGCATAGTATGGAAATACTGCAGGTTCTCTGTACGATAAACAACATGGACTTGGAAACAAAGAAGAATATAGTATTTTTTTAAAAAGATTTATATAAGTGGATGCTGAAATTTGTGGGGCTGCCCCCTCTTAGTCAATTAGTCAACTAATCAGTCGTTTTGGTCTTAGTCGACTAAGATTTATTTAGTTGATTTTATGTTTTTTTTTCATGCTGAATGACTTATTTCCTACAAAATTATGAGCACATCTCTGATAAACACATGATTTAAAGTGGTGCTTTTGTGTGATTCTTTGTGGAGAAACTCAGTTTTCCAGATCTATCGATGAAATCAACTAATTGATTAGTCGACAAAATTGTACGAGTGTTAGACGAGTGTTAAAGAATTTCTTTGGTCGAGGATGGCCCTAGAAAATTTGTCATAACTCAGGTCTGTTTATTAGCATATTAAAAGGCACAAGAGCAAACGGGATGGCTTGTGCCAACTGCCACAAAACCATGGTGATGCCCGGTGGCTCATCACACACACATAGAGACACACACACACACACACACATCCTGGCTGCTGTCCTGTCTGTGGGCCAAGACAACCCAAGAGGGCCTCTGCCCTGACCTCTGGCACACAGCCTTCCATTCACAGGCGGGCCAAATCATTCAAACACACACACACTTCCCCAGCACAGACCCACAGACAGCAGAGAGAACATGCACACAAATACACACACATTCAAGCACATGATAAACTGCACTTGTCTTGCACACAAATGAAAACAAACTGATACACAACCGTGCCAAGGACAGGGGGAAGGAGGCGTAGAGGAGAAGAAGTAGGATAAGAAAGAGGAGGGGAGGGAGGTTCGCCTCAACTAAAAGTTTTGTACGATCCAAAAGAATGTTGTAGTGAGGAGTTGGGGGAAGTGTGTGTATGAGGGATGAGGGGATGGGGGTGACGGTAAGAGCCACGGGGTGCATCCCACCGCTAGCTATGCCTCTCTCTCTCTCTCCCTCTCTCACACAGACAGACACACACAAACACACTGAAGAACCAAAGCCTTGTTAGCTTTTTAAAATAATCAGGCAGTTGGATGATGAATGATTTAACAGGTATGGAAGGAAGGAAGCTCAGGATGCCTTCCGTTTCTCCCCTTAGGGTCATGGGAAGAGTGACAGGCCGACAGAGGGGTTGAGCTCTGGGAATAAACACCATTCCCTTTCATTTCCCTGCTACTGCTTTTCCTGTCGAGACGGCAACGCCGCGGCCCGCTAATTTGTCATCAGCGTGACTGTGAGAGGCGATGACAATCTGCGACTCTCTTTTGTGAGGGGGTTCATATCAGGATGGATCCAGGTATGAGTGCAGAGGCAGGAGGAGGGGGGCGTTGTTGTGTAACTGATGCGGACTTCTGTCTGTGAAGCCAGCAGGCTACTGTGGAGACTGGGGGGATGAGTAACCATGGGCTGTACTGAACATTTACATGGGATGTTTCAGCATGAAGTTCTTTATACTACTAAAGTATGAGGGGGGAATTTTCCATTAATAAGGAAAACTTAATCTCAGTTTTGAAAGGTGTTACATGGCCTCTGACAGCTCAGTCTGTAGTGTAGCAACACTGCCTGAGAACGTGAGAAAACTACCCAGAGTGTAATATTGCTATTGTATGATGGGTACACCAAACACCAGTATGGCATACCTGCACTAATCCAGTACACAGTGCTATATATTATGAACGTGTTTGGTACGGTAGGCTGAATTTCCTGGACATGTATTGTCTGATCTGATACAAGGCCATATCTCTTTTTCCTTTTTGCATTCAGAGATCCTGTTGACAATACTCACAATAGTAGTATAAAATAGAATGAACACATGTCTTACTGTAACCCTGAGTGCAAAATGTTAGAGGAGTGAAAGCAGCAGTAGAAACAAAGAGGAAAGTTCAGCCGAATATTTAAAAAAAAGACAATGAAATGCTGCCCTCTAGTGTCAGTCCTTTGTCCTCACAGTTAGTGATATGATGAAGAGGCGCCAAAGATCTTCAGAGGGCCTCTTCACTGCAGCCTTGAGAGTCCAGATCACAGAGTGTGTTGGAAGAAATTAGCGCTTAACTTTGGAGATAAAATTGAGCACTTGACCTTGAGATGAAAAAGCAGTGATTACTGTATTTTGCTATCCGTAACCCAAACAGATGACTGAAACCAAGAGTTACTTAAAAGCCACTTGTATTCAATTACTTATTATTAGAAAACGTGTGAATCATCTTTTTTATGCCTGAGCTGAGTTTCAATAAATTGTCAAACTTGTCCTCAGTTGCCTGCAAACTAAATGTTGTATTTAAAGTACAAGATATGTGGTGTTTTCAACACTGCGTGCAGGACAGATTAGATGATCACAGGACACTATTTGAAAGTCTATAGAGGACAGGTTACCTGATTTTACAGCAGCCAATAGCGCCAACAAATGCCAGCAGCATTTCCTCTAAGTTCACTGTTGACATCTAAACACTTAACCAAGGTCAAAGTTGAGTCTCAAAACATTTTGAGTTGGGATTCGAGGGCGTATTGTGCACTATTTCTCTAACTGACAACTTCACCTGACCAATTTTCAGTAGCTTTACAAGGAGTCATCTTCCAACAAAAGCCATTGCCAGTGCAAAACTTCCCAGCGTCACTCCCTATTGCGAAAAGAATATAACTAAATGTGATTAATTAATTAGTCAAATGAATTAAATGAATCGATAAAGTGGGAAGGAAAATTTATCAAGCAGAAATGCCAAAGATTTACTGGTTCCAGCTCCGCAAATTTGAATATTTTCTGGTTTTCTTCATCTTCTGTGAGAGTGAACTAAATATCTGCGTGAATAATGACTCAGTATTTGGCTTTTGGGTCGAACAATACTAGCAGCTTGGGCTTTGGAAAATTACAATGGGCATTGTCTTTTTCTGGCATTTTGTGGACCAAGAAAGTAAGAAATAAGTAGAACAATTGATAATGATAATAATCATTTGTTGCAGGCTGACATTATCTCAACTGTCGGATGGATGGATGGATGTTTACGTTCTAAAAACGTATTCCTACTATAACATGCCAATTTGAACAAATGAACCCCTCTGATATGTTAGTGTTGTATGTTCTGAGGTGAATGAGAAAGACAAGACAATAAATATTTATCTGTGCCATTTCAGCTTTCCTACGTGATTTACAGAGAGACTGTGAGAGACAAACTATCTAGCAATCTCATGATTAAAGCCAATTAAGTTCCAAAGGTGTGGACCCACCCAGCAGCACAAGCTCAGGTTTCTACATGACTGATGTATCCACAGGTGATAATAAGCAAATTCCAATTAATGATTCAGTGGCTCGTTAAATTTTGATGAGGGGACCCCATGGAGTCATTAAGCAGCCTTGAGACATTAATTCACCTATTAATCTCAGTTTAATCTATACGTAAAATAATCAAGAATATTAATTCATAGTAATAATTACACGATTAAACATATTAATCACATCCCAATTAGGTGGCGTAGAACTAAGCTGTTCGCTTAATGAGGTGCTGCCCAGCTAATATCAACTGTACGAACCTGCACATAATTAGATCAAAGTTTCTCCAATTTAATCAGTCGAAATCGTTTTGGAAAAAGGTCACCAGTTGTGGCATTAACACTGACACATTCTGCAGAGCTCAGAAGACTGAAACATGCAGGAAATATTCCTGTACAATGTCACAATTTCAGTCATACAAGGAGGTCTGAGGTTGATGCCCTTTGCATTGTGTAAAATAGAAATGAAAAGAACCAGTAACTGGTGCTTCACATAATATAACTAAAATTTAACATGGAATTAAATATTATCATATCATATCATGTCTTTTATTTATTTTTATTCTGCTTCACTAGTCCCAGTATATAATACCATCTCCTGCATTAAACTCATCCTAACAATGTGAAGCGAAGGGCAGCCGTTCTGTACTGCTAACGTCAGGTCTGGGGTCAGTGCCTTCGTCAAGGGCAATGACGATTGCACTTTAAGTGTACGTTTTTATTTTGGGTACCTGCAAAGCTTTACAGGTGGAGTGGATACAAATGTCTGTATGATTTGAATCATTTTGTTAAAATATTGTTTTTTAAAATTGGTTTAAAATGACATATCTACATATCTAAAACTGTTTGGTATATGTAACATACTGTATATGGCTTCGAAATCGCACACTAACATACTGCATACTACATACTCAATATGCATGTATCGCATACTGCCCACTAAGTTAACGATTAAGTATGCCGTTACCAGCAGACTGTTCACTCTAAAGTAAACTCAAGCAATACGTCTTCTCTGCATCACGACCGTATCCATCACGACCGTATCCATCACGACGCTACTGGTCCGAGCTACCGTTGAATGAAAATTGTTTATCACAAATGTAAATCAACATTACCTCTCACACTCAATTTAATATTTTACAGTATTATTTGAAGGCAAATTAAAATTATTAAATATTAAGTCTTAAATATGTTTTCTAAAGTACATTATATATGTGAGCTTTCGCGCTTTCACTCGCCAACGTTAATGATTATTTTTATCCAACAGTTAATTATCTTGACCGTCTGTCTCGCAGTCAGTCATTGCACAGTCTGAAGAGATGCAGTGCATTTTGGAGCGGTTCAGTATGTACAGTAAGCTCATGTCACATACTCAGAAATTTTTGCTTATCTGGTATACATCCAGGCATCTCTCACATATACAAAGTCAACATACTATGCACTTGGAACGCACTACATACTCTTTATTTACGTCATACTCAGTATAATAATATTAACTGTATGAATAGTACGTTAGTATGCAATTTCGAACACAGCCTATGTATCTTACCCATATTTGCCAAAGCCAGGCCACTGTTTTCTTTGCAATAAAACAGTTGCTATACAATAAAATAATATCACCATCATTTGTGTTTCTGAGACAGAAATCTCTGATGAATTGCAATATTGTTTTATTCAAATAAAATGGTTTTCTTTTTCCTCTGTTATCTATCTGTTTATTAGACTGCTGTTATTTCAGCACCAGGAGCTGTCCACAGTCCTACAGTATCTGTGTGATCAAACTTTTCTCTGTTGTCCTGGATATTAACTCTTCTTCGTTTTCATGTCCCACAGCCCATTTCATATATTATTATCATGTCCAGTGAAAACCATGTATCTCCAAAATGACAGTTTTCTCTGAGTTAAGAAAAACTTCCCTGTTTTCAGCTTTCTGACAATGCATTTGTTATTTTTTTTAATATGCTATGTAATATATAGGGATATCGTGATAAAGTTATTGGCCCAGATTGTGATATTGAGTATTGAGCAAGCTGAGGAGGATAAAACACACTAGAGTACAGAAAAGAAAGGATCAGCATATCCGATTCTTTAAAATATGCCCGGATCTGACCCATTACGGATCCTTAGGATCTGCTCAGGACATCTCTAGTAATATAGGATATAAGAAGGATACTCTCCACAGCCGATAAAGAAACATTTAATCCTTCAGTTTATCTAAAAAAATATATAAATCATCACATCTTGAGACATGTGGTTTTCACAAGCAGCGACAATATGCTCCCCCTGAGGCTACATTATTTAGCACCATAAAGTCATATTTCGCTGTTGATGATACACAGATCTATGAAAACCCCTGACCTGAAATGACCCGACCTAATTGACACTGGAAAGTGCTAGCTACTGTGCTGCCTAAATAAATCAGAAACAAAAATGTATTTGACTCCATATATAGGAGCAAACACTGGAGAACAGGGATACTAAGATTCCTCTTAAAAGAAAATACTTTCAGGGTTTTCTGTTGGCTAAACAAGGAAATGTGGCATGTGTATTACTGGCTCAAATCCACAGAATCTGTACTCTTTTTTTGATGAATTGTTTTGGCTACATAAAGGATGATTTATTTCTGATCCTTTGATTGTTCTGGTTACACCAGAATAAGCGGTCTTTACACGTCTGGTCTGTTTGACAGATGTGCTTGAGTTGCTAGAGTTTGCGCTGCATGGAATTCACTTATGAATATTCTGTGTACACTGTATAAAATGTCTCTATTTATGCAGTGTTGATATGAAATTATTATCAAATATTGCTTTTGATGTGCTTATCCCAGTAAAGATAGTAACTGATGGTTACATATAGCCATTTTTACTGTTTATATTAAACATGCACTTAAAGCTGAAGTCTGTAAGTTTGTGCAAATATTTTTTTTAAAGTTATTTTTATAAAACGGTCACTGTATCCTGACAGTAGTGCATGAGACTTCACAGCGCTGAAGGAAAACAACCAATCAGAGCTGAGCAGTCTCTACAGCAGCTGTCAATCACTGCTTGTAAAACTCACGATCACCGATCAAATGGTCAAACTGGGCAGCGCTGAACTAATATGAAACTGTTACTAATCTGTTACTGTAATGCCTATTTCTCTCCTCAAATGTTTTCAGAAAAATCTTGTAGTGTACTGTTTAGCTGTAAAATGAGAAAGCTTTTCTCCGGCCGGTGGGCGGTGCTTGGTTTTGGCGAATATTTTCATGTTGGCCGAGTCACAAACTAACAGTTTGATCGGAGTTTGTGAGCAGTGATTGACAGCTGCTGTAGAGTCTGCTCTGCTCTGATTGGTTGTTTTTGTTCGGTAGAAACTTGCAAATGCCATTAGGAGCCCTAAGAGGAGGCATTTCACAGATTATCTGTCTCATGCCAGCCCAGTCGCCAGGAAAAATGGGTGGCATGGGACGTTTCTGAAAACCGGGGATACGTTGAATCTTGACGTTTTTGCATTCAGTCAGAGCAAGTGATGTAGTTTAAACAGCGAAAAGAGACCCACCAGGCAGGCGGGAGGGGAGATGGATTGGCCCGAAAAACACAAGGCTTTCAACCAGGAGACCGCTGTTTGTGTCCCGTGCGTCACGTTACAATCAGCCGTTTGTTCATGTCCCCTGTTCACAATGTTCAGTGTCATTTTCACTCGACAAACGTAGTAGTTTTAAGCCCAACCGTGTTGTTCTTTCCTAAACCTAACTATAGTAGTTTTGTTGTGTTGTTACATACAAACCATGATCTGTTTTCTAACCTTAACTAAGTAGTTTTTTTGCCTTACCAATCGTTTCACTACGTTAACCACGTGGCATTGTGCGTTTCTGCAAGGGTGATACAACATTTTTTTCTGACGACTGGGTTCCTCGTGCACTACTGTCAGGATACAGTGACAGTTTTATAAAAATACATTTTTATCATATTTGCTCAAAGTTACCGAGTGCAGCTTTAACAGTGATGGACAAGTACGGTACAAAAATAATTGCTAATTTTGGTTGTTCCCCCGAGGCCAAGTAGTGACACCAGCCTCATTCACAAATGTTGCAGTTTTGCAACGTCTCTACCAACAGGCTGTGAAGGAATTACTGTTGATCCAGATGGCAGCCCTTGTCTACTACTACTACTACTACTACTACTTACTCTCTCCTTACTGTCAATTTTATTAGTCTCTGATTTTATGAACTTCTCTTATTTGTTAAAAAAAAAAAAAAAAAAAAAAAAGAGTAAGAAGAAATTAAGATAACCCTACAACACTGATGTGTTCTTAAATCACCAAGTTAAGATTTTAAATCTCTCAATAAGGTTTCATGAGCAAAGCCGTTGTGTGTGACGTACATGTGGACTGTGGACAGCATATCATCTGTTCCGTGGTTGGAAAACAGGTCATGTGTATTTAACAGCACAGCTCCTCGACCTGTCCCTAACACTTCTCCTCTTCTCGTTCTCGTCTAGCTGTAAAGAAACAATATGGTGCAGTAACACTGTGTGCTGTGGTCACACTAATGGAGCTCTATAGGTGGCAGCTACCATGTGGGTTCTGTAGCAGCAGAGTCTCACCTGAGGAGTTGTCACTCTGAAGGATGCTCCTGTTGTGGGGGTGGCAGGTCGCGGAGAGATGTTGTTCTGGGCCTGAGCTTGAGCTTGAGCCTGAGCTTGAGCCAACGCCTGCTGAGGAACCATCACTAGCTGGCCCAACTCTGTGCGTACCAACACCATCCCTGGAGAATCACAGGGAACAGTCATGAGAGGAAACACTAGAACATCACAGGCACTGAATAGCACTTAAACCACCACTTGCACAGATAACCAAGTATCCTCCTGAGGGAGGTTTGCACTATAAAAGTCGAGCAGGTTAAATAGTGATTCAAAATAAATACTTTAACCAAGCAGCCGGTATAAATGTAATATTTAACCTTGCGAATTTGAGTCTCATTGCAAAATGGGAAGAGTTTTCTGAGTGGCAAAGCCACTTCAACACAACTTTAAGAATTAGAAAAGAATGAAAATAAATGTGAGCAAATGAGAACATTAAATGGCAACAAACAGAAGCTATTAATTAGATTATGTCAAGTGCTCTGGAATTGAATAGTGAATGATCTTATGCCATGGGCACTGAAAATATATTTCTGAGTGGCTGGAAGGTGTCTGTTAAAATCGTGTAACAGGACACCTGAAGTCGTCCCATTCAAATGTTTAACCACAAATCGGTGCATAAGGGATATTAAACTGCAGTTCACCATAGAAACAGTACTTTGCTTTGTGCTACATTACCTGCACGAAGATTTAAACAGAGCTAACCATGGGTTAAACTGACTACAAACAAAATGATGAGCTTCTTCTGTTGTAAGTGGCCATGGTTTAAATGTGAGTCATCCTAATATAGAAAATTACATCTGTAATTTTCATATATCAGGACAATCCATCACGTATTATTGTTTATTTTATTGCACTACAACACTGCTTAAAATGCGACTTCCTCAAATTAGCATTCCAAGAAAAGCTCTAAACCTCACTGGGTATCAGACTAATGCACAAATGAATTGAGTTGAAGCTGTGATCAGGAGTTAATTACACTGACTCTTTGCTCTTTCTAAAAGGCTCGCATTGCAGTTAGTATAATGCTTGTGAGGAAGCCCATGTCAGGTCAAGATGAAAAATGTTTTATTACATATTTGTTTATCTTTGCAGAATTTCCATAAAGCAAAAAAAAAAAAAAGACATGAGGTCAATAGAAAGGTTAATCGCATACTCTGATCATTCTCTTGGTTATCTGACTGAGCCGTTATTCCTGAAGAGAGATGACTCAGAGCAACATTCAAGACAAAACAGCCGGGGGGGCACACGAACCCTACTGACCGCTGTCTGCAGTTATTACCTGCCATTCTTACTAAATGACTACACTAACAAAATTCTATCCACAATTTTTCCTAACAACAAGACACTCCAAAATGACTTGAAATGACATCCCCAGCGTTACTTGCAGTTATCAAACAACACAAAAACTGAGGGCAACAGGTCTTATTCGCTTGTTAAGCTGCATTTTCTGGGGCAGTAGTAATGTTATTCAAAAGTAAAACCCACTGAAAAGTAAGGGCCATTGTATTATAAGCAGGGCAGTCAAAGTTAACGTGATAATAACGCGAGGAAAAACTGTCACAGACATTTTCAAAGGGGTCTCTTGACCTGACCTCAAGATATGTGAATGAAAATGGGTTCTATGGGTATCAACGAGTCTCACCTTTACAGACATGCCCTCTTTATGATAATCACATGCAGTTTGGGGCAAGTCATAGTCAAATCAGCACACTGACACACGGACAACTGTTTTTATCTTTTCGGCTTGAGTTTGCCATGTTATGATTTGCATATTTTTTATGTTAAATGCAGTACCTGTGAGGGTTTCTGTTGTCTTGAATCTTCTAATGGGATTCTGAGCACTTTGAAGGACTCTTACAGTACTGTACTACTCTATATAATAGCCACAGTATAAGTTTTACTTTCTTTATGCACTATTTGTTTATGTGTTTGCACTGACGTTAAGATATATTTCTCCACATTTTTCATACAAATGTTTGAAACGTTGGTGACAGTCATGACAGTAGCTGCCATTCACCATACTATGTTGCAGATGGAAAACCTTCAAATGCCTGAATATGGAGGTGGTGTGTTAATACATTGGTGATCACATTCCTACATGATTTCAGTGTAAAGAGCTCTGTCTTCTCCTGACAGTGAACTGACAAAATAATTAGCCTGGGGCTGTTAGGTGTGGCAGCATGGCCACATTACAGAGTTTTTGCTGCAAGTACTTTACAGCTCAATAACTGAAATGGACAGATAAATGTCATTTGACACAGTTTCACTGCAAACTTTATGTAAGTTTCATCTTATTTCTTATTGTTCATTTCATTTTAATGTTGTGTTATGATGCCGTTAAGGATGCTTGGTGTAAATTTGTATACTTTGCATGACTCAGTTGTTACATTATGGCTTGGTGAAGTGTTTGACTCCCCATGGGGCCGAAAGAAAACTCACAGTACAGCTACTATGAATAAAAGGATAAATCAATAGGAAGGTTTTAACTTAGGAGCAGGCACCATCCTATAGCACATTTGTAATATGTACATGGGATAACTTGGAAAGCCTCCCCAACGCAGTCAGACAAACACGAGACGAGAACAGGATGACACACACACATAAACCTCCTCATACTGAAGACAGTCAAACAAACACTCTTATCATACTGACAACCCAACCAATGATCCTCAGGTATGGTTACTTTAACACAGGTGTGTGTGTTAGCACCTCCTTGCTGCTCTCCTGCAAACCTTACCCTGTGGGATGGTAAACCCAGGGGGCAGCTGAATGGTGGTCTGCTGCTGAGGTGCTCTGACAATCAGCTGCTGGGGGGCTACGATCCTCTGAGGTGCTGCAGGAAGTCCAGGACGGGGATTGTGGGACTGTGCAGATGTGGCCATGGCAGGTGTTTGGGAGGGTGTTGTGGGTCTGACCATGCTAACAGTGGTAGTCACTGATGTGGTTTGAACAGTTCCACATGCACAACTTGCAGCAGCTGTAGCAGAAGAGCTCACAGGCTGGGTTACTGTTGTTGCTGTTGTTGCTGCTGCTGTAGTTGTTGTTGTTGTTGTTGTTGGTGTGACAACACAGGTGTTTATTACAGAGTTGACACAACCAGACTGGCTTGACATTACAATTTTGGACTCTGTTTTGGAAGCCCCAGTGTCTTTGCAGTGTGGTGGAGCTGAGGAGTTGATGGGTCCAATGGGAGCCCCCTGGTGCTGCTGCTGCTGCTGGACCAAAGCCGACACACTAGTCCCGTTACCGTTCTGGGCTATGCTCGCCACGATGTGACTCGGGAGTCGATGCAGAGCGATGGTGGGAGTCCCCCGGTCCAGAGGGATAGCAGACTGACCTACAGGGAGGTTAGCGTTTGATAGAGTGAAAGTAGAAGTGTTAATAACAGCACCACCAGAGGAGGATATCACCGGTCCAGTAGAAGAGGAGGAGTTTGGTGTTGTAGTTGTATCCACGGAGCTAACGGTTTCAACGGTTCCAACGGTTTCAACGGTCTCAACCGCCGCTGTGTTGCTGTTACTGTTACTGGTCCTCCGCGTCGTTACAGCGGCGCCGTTCAAACTCTTTATCCGAGCAGAGGCGCTCCTCCGCGGCGTCGGTAACCGCTTTCTCGGAGGGGTTACTTCCACAGACGTCGGGCTAACCTTAGACTTACTGGTGGTGGTGGTTGTGGTGGTGGTGATGCTGGCTAGTGGTGTTGTAGACGCCAAAGTTGACACACCAGTCAGTGTTGTGATGGATGCTCCATGTGATAGCGACCCGCTGCTGCTGCTAGTGGCCGAAGAAGAGGTGGTGTTGGCGGGCTCTGCAAGAGAAGAAGAAGGGGTACAACCCAGAGACGTGACAGTTGTATCCAGGTTGGAGTTGGTGTCCTGGCGCATCTCGGGTTTATACCGCCGTCCTTGGTGTTGTTGTTGTTCTAGTGTTGTGGTGGTGACTGCTGGAGCTGCTGGAGCTGCTGGTAGCGGTTTTCCTAAGTGATGGTTAGCGGGGGCCACTGAGCCAGCGCCTCCGTTTGAGTCTGTTTTACCCGCTGGGTTGCTTTGGCCAGCAAGCTGTGACTCCAACGAGCCCACCAGGTCGCTCACAGCTTTCTCATCCACCTCTGAAAAGAGCATATCTTCCAGGGGGTCGGAGGCGCCCGCCATCTCTGATCACAGATAGCTGTCTTATTTTTTTTTATTTTTTTTTTACACAGTACGCATGCGTGTTACTAGGCATTGTGGGAATGAATCTGACGTCATTAGACGAGAGGGTAGGGGGGGCATCCTAGTAGGTTTTTTTTTTTACTTTTTTTTTACTTTTCTATTGAACAAATTCAAATTTACAAACAACATGGCTAATAGGTCACCTCTGACCTGGCTTTGTTGGCTGCCCAGGAGTTCTGATATTATATGACTTGAAGAACAGGGTTGAAAATATAACTGTTACCTATTAATATACATATTACTACACGTGTAATAAGGCTTTACATTTGTACATGTATACTAGGGTTATTATTACTATACACTAAAGTTAACGCGATAACAACGCAAATTTGTTTAACGCCACTAATTTCTTTGAAGCATTAACGCAATCAAGGCAAGTCAAGTCAATTTTATTTGCATAGCCCCAAATCACAAATTTGCCTCGGGGGGCTTTATAAACTGTGCAGGATATGACACCCTCTGTCCTTTACAGTACGACCCTCTCATCGTATAAGGAAAAAACTTAACCAAAAAAAAAAAATGTATCCTTCAGAAGTTGTAACGCAATCAGTTTTAAAGCTAGAGTGAAGATACTGGTATCATTTGAAACTATAACCTATGAAGACCATTGTTACCAACCATGTCATACTAGCTTGTTGTGAAAGAGGTTAAATAACACTCTAAACTTGTGCTAAACTTTGGCGTGGAAAACTGTTGCAGCCATTTTCAAAGAGGTCCCTTGACCTCTGACCTCAAGATATTGAATGAAAATGGGTTCTATGGGTGCCCACGAGTCTCCCCTTTATGATAATCACATGCAGTTTTGGGGCAAGTCATAGTCAAGTCAGCACACTGACACACTGACAGCTGTTGTTGCCTGTTGGGCTGCAGTTTGCCATGTTATGATTTGAGCATATTTTTTATACTAAATGCAGTACCTGTGAGGGTTTCTGGACAATATTTGTCATTGTTTTGTGTCGTTAATTGATTTCCAATAATACATTATTTTAATTGATTAAAGTCATGAAAAACATGGTTCCACAACAGCTTCTTCACAGCTACAATAACATTGGTGGCAAAGGACATTAAAGAGGTATACAAATACCCTGCACCTCACCTCCATACCATTCATGGCTCTAGACTGCGACCAAAATGATCGCATATGCGACCTTTTTTTGGGAGTGTGCGAGTACAATTTTTATCTCAGATAACTCAGGACCTGTGATCTCAGGAGCTGCAGCGTCAACGGGGAATTATTCTCAAGTCAGTGAGTTAAACTTTCTGGTATTAACGTTACAGTTAGCTAAAGTTAGACTGTTTGATGTTAACGGTAACGTTACACTTAACGCTCACTAACGAGCCGGCAGCGACGTTTGCAATCACAGTGAGTGAGTTGATAACGTTACGTTAACGAGGAGTCAAAACTTCGCCACAGCTCAAATCATGTTACTGATGTTAACCACTTATTTACCTACTTACTCCTCTCTTTGTCAGCTTTGGGTAATAAGGCTGCAATGAATGAATTGTGTCCGAACATGCTGCGTCTCTCCTCATGACAGCAGCATCTCCAGCAGCTCCTCTAACTTTAGAGCGCAGCTAGCAGGGCCGGTCCGAACTTTTTGGGGGCCCTATGCAAAATCTTGTTTTTCGACCAAATGCTATTTTTTTTCACAGCAATATAAAATAGATGATAGAAAGGGAATTGTGATTATACATATTATATTTAAATAATCACAATTAATAATAAATAGTTTTTATGCAATAACAAACCACAGTTAATGGAAAAAAGTTAATTTCAGACCCTGCTCACGCGCATCACACACTGCAGGGCGCCAAAGTTTCGCTGTTCGCCAAAATGAAGCGGTCTAGCGTTGATTATTTAAAAAAAAAACAAATGAGGAGAGAAAGGAGGAAGCTGGTGGTGAGGGAGAGTCTAACAGAGGTGCCGACTCAGACACCACCGATGATGAATGTGCAACAGGCACGGATAGACTGGCTGACAGACAGGTGAAGAAAAAGAAGTACCACTTTCAGCCACAATGGCTAACACAGTACCCGTGGTTACGGTACGAGGGGAACACTGTTCTGTGTGTTTATTGTAGGCAATGTGGTCCGTCCGTTGCAGGCAACTCTAAACTTGTTAGTTAAAATATTTTGCAAATATCAAGTTTCGAGGCATTGTCAATGTTTCACTGGGGTATGTATATTAGGACAACTATTTATTAGCATGCAAGGTCATTGATTAATACCATGCTGTAAACCAAAAAAAAGGGTGCGACCAAATCATGTGCTTGTGCGACCAACTGTGAAAGTTGGTAGCACCAGTGCTACCAGTGGAAAAGTTAGTCTAGAGCCCTGCCATTATTGACACACAGTACACCTGAACTGAATGGTCTGTAATGCTGTGCAATATGCTGCCTTCCACTGTGTAATTCTCTGAAATATATCAATTATTTTTTTTTTAAATATTTTTATGAGAGCTACAACTTCTTTTAACATGGTCATGGAGCATATATACTGTGTATTTGTATTGTGGGGTATCGTTCCTATGCAGAGGGTAGTTTAGTTTATTTATTGACTACACTGAGGGCGCTTTATGTTTTAATAATTTATTTATTTATTGTTTTGAGTTGAATGTGCTACTTATTTTTTACTGTAATTACCTTGTGCCTTTTCTACCTTTTCTTTTCTTAAAGCTGACTCGGTGTAAACAGCTCAGAATTCAAATGTAAATGGCTAATAAAACTCTTGAACAAAAACACATTGACACTTCTTATCATAATAGAAGAATATGAATTACAGGTACAGCCCTATAGCCCTTAATTTAATGTATTATTATTTTCATGTATTTTCAAATTACCTGGCAATATGGGGGCAGGGCGGAGAGAGAGAACCCGTCCTTTGTAATATCGCGATATGATAGAATGGCTGGATCTCATCATCATAAGCCTCCGTGATGATGAGCTCCAGCCATTCTATCATATCGCGATATTAGCGAATGGCTGCATCTCAAACCTATAATTAAGCACCCTATGACTCATTTTCTTCGCTCAAAAAATAATCATAAAAGAGAACAAAACTGAATGTGAAGCATTTTGGGTATAAGACTAATGTATGTAAATACTACTTGTTTCTGACTTTCCACTTGTTGGTATGATCATTCTATTTTTCTTTATTTTTTTTTGTATTCCTCATGTTCGAAATAAATTTTGAAATGAAAAGTGTGCAAGTTACAGTGTTTTGGACAACACAAATATCTTTATTTATTTATTTATTTATTTTTGTATTCTACATGTTCGAAATAAATTTTGAAATGAAATGAAAATGAAATGAAAGTCTTGACATTACTAAGCTCGCCATGTTTCCGTGAAATCACTCCTTTTTTTTCGTTTTTTCTTTTTCAATATTATATTTTTTTGTTCATTTTGAAACAACAGAACAAACATTCACAAATGTTCCCAATAATAACATTCTCGGAACAAAGAAACTTAATAAACTTAATATTAATATAAAATAAGCCAGTATAGATACAGGAAAGACATATTATACACAAGTAAAATAAATAAAATTTAAAACAATAAAATAAAATAAAATCTAATTTATATATACATACATATACTGTACACATCACTCTTTAACATTTAAAAGAAAAGGGTAGTAGTTGGGAGGAAGAGGAGGTGGTTTTTTACAGGAATGAGACGCAGCCTTTTCTCCCAGCATGCTTCGCGGCGGCTGATAGAAACATGAAGACGGCCATGTCGTGGTTCAGCAGTCAGTCGTGAAACCGAGGCGAGGCGTTTACTCTGACACTCACAGCTCAACTTTAACTACTCTTAAACCTACTCTATCTGAACAACAACACAGCAGCAGACCCTCTCGTTTGACAGAGTCAGATTCCGTCTAGATAAGCGCGTTAAGAGCACGAAGAGGAGAAGCAACATGAGTGGAGGAGGGACGCCGTACATCGGCAGCAAAATCAGCCTCATCTCCAAGGCCGAGATCCGCTATGAAGGCATCTTATACACCATCGACACGGAGAACTCCACCGTGGCGCTCGCTAAAGGTGAGTTAACTCACCAAAGGGTGGAGTACAGGACTCAAAAAGGTTGCAACATCGATTAGAGAAGAGTTAAACGATGGACGTTAGTGTCAGCGCAGTTAGCTATGTTAGCTCGCTATAGCTAATGTTAGCTAGCTTAGTGGAGCTGTTGGTTAACCCTCTGCGTCCTTTGTTTACCTTGTGTTTGGGCTATTCGGCCCTTATTCAGGGAATACCAAGTGGTATACCGTGTTATAGAGAGTAAATCTTGTGACTATGGGTCATCCTTTATTAAAGTTTTCATCAGGGGTTATATTTAAGTGTTTATACTGTGTTAAGTGAACTCTGATAACAACCTAACGTGTAGCCTAAACCTACACACCTGACAGATTACCTGTCAATTTGTTTATTAAAGTCACTTTGGTGTGGTTATTCATTGTATTGTTGAAAAAGGAAAATAAACCTACAAAGGCATAACTCATTTTTTTTCTTTAACTGTGAACATTTCTTTGAAGAGATGAATTTTAACAATAAAATTGTTCATCATTATTAATAGTATTTAAAAACTACACACCTGACAGATTACCTGTCAATTTGTTAATTAAACTAATGGTTGACTCTTTAAAAGTCACTTTGGTTTGGTTATTGTATTTTTGGATGCCTGATATCTGGTCAGAAAAAAAAGAAAAAAAACTAAGGCTAACTATTTTTTTGTTCTTGAACTTTGAACATTTCTTTGAAATGATGAAAATAATTGTTCATCACTATATTTAAGTCTTTATACTGTGTTAAACGAACTCTGATAACGACCTAATGTGAAGCCTTAAACCTACACACCTGACAGATTACCTGTCAATTTCTTAATTAAACTTATAGTTGGTTCTTTAAAAGTCACTTTGGTGTTATTGATTTGTTGGATGCCTGATATCTGGTCAAAAAAAGAAAATAAACCTACCAAGACTAACTCCTTTTTTTCTTAATTTGTTTTCTTCATCTTCTTTCTTTGAATTTTTTTTTGAAGAGATGAAAATAACAATAAAATTGTTCATAACTATTCATAGTAATTAAATATGTGGCCCTTATTGAGGGAATACCAAGTGGCATACCGTTAAAGTGAACTCTGATAACCACCTAATGTGAAGCCTAAACCTACACACCTGACAGATTACCTGTCAATATGTTAATTCAAGTAATTCTTTAAAAGTCACTTTGGTTTGGTTATTGCATTGTATTGTTGGATGCCTGATATCTGGTCAGGAAAAAAAACCTAAAACTAAATAAAATTAACCTAAGGCTAACATTTCTTCTTAGAGATGAAAATAACAATAAAATTGTTCATCACTATTCATAGTATTAAAAAAACTACACTGTATCACTCTCACTGTGATAGACAATCCCTTATTAAAGTTTTCATCCTGGGTTATTAGCTGAGTTATACTTAAGTCTTTATACTGTGTAGCCTAAACCTACACACCTGACAGATTACCTGTCAATTTGTTTATTAAATTAATAGTTTATTCTTTAAAAGTCACTTTGGTTTGGTTATTGCATTGATATCTGGTCAGGGAAAAAAATAAAAATAAACTTACTACGGCTAACTCATTTTTTTTCTTTAACTGTGAACATTTCTTTGAAGAGATGAATTTTAACAATAAAATTGTTCATCACTTTTCATAGTATTAAAAACTACACACCTGACAGATTACCTGTCAATTTGTTAATTAAACTAATAGTTGACTCTTTAAAAGTCACTTTGGTTTGGTTATTGCATTGTATTTTTGGATGCCTGATATCTGGTCAGGAAAAAAAACTAAGGCTAACAAATTTTTTGCTCTTGAACTTTGAACATTTCTTTGAAATGATGAAAATAATTGTTCATCACTATATTTAAGTCGTTATACTGTGTTAAGCGAACTCTGATAACGACCTAATGTGAAGCCTTAAACCTACACACCTGACAGATTACCTGTCAATTTCTTAATTAAACTTATAGTTGATTCTTTAAAAGTCACTTTGGCGTTATTGATTTGTTGGATGCCTGATATCTGATCAGGACCTACACAGGAAGCTACTAAGTCTAATAAAAAAAGATTAATAGTGTTAATTAAAGTAATAGTTGATTCTATAAAAGTCACTTTGTATTGTTGGATGCCTGATATCTGGTCAAAAAAAAAGGAAAATAAACCTAACTCTTTTTTTTTCTTGAGCTGTGAACATTTCTTTGAAGAAATGAAAATAACAATAAAATTGTTAATCACTATTCATAGCATTAAAAACTACACTGTATCTCTCCTGTGATAGACAATGCCTTTTAAATGTGGATATATTGTCCAGTGCAAGGACCTACACAGGAAGCTACTTAATAGTGTTAAGTCATTTGAATTATTCTGTGATTTTTTTTTTTTTTTTTTTTTTTTTTTTTTTTTTTTTTCCCCCCAACAGTTCGCTCTTTTGGCACTGAAGACCGGCCCACTGACAGGCCTGTTCCACCTCGGGAAGAAGTGTTCGAGTACATCATCTTCAGAGGAAGTGATATAAAAGACCTAACAGTATGTGAGCCACCCAAAGCCACTAGCTCCCTGCCTCAGGACCCCGCTATAGTTCAGGTAAGTTGATTTATATGCATTCTTCTACTATAACATGGCTGCATGTGTGGCAGTTTGTCACATACCACTCATAGGAAAGCTGATTTCATACATTGTGCATACTGGCTCACTGTCACGGCTTACTGGGACACCTGGGTAGAAGAAAATCATCATTTACTGTTATTAGTAACACCTGTGCACCTACAATGACAACTCAAAATGTCTGCTGTGAAAATGGCGTATTCTTTCAATTTGGCAAGTCCATGAACTTTCCCAAATATGTTCACTGTTGTTAATCAAACTTTAAAATCTGTGCAAAAGCGTACAGATGGGCAACATGGACATACTTATTACTGCAGTTTAAATTAGTATTGTGTTTTTTTCTTTATTAGAAAGATTGCTGCAGTTTTAAAAAATGCTGTCAGGTAATTAAGATCTCACACAGTGACAGATTTTCATAATTAATAATTTAGACATGAGAACTTACTCCAAACCACAATATCTCAATTTGAGAACATTGTCAAAATACTACTGTTATGAAAATCAAATCATTACCTGCTCAGGCTCAAACAGGTCACACATATTTTGAATTGTCACAGCAGGAAAGGCACAGGTGCATTTAATAACATTAATTATGGCTCCATCTCGTTAAAGTCTCGCGTGCCAGTGCTTTAAAACCGGCTCACTGAAATGGCATTAAGCCATCACTGATTGTCATTGATTACACCTGTGCTTCTCATGTTAAGAAGAAACAAGCAAGATAAGAAATGGGTTAAGAACATAGTTGGTCACATTTTAGCTCATAAATTGCATTTAAAGTCAAAATCACTTTGCCCTAATAACAATTTGAACTAACAACATAGTTCCACAACTGAACCTAGATTCTGATGGTCCAAAAAAATGATTGCATAAACACTGAGGACTTCAACACTTACCTTTTACAGAGAAGTTGGCTTTTTGCTGAGACCAAAGTAGTACCATAATGTGGTTAAAATAACAACTCCTCCAGCTCCATGTGTCAAAATGGGATGAATTCAATTCCTTCCATTTACAGCTTGTTTATCATTTCTGCTTTCTTGTTGTCAATAATCATAAACTGTCTTACATGTCGATGAGGCTGACTGAATACATTAGCTTTTTTCATGAAATTGGTGAATAGCAGTAGAAATGGTGAATACAACAAGTCTTTTTAGTAATTGAGTTTCAGAACTACAATGGCATTTTCATGTCTTGTGGATGATGATTTTATCCCTGTCAGTGGTATGAAAGGAATGGATAAAAACATATGTTTATTATCTGAATTTATGTGATAGTGCTGTTTTTTCAATTGACTGTGTATTTGTTTTTCTAGTCGTCACTTGGAACCACCAGTTCTGCAGCAGGACCATCATTCCCGTCGGTTGGGCCCTATGCTGCACTCAGCAAGGCCCCTGTCCCACCATACAGCCAGTTTGGTGTTCCACCACTTGTAGCTCAGCAGTTTGCATCTGCTGTAGCAGGAGGTACGGAGTAGTTCTTGTTCAAAATAAGTGTCTATTCACTGTATGGGTTCCCAGTAGAGGTGTGGAAATTTCTCGATTCTTATGATGCATCGCAGACAGCAGTGACAGAACGTATCCCTAAACTGTCACTGCCTCTGTCAGCTGCAGCAAGATAAACTACGCTGCCCCTGCTTTTAAGAAAATCATATATGAATCTCACTTTGCTGTTTTCTGCAGGGCGCACCAGTCCCCAGCTGGAGACTCTAACAAAACGTCCCAGCTTGGAGCAGGCAGTGCAGGCCCCACCATCAGCTGCCCCAGCACCACCTGCACCTGTAGGCCAAAGGAGTCAGATGGGGGCGGCAGCTCCCAGACCCACCAGCTCCACCGTTGGCAGCCAGAAGCCCCCAGACCTCCTGGAGCAGAGGAGAGGTATGCTGAATCTATGCAATGTCTGAAGAAGTCTTAATGTATATTTTATCAAGTAGTGCTTTGTTAGAGCCTTACCACTTTACCTTGAGTTCAATTGATGGTAAATGGTGTCTTTTGCTATTCAGCTCCTGAGGTTCAGAGGGTGTCACAGCCAGATCATCATGTACATCATGAACATGGTGCTCTTGAAAACCGAGATCCTAACAGGCATCAAGCTGGTAAGTAGTTTGGCACCTTTTACTTAATAATACCCATCAACACACTTAATTACATCCACTAATATGTTTGTTTTCATTAGTTGTATTACTAGTGGTCAGTTATAGTCATTTGTTTTCCCCTGAAAATATGTCTGATTGTTCACACAAGAAAATCATCATTTTTATTAAGTCTTCTTTAATGTTTACTAATCTATCTTAGTATTTCATTTTCATTCCATCACCTCAGGTATCTACCGCGCAATCAAAACTTATTGGGACAATGTTGTGTTTTTCCCTTTTCTGTTTCTGTGGTCGAACATTTTGGATTGAATCTGATGGAACAATGATGTTAAAATGCTGACAATCAGCTTTAAAGGTGTTTGGGGTTGTAAAGGTGCACTTACAGGTCTGGCCGAACATTATCAGGGAAGCCACCTGGCGTCTTCTGATGTCTATGGGCTGTAGACTGCAGCCAGTTGCTGACTGCAACAGAAGATTTGCAACCAAATATTACATTTTGATGACCCTACTGTTTTCCTTTAGTTTAACTTGTTCCATTATTTTGGCACCTATTGGGGGATGACTTATTGAAATGGCTGCAGTTCCTACACTGTTTATTTGAGGTGGATGTTAACATCCTCAAATTAAAGCACTTACATCTCAAAGGTTTAATTTTAATTACATTGTGCTGTAGTGTAAAGCTAGCGTAACACTGTCCCACTAGGCCTAGGTGTTGCTGGTTGGAGCATTGCTGGATTTCATTTTTTCCCTGTTATTTTTCAGCTGGCGCTCAGTCCAACCGCCGTGGCCGTGGAAGAGGAAACCGCAGCAGAGGCAGAGTTAACGTACGTAGGGATGGCGCCATGAAGTTTGAAGAAGACTTTGACTTTGAGACTGCCAACGCCCAGTTCAACAAAGATGAGATTGACAAAGAGCTCCAGAATAAGCTCAAACTGAGAGGTACGGATGGCTTCAACACACTTGAGTCCAAGAAGTTAAAAGGGAAAAATGTCTTTCTTCAGCTTATACATTGGCTCAGATTGACATTTTCTCACAAGTGCTGGACAAATTTCAGCAGTTACATTGGCCTTATGGTGTAAAACACAGATGCACTGGTTGAGATAGCGCGTATCATCCAAAATGTGGAAGTGAATCATCGCTTCAAAAAGCCAAATGCGACAGGTGCAGTTATTAGTATTTTTAAAGTGCAAGACTGTTTCAATATCACCATTTTCACCAGTGAAATCCCAAGAAAACAGTTTTGCAGCCAGAAATACATCAATGTTAGAAATAAGATGTTTGTAATAATGCGCTGAGATGGACCCAAATATACTAGAGTTTTGGGATCTTTGATGTAATGGTCTGTAGCCATACTATAGCCATATATTTGTAGGTCTTTTCCCAGCCCGGATGATCACCTTATTGTTCTTAGGTAACTGTCTTTACATTATTTTAATGTCTTACAAAATTTCTTCCAACATAACCACAGATGACAAGACTGAAAAACCACAGAATGGAGAAGAAGCTGCTGAGTCAGAGCATCCAGCCAATGAGGGGACCACTGAGGAGGAGGAGGCTGCGTGTGCAAACACTTACTACGACAAGACCAAGTCCTTCTTTGATAACCTGTCTGACAATGATTTAAGGTACGTCAGTATGTCCACAGTTTTAATTGTTGTTCGATTATAGGACTCTATTCTGATAGTAGGAATTCTGATGCCAACTGCTAACGCTTAAGGCTGTGTTCACACTTATAATGGCAATGCTTAAAAAAAAAATGCAATGGTCTGTGTAGGTGCAGTTGGCAATAAAAAAGATAAAATACGAACCAGGTAGTCCAGTTTGAAGGCTCATCAGACTTGATGAGTTAAACAGTAGAAGTGGCACATTATTTGCCCCTAAATATCATTCTAACTGGACCTGGCTTTTCACTTGTGATTGGCCAACACGTAGGGCTCTGCAACAAAAGTTAAGTCAGAGCTTTATTGAAACAAATCAGGGGGCTCTGTTTGACAGTGTTATTGTCAGTCTGAACGGTATCTTTGTGAAATATTCCCTAAACTCACTATAATGCATTTATGTATTTAAACATGGGAATTGTACTCCATTAATCCACTAAAGTACTCTTGTTTTTCTCTCTTTCAGTAAAGGGGGTGACAGAGGATATTCAAGGTAAGTTGCATATTTTCTAAGCTGTGTTGAGGGAGGCACCTCAGGTTTCATAGTGATAGACCAATTTGTAGTTGTTTCTGAGAGTTGTACGTATCTTAAATACTGAAATACAGTTTTGCATAATATGTTCAAATTGAGAGCCAAAATGAGGATTTCAGCCTATGGGGCCTCCCTTTGTATGTATCATTGTTTTGATGAGGTATGTTGAAAAGATGGACCCTGATCGGTCTTTGTGTGTCAGGGAGCGAAGGACAACTTGGGCAGAAGAGAGACGAATGAATTCCGAGACATTCGGCATCCCTCTGAGGCACAATCGAGGAAGAGGAGGTTTCCGCGGCCGAGGCTTCATGGGGCCCCGCGGAGGCCGAGGGCGACCGCTTAGCAGAGGTTCCTTCGCGCCACCCCGTGGTCCTCCACCCGGTTTCAGGGGAGGCGGATTCAGAGGTGGCAGAGGAGGCCGGGATTTCTCTGATTTTGAATACAGGGTGAGTCTATCAGCTTTATGAGTTCGGATGTCACAAAAACATATTATGAAAGTGCAGTATGTAGAAAAAGGAGACATATTTATGGCCGTTCTAAACTTTTGTTTATTTGTTTTCCAGAAGGACAACAAGGTGGCTGCGTAGTACTGCAGCACTGGATCCTCAAAGAATTGTAGCCCCTCATCATGAAATTATTCCTGTTGAAGAAATTCTTTGGTCTCAACATTTTGACAGAAAGAATGACGTCATCCTCTCAGTCACCAGCACCGGGGTCGACTGCTTTACAATGGCGGGGGGGTGAGAGTGCAGCTCCCTTTTCTCCACTTCGAGAGTTAGGCTTTTTTTGTTTGTTTTTTGGCCCAGACATTTAGTTTGATAAACCAGTCACCAGATGGACGAGAACGTGTGTAAATACCTTGCTTTGGAGTAAGTCTGTATTTTTGCATCAATCAAGTTAATTTCTTACTGGAGTTGTCTTTGATATTGAGAGCTGTATGCAGAAAAGCCCACTGAATACTGTGAGTGGATCACGGTTCATGTGATCGATAGCTTTATTTTCTATTTCCGTTCAGTTTTTGATCTTGTGACGTATGTTGGCACCACTGCATTCATTGCCTGTTGCACCGTATTTTTCTCTGTTCAGACTTACTTAGTTTGGTTGCCATGTGTTCAGTATTTTTACCCAGTTTGCAGGATTTTCTCTTTTTCTTTTTTTGGGACATCCATTCAATTTCAATGAAGTAGTGAGATTAAAGCCAGTTGAAAGAAACTAAATCTGAACTGAATATTGTAATGAATGAATGTATATCTAGCTCTTCTTCTTCTGCTTGGCGCCCCCCCCAGCATATTGTGGCTCGCCAGACAGACTCACTTGTAGTTTTTAGAAATGTTCATTCAGTATTTAGAATTGCGTAGATCTTACTTTGACCCCCTCAAACCTCCCACATCAGGTGAATTCCGTTTCTGCTTTATATGTTCGTGGCAGCCTAATGCAGGCAATCAATAGGAACCAGCCATTTGAATGATGGGGTTTACAGCATTAGCTTTAGAAGCATTTTGTTGACTGTAGATTTCTTTGACCGGGGCTGTTTTTATATAGTTGACGAAACAAAGAGCATTCCCATGATTTGTGTCTGTGAAAGAGGAACATCCATTACTATTAATGCCTTTAGAAGCTCTTAGGAAAAGAAAGCCTTTAGTGTATTCAGTTAAAAACCTGCAGTCAGAATGACTTTGAACAAGTTAGATTTGGATAAAAGATGCTCCGCTATTTTGCCAAAAAGAATGAGCATTTGGTTGAGATAAAAAACTAATTGTCAGTCTATAAGTACATGTTTTCTCATTTTAGTACCTGTTAAATCTACCTTTGTATCCAAAACATACTGAGCCACCTGTTAACGCATGTTCTTTTTGTTATCAGCATCCTTTGAATTGTCTTAGTTTGTTTTTTCCACTATCAGCTGTTTGCGCTGCAAAACTGCTTGCAGTGTCGTAAGGATTGTTTACAGAAAATGGGAAACCTTGTATATGATTTGAATGATGTCTCAAAACGTATGTTCATAATCTCTGATCAATATCAGCCCTCTGGCTTGTTTGTAGCTCCTCTTGTTGCATTGTTGTCAATGGGATTGTTCTCTGGAGTGAATTTCTTTTTTTTTATTCTTACCGACTTGTGAACAAAGGGACATGACCTGGATGTGGTGCCAGTGTGTTGGAGGGGCGATAGTTTTCTTTTTGGCTCTGATTTGTTAGTACTTAAGGGAGTGCCTTCAGAAATTTTTACAGCTCTCCCTTTAACTTAAAAAGTCGACAAAAGTATTGATAGCACTACAAGGCGAGGCTCGATCTTTCTCAGTAGCCGTGGTTGTTTAAAACAAAGCAGCTCAGGTGAAAATGTGCTGTTTAGCTGGATATTGCACAGATTCGCTGATCACTGCATGATAGCCGTAGGAACCATCACTTCATACGGGCTTTTTCGCAATAACCAGCAAGATTGAATTTGAGGCAAAAAGTATTACGGAACTATTACAAACTGACATGTTTTCATATGTTTGTTACTCCTTCCAGTCACTGGAATTGTAAACCAGGAATTGTTTTCATGGGAATATCAGCAAAGTTGAGTTTTTACCTAAAATAAAGAGTTGAACAATATCCATGTCTCTTGATGTTTTATTTTTTAATGCACGTTCCTGAATTTTCACAGTAATGCTACTTTTGTAGTGTATATCTCTCTGAGTCTTCCCTTTAAATAATACCCTTGTATTTGTGTTTATTATAAAAGTTATTGAAATATGTTGTTTTATAATGGGAGTGCGATCACACATTGGCCTTCAGCAGGTAGAGAAGACATTGCTTTAAATTAGGGCTGTCAAAGTTAACGTATCAACACATTTGTTTTAACGCTACTAATTCCTTTAACACATTAATGCAGTCTATCTTTCGGAGGTTCTAGCAAGCTCAGTTTTACCGGTTGGTACCAATCATGTTACTTGTTGCGAATGAGGTTAAATAACGCCACAAACTTGCGCTAAATTTTGGTCATTTTCAAAGGGGTCCCTTGACCTCTGACCTCAAGATATGTGAATGAAAATGGGTTCTATGGGTACCCACGAGTCTCCCCTTTACAGACATGCCCACTTTATGATAATCACATGCAGTTTGGGGCAAGTCATAGACAATCAGCACACTGACACGCTGACAGCTGTTGTTGGCTGTTGGACTTGAGTTTGCCATGTTATGATTTAAATGCAGTACCTGTGAGGGTCTCTGGATAATACACTGCTCATAAAAATAAGGGGACACTTAAATCACACATCAGATATCTGAACGAATTATTCAAGTTGAAAATCTTTACTGATGTACATTGTATAATTTGTTTAGAACAAAATGATGTAACAACAGTCAATGGAAACTAAAATCATCAACCCATTGAGGGCTCCATTCAAAATCACACCGAAAATCAAAGTAAAAGAATTGAAATCACAGGCTGATCCAACTTGCGTGAATTTCATCACGGCAACTCATGTGACTTGAATTGGATTTAGGTCAGGGGAACGTGAGGGACAGTCAATGGCTTACGGTCTGACAATCGCTCTGAGGATTTCATCCCGGTAACTAACAGCAGTCAGGGTACCATTGGCTATGATGACATGGAGGTCTGTGCGACCCTCCGGGGATATGCCTCCCCATCACTGACCCACCGCCAAACCGGTCATGCTGGATGATGTTACAGGCATCATAACGTTCACCACGGTGTCTCCAGACTCTTTCACGCCTGTCACATGTGCTCAGTGTGAACCTGCCAATGGAGGAACTGCCAATTTTGGTGTTCTGTGAGCACAGGTCCAACTAGAGGACGTCAGGACCTCATGGAGTCTGTTTCTGACAGTTTGGTCAGAAACATGCACACCAGTAGCCTGCTGGAGGTCATTTTGTAGGGCTCTGGCAGTGCTCCTCCTGTTCCTCCTCGCACAAAGGAGCAGATACCAGACCTGCTGCTGGGTTGATGCCCTTCTACGGCCCTGTCCAGCCCTCCTGCAAAACCATTCCCTGTGTGGGGGTTGTCTTGCTGTTGCCTCTCCATTGCACCTGTTGTCACTTTCCTTTGCACCAAAGCAGGTGAAAGTGATTCACAATCACCTGTGCTTCCTAAAAGGACAGATTGATATCCCTGAAGTTTAACTGACTTGGTGTTACACTGTAATGATTAAGTGTTCCCTTAATTCTTTTTGAGCAGTGGATTTTCAAAGAGGCACAGTGAAGACAGGACCAGTCTGGCTGGTAGCCAGCAGGGCAAACAGAGAAATGTTCTTCTCCTCCCCTCCTACTTATAGGAGTCCTGATTGTGTTCTGATTGGACTCACCTGAGCCTAGTTGACTCTGAACAGCACAGGTGAGCCTGTGGCTCCTCTCAGAGCTCATCAGGATAAAGGCGGACATGAAACACTTTCTAACAAATATTATTGATTGTGTGGCCGTCTATGGAACCTGTTGTGTTGTATATTTATATTGTTGTATATTTGTATATACATGTTGTATATTTATTTTGCATATTTGTGTTGTATAAAACACTCTAACTTGCACACTTTGCTAATGTATGTTATTGCACACAGTAAAAAGAAATCTAAATTATTAACATAGAATAACCAACTATATTTAGATTTTTATTCTAGTTGTAGTCAAGTATATTTATAGTGTATTCCAATATTCTTTATATTTTGTATTCTTTGGATATATTGCATTATTTGGATAACCTGCTGCTGTAGCACAATAATTTCCCAATTTGGGATCAATAAAGTACATCTATCTATATATCTATTTATATCTATATCTAGATATATCTATATATCTATCTAGATATATCTAGATAGAGATATAAGATAAGATAAGATAAGATAAGATAAGATAAGATGAACCTTTATTAATCCCCGGAGGGAAATTCAGGTGTCAAAGCAGCAACATCAGCAAACAGAGTGAAACACAGGAGAGGTAAAGGTATACAAAAATTATAAAGACAATAATAGAGATATAAAAGATACAGAGTGAATGGGTGAACATAGTGTGTACAGTCCGTCAATAAATAAATGTAGAATGTGCAATAAATAAATGTAATATGTACATATGTGCAGTCAGCAATAAAGTGGTAAATAGGATGTATAGTGTAAAGTGAGTGTAAAGTGCGCCAGATAGTGCATGTTAAAAGGTAGATAGTGCATGTTTAAATTTCTTAAAAGTCCTAATAGTTGTCATATGGGGGTCAGCCTTGGTTGTGGAGCCTGATGGCTACCAGCATGAAGGACTGACCCAGGAGCTTTGTGTTGTGCCGAGGAGGGATGAGTCTGTGGCTGAAGGTGCTCCTCATCTTAACATATAATATATATATATAGATAGATCTATAGATCTATAGATATATCTATAGATCTATAGATCTATATATATAGAGATCTATACAGATGTCTGTCTATATAAACATCTATCTCTCTATCTATCAGGATGCTATACTGCAGCTGTCCACTAGATGGCGCTAGTACAACAAGAACGACGCGGCCGTCGATCAAAACAATAGAAGAAGAAAACGAAGGAAGAAGGAAGAAGAAGAAGTGGCGCTCTGCTGCAGACAACACAAACCTCCAAACTACACCAACATGTCTATTGTGTTTGTGCCAAAGAAGCTACGAGGAAAGGCGAAAATTAACCAAGACACCATACAGAGGGTAAGACATTAAGGAGATTATTTAATGCTGTACTTAGTGAAGATGTTTGGTGTTGAACTCAGTTTCTAAAGGAGGCTAACTCATGCTAACATCATCAGCTACTGTCTGTTAGCAACATGAGTTCATGTGTTTGTTCTGTGTTTCTCAGCTGCTGGATGAAAACGACCAGTTAATAAGATGCATCACTGAATACATGCAGAAAGGACGAGCAGTGGAGTGTGTACAGTAAGTCTAAACAACCCATCAGTACCTGATGGTTAAAATAGACATGCAGTGGTTGTTAGCATCACATCCATGGTTAGCATGTGTCTGAGCACTGTTGTGAGTTGTGTATCTTTTCTAATGGGTACTTATCAGCTGCTGTTTCTCTTCTTTTCCAACAGATACCAACAGATCCTGCACCGCAACATCGTCTATCTGGCCACCATAGCTGATGCCAGCCCAGACAACATGCCTCCTTCCTCAAATGTAAAGACAAAACCTCACAATTCACATGTAACACACAACCAGCACTGCTCCCAGTAGACCACTTACACTTACACACCAACAACTGACAATAACCTGATATTTTCAGGTGGAATTTCATTTCATTTTCCACTTGTGCAATTTTGTCAATAGTCTGTTTATTGTCAATACAGTATATACTGCTCCTATTTTTATACTTCCTTCTATTTAAATGGTTCATATTTTGTTATACTTTGTTTAGCTCTTTTTTACTGTGTTAGCTGATGCATCTTGTTTTTTGCACTATCCTCTTAGTTGCTGTACACTGCAAATTTCCCCACTGCCGGACTAATTAAGGAATATCTTATCTTAATAGTATCGGTAGTGTTCTGTTGACTAGTTGCTTATTCCTAATATACTCTTGTTTTTGTTTCTGTTTCTAGTCTACACCTAATGAAACCTCAGCCTCAACACCAACTCTGAATGGGCACGGTGGGACGCGATGATGGCTGTGGAGTCTGGATGGGGTGTCAACTCTTTCACATTAATGTTGTTTGTTACTGATTTTGCATCACAAGAAAATGTATTTATTATAACTATTGTTTAATGTTACCCATACTGGGATCGCTAGTGCTCCAGTCCAGTAAGGCTACATTGAATGTCTGTTATGTGGAAGAAAATTTGTGATTTCAAAATGTCTTTTTTTTTTAGTATGTGTTGTACATTACAGAAATATATTCTATTTTTCAAAAAGTTCTTGGTGTCAGTTTGTGAAATCACTTCAGTTCAGAGACCACATTGTATCGGTAATGTTTCCAGCAGGAGCTAAGGAGAGTTTGAACATAAAATGAAAAGAGAACAGTGTGCGACTCTTCAGCAAAGAAAAAAACTACAAAGACAGCATTTTGAATTGCTAGTCATTTTTATTCATTTTTTGCATTGCTGGTACACTTGGAAAGATTCAGTTGCCAGCTCAAGAGAACAATAAGCAACATAAGCCAAGCAGTCCCCCTTCATATCTTTTATCAGGGCAACATGTTTTTATTATTATTTTTATTTTATTTTGTAGAAGCCACTAGTAAACCATTTGACACAGCTGAGAAGCTAACAGTTACAGTCCAAGGTCTGTAAATGATGTCTTTAAAAAAAGGCTGCAACAGTTAGGGAGATAACACAGACAAAAAGCAACAAACCCTATATCTTGATTGTGCAAAGCACATTAACTATAAAAAGATATATATTTATATGTATATACAGCAAACAATTCTCTGTAAACATGTTAAGTATGTTAGTTTTCTGAAAACATGGTGTCATTTCATAAATACAGGCAACATTGGCATCCGCAAACATCACAAAAAGATAACATTCTGGGCTTTTAAATACAGCCCACTGCCATAGAAACCGAAGAAACAAGGGCCTCGAAAAACACCCTCATCACACAATGTTTTAGTGTTTAGCATGGCATATTTGGTAACCTTTATAGATAGATGGTGTAGTTCAACTCTGTAGGAAAAAAATGTGCTTTTTCACATATTGGGAGGTGGAAAATAATGTTTTATGTAATATGCCTACAAGAATACTAACATACAGTAATGGTATAACATGTAAGAAAATACAAAAATAAGATTAATACTGTCAATAATTGTACAAGAAAAATATTGTATTATTAAACAAAAGAAAAAGTTAGGTTCATGGGAGTTAGTGTCAATCTGGAGCAAACAACTGCCAATTAGAGCGGAGGAAATGAATGCGCTTCTGGGTGTGAAGGTGTTCCCTAATGCTCTCATCCAATAGGGCGTGTAACTTCACTGTTAATCGTTATCTTATCTCTTCAGCACCATTCATCTGAACAACGCTTTGGTTGGAAATAATATCCTGCAAGTGCTATCGATACCAACATGGCACATAGTTGCTGCTATAATTCTTAACTCTGGTCAGTTGTTGAAAAAGTAGTGTATTTCTCTCAAATTACACCTCTGCAGTGACTTACTATATTTATGCTGAGCCTGCTCAAAGCCTCTTAATAAAAAGAACTAAATATTTATATTTCAACTTCAGTATTTTACAAGCTATGAAACAGTAGATGGTAGCTGTATTCTGAGTCATCTTGCGTGAGATTTGGCAGTTACAGCTATGTAGACACAGTATATTTATTATGGGCAAAATGAGAGCAATTCAAGCCCCTGCCCCCCCACCCCCCCTTGTAATCCCCCCTCTTTTACACACACACGCGTTCAGCTGCAGAAGCGAGTGGGTGACGGCCGTGCACGTCTCCAGCTCTTGTCTGAGGAGACGTCAGCTCGACAGACAGAGAAACGACCGCTAGGCTAACTGCTGCCAGCATGACGCATGCACCTGTCGTAGTTTAAAACATGGCAGTTCAAAAAACTTCAAAATACGTCTCCTTTTCAAATGGGGATGTTTGACATGGAAAAATATAGATACAAAAATGTTGAGCCAGTGTGTATACTTAATTTTGCCTCTGGGGCTTTGAAATCTTCCAATTCAGTGGGTGTGTGGACTGTGATGGCTGCAGCTCAGCCCACTCAGTGGCTCATCTAACGGAGCTACAGGCCCTCAGTGGCACTTCACCGCGGACTCGTTCGCATCAGACTGCGATCAGTACTGGTGAAGGTAGGAGGGCCTGTGCTCGTGTTTGAGGGGGAAGGATTTAAAGCCCTTGGTCATGGGTTTGTGTTGTTGTTGCTGCTGCTGCTGTTGTTGTTGCTGCTGCTGCTGCTGGGTGAAGGGGAAACCAGAGGAGATGCCGGTGGAGGGGGAGCAGTCGCTGGCAGTGGACCACACGGGAGACTGCAGCATCTGCATGGAGTCGCTCCACTGGGAGGAAGGAGGGATGTTCATCTGGTACAAGGAAGAGCTGGGATTGGGCATGGTGTTGGTGTGGGTGGAGTGCTGCCATGGCGCTTTGGGAGGCCAGGTTTTAGTTTTGCTGTCCTGTGGAACAGCAAGGTTGAAAAGGTCAATAACCGAAATACTATACTATGACTTTTATTTTGACATACTGTAACTTTTATTTTGACACACTATACTATAACTTTTTTATGACATACTATACTATGACTTTTTTCATCACAACAAGACCTTACCAATCCCATTAAATTAGGACCAAAAATTGATTCCCAATGCCAAACTCACTGGTGCTGTTTAATGTATAACTAAGTCTGATGTTTCCTTGATGGCAAAAAAAGCTAATAGCATTTAAAAAAAAAAAAAAAAAAAAATTCCCACGAGTAGTTTGCAAAGTGTCAACACTGGTTAAAAAATAAGCTCCATTCACATACTATACAGTTCATACTTTACCTGGTTATCATCCACGATGTGATGGAGTGGTGGTGAGGGCAGGGTGCACACCTCCGGCTCACCACAGCTGTGTTTTCTGAGATCAGAGATATTTATTATGAGATCACTGAACCTTGTTAGCATTCACATACTGTACAGCTAGAGTATTTCTCACACAGCCGAGCTGGCACATCTTCTTCTACGCAATAACCCTCAACAAGTGTGTAGTATAAAAGGGATGGGGGAAAAAGATCTCTACTTAGTTTTGTGTGTGAGTGTGGAATATCAACAAAAGAAAAAGATAATTATCAGTGCGGTGTGAATGTAGGCAACGTTCACACCGCACTGATAATTATCAAACAATTGACAGTAAAATCTGGCTGACTGAAATTGATGAGACAAATCCAAGCCGGTGGATGAGTTTGAGACTTACCTCCTTTGTTTAACCGCCGCTACGAGGTCCGGCCCAGAAAACATGGAGAACAGACTGTCGCCATTGGCTGAAGACGTCTCATCGCTGGAGCTGGCCGAATCCCCCTGATTGGCTGACCAGCTGCTGTTTACGGCCTCCCTGAGGATGCAACCAGAGGAGGTGTTAGCTCTGTTACCGTTAAACTCTCAACGATGTTGTATTTGAAGGTATCACAAGTTCAGATTTATGTGATGATGATGTCTAAACACCTTGATGACACAATTAAAGAAAAATCTGCAATGTATGAAATTGTAAAAGTCTCTTCTTTGAGTTAATGTTGATTCAGTGGCATTTGATGACTACATATCAACAGAATCTCTTGGTCTTATTTCATGGCAAACGCTGTATTAAAGTGGTTAAAACGTGAAATCCTTTTCATAACGACAGCACTATTGCACAGGGTTTACATGTGAGATGCCACTGCGGTGATGGCTTCCTGATTACGTCTTCCTGTTGTCTCACACTTGTGATCTGAATTAAATGACAACAGTCATGATTAACATGGTAAATGCCTCACATATCAATGATGTCTGCCACATTAATAATTTAATCAGGACATTGCTCAACACTATTGTGCACTATGATGAAACTAAGCTTTAAATAACCATCCAACAGTTCAGCACTATACTGCTGCCCAAAACAAGTCCTGAAACATGGTGTTATAAGTGTGGGTCCCTCCGTGTATCTTGTTTTTCACAAGCCATAGTACGTTTGGCTTGTCTGAAGCAGATGAAATTGATACTTTAGGCTATTTAGTCTGGTTTGGTTTCACAGTACACAAATTAAAACGGACCAAATAAGAAAATAAGTTCTTGAAGGGCGTGTACGAAGGAGCGAATTTATCTTTTTTGTCTCAAGAGCTGCCACTTCTATGCAGGGAGTAGCAGGCTTTGATATATTGCAGTTTATTTTTTTCACTTTGACTCAGCACTGATCTACTGTACGCGCAAATCCTTTCTCTTCCAATTTACCTCAAATGACTTTATAAACGTCACTACTTTTGTGGACTTTATTTAACGTATTCTGTACGCTGTCTTCAGCCCAGATTTCAAGCAAAGGTCGTTTACTTATGTCCATCTCATCAAATGCCCGCACAGGCAGCCTGCATTTTGGTTTACTTGGAAAAGGTCAGAGAACACCTCTCGCAAGCGGTCTCAGTCCGGTTGTTTTGGTCCGCACCAGAGTACGATTACTGCGTTCACAACTGCCCAAACAAACCGCACCAGAGTTCGATTAAAAAGGACTAAATGTTGGCTTGTGAAAGCACCCTAAGAGTGAGAGCGGTAGAAAACTGTCTGCCTTTAAACACTACTCCGTATTGATTTGTGTTGTCTACATTCAAAAGGGGATACCAGGGAAAGACTTTCATCCCATAACACATTGTGGGTGTCATCTAACTTTAGCCCATGGCAACATGATGCTGTGTGTATCAGTAACCTGTTTGATGTTAATGCCATCTTTTCTTATTCTTCTTTCCTGCTTGTATTCATAAGATAAGATATTCCTTTATTAGTCCAACAGTGGGGAAATTTGCAACAGTGGGGAAATTTGCATGTTAAAATGCCAGTTTGACTAATTAAAAGTCTGGTTTTAAAACTACAAAAGAATTGTTTTCCTGTTATGCAGTGGATCAGAGATAAGGAAAATGTCATGTACATATACCCACCCTTCACTGTAGTACTCTGGGTGGGACCAGGTCCTGTGCTGCTCCTCAGGCATTGGCCAGTTGCTGCGCGTGTTGCTGGGGCGACGGATGTGCTGCACCTGCCGTTTCTGCTGCATGGCCTGACTGACGCCGGCGACGTAACGTGCAAACTCCGGGTCAGAACCAACTGCGCATATAAAAGGGAGGATAAACACAACCATGAGTTTCTGACACCCTCAGCTTTTCTCTTTGGCTCCCTGGAGCTCAATCCGTTTAGCCAGACTGTCTACCATAGCAGAAAAATCACAATAGAGGTAAGTCAACTCGGCACAATGGGCCTCGACTGCAATCAAAAGAGTCTGCTGCACTGTAAAAATAGCGACTGACAGGCTAAATTCAGCAGAAATTGTCAACTTGCAGGCGAAAACAGCTCCTCGCACTATCTGACCTACATTGATTATACTCAGATCAGGGTCCAACGTCTGAAATCTGCTTGAATGGTTAAGATAGTAAATAAATAGCACGATATGACACCTGTGCTGCATTTCAAATACTTTCTACAAAATATCTGCCATACTGAATTCACTAAATAAAGCCTAAAAAAAAGATAATATTTCTATGTAGTCCGGCCTTGACTAACTAGTGACCATCCTGATTATTTCCTTGCCATTTGCTCTCTTGTCACCACTTCAGAGTGCTTTGGCTGAAGACAAAAATAGGCAGAGACGTCATTTATCCCCACTGCCATTACACTGCTTCACTTTAATGTCATGAAGTTGCCTTTTGTGTATGATAAAAATCTTTGTATGGTAGTCCCTTTATGTTGTTAACAACTGATGCCTGCAAACAAATTTTATTTTATGGGACAATAAAGATTTGAATTTAGAGGAGTAACTATTTATATGTCAGCTGGATACTCACTAAATGCATCTTCACAGTTTCAATTGGATTGTATGGACACTGTTTTGAACATTAGTCTCCTGGTACAATGAATAGCTAACTAGTAACTGCATTATAAGTCATAAAAACATTGCAAAGCTTTTTTTAAATAATGAAACAATGTTGTCAGCAAGCTTCAGGCCTACTTCCCCCCTCACACTGCTGACATAACAGTATGACTGAGGAGCATGGGAAGTCGACGCCAACGCTCCTATCCGGACATCTCTTCGTGACAAAAGAGATGACCAGCCATAACTTTATATCTTTACATCTTTCTTATTTGTCTTAGTTTTCAGCAATCTTTACAGAAAAATACATTTGTAGAATAGTAGCAGATTGACTTATACCAATTTTTAAGGTTTTTATCCTCCTACACATAAAAAATGTATGTTTCCTGATTTTTATCTCAATTTTGTATTATTTATTTCTTGATCTGACAGCCCATAGTCAAAATATAAACAAATCAGTTCCCAGATTTTTAGTTGGAAAAAGTACACCTCATAGGTATATAAAAGGGATCTCACCTGCTGGGTCGAAGGGCAGCGTGTCTCCCAGGACTCCAAACACTCCTTCACTCTGATCCCTGTTGGGCCAAGTGTTGTTGCGGGGCCCCTGCGGCTTCTGACCCAGCATCTCTGACATGACGCTGTCCATGTAGGTGCTGACCAGGCCCAGACTGTACAGATCTGAGCTCAGATCTGGCAGTCCGGGAGAGCTCCACTGCCCGATCGGACCCAGGGGGGACAGCCCTCCTGGGGGGCCTTGCGGTGGAGGCTGTTGCCCGGAGCTGCCGAGCCACTTGCTTGCCACTCTTTGCTGTGACAGAACCTGGGGTGGGGTCTGCTGAGGAGGAAGCTGAGGAGGAGGCGGCTGCTGCTGACTGATGGGCTGCAGGAGGTGCTGGTAGTACTGCAGGGCCTGTGGGGAGGGCTGCTGAGTCGGAGGAGGGGGCTGCTGGGGCTGTTGTTGCTGCGGAGGAGGTGGCTGTGGTTGTGGCTGCTGCTGCTTCTGCACCGACGGTGGCGGCTGGGGCTGAGGCTGCGGCAGGTTCTGAGCTTGGGCCTGTAGGGCACTGTGAGAGATAGATTGGGAAGTTGGCGGAGGTCCACTCGGAGGCTTCAGCTCAGCGGGGTTTGCAGACGCCACAGAGTTCCTCCTCTTGACCAGGGGTGAAGCCTGCTGGGATTTCCCCATGTTAAATCCTGAGAGAAAGTCGATGACATCCTGCATCTCTTGGTCAGTCGGCAGGTTCATCCCCTGGTCCTCGGACCCTAAGCCGTTGGCCAGCAGGTTCTGCTGGGCGGAGTCAGGAGTGCAGGACAGGCTGCTCATCTGCAGGATGCTCTGTAGTCTCCCGTCGCCGTGGCCCAGGCTCTTGGCCTTCTCCTCAGAGCTGCTGGTTGTCAGCATGCTGCGAGACGGGGTGCTAGGGATGGAGTAACTGCCCCCACTATTAGAGCTGGATGAGACCTTCTTGGTGAACTTGGAAGTCAGCTTGGATATTGTTTTGGGCAACCCACTGGAGGTCTTGGAGCTGGTGCCTGGAGGCAAGTCTGCCTGGCCACCATAATCTGGGATCTCCCGCTGCAGCTGCATCTGAATAGTTGGCAAGGCTTGTTCTCTTTTGGAGGGAAGAGAAAGACAAGTAATTATTATTTAGTGTTAAAAGTACTACAGTAATCTGAATTCACTTGATTAAGGGTGCTAAAGGTGCTTTAACACCTGTAGTTTAATTCAGTTAGTCCGGACCTAAAAATTATACTTTTATTATTAGAATTATACTCACTTCCTCTCCTTCCACCTGTTGATGTCAAACACTGCTGTGTAGAGCACGTCTACGAGACCAAGTGTCTTCTCTGGATCCAGGCTCCTCTGGAGCAAGGACATAGTGGCTGGGTCCTCCTTCAGACACCTGAACACGTACACACACACACACACACACACACACATGCAACAACATGAAGAGACAGGAACTACAAATCCACACAATGTCTTGCATACAAAAGCCCAGGTGCATTTGCTAAAGAGATTAATACTTGAAATTTGACATTCAAGAAAAGAAGAGCCAAAACAACCCGACAGACTACTCTTTCAGCTCACACACTGGTTTAGTGTATTCATCGTGGCCCACTGCCTCTCCACATCTTGGAAACACGTCTCCTTACATGGATGCTAATTCAAATGTCTCACATTATCTCACCACAAATGATTAGAATGAAGTATTAAGAGAAATACTTTCACTTTTCTCAAATAACACTGACTTGCTCTGGAGCAAGATCTGCCAGGATCTGCCAACATAACTGCTGCAAGAGAGTTACTAGGTATAAAGTAGCTCCTCACCATGAATATATGTGTATACAACTGTATAAATATGGCAAGAATTAAGGCATAAACACATCATAACTGTATCCATATTGACACTATTTGACCTGATCCAAACCACAGTGGCATCTGGATTTTCTAGTGTGAAAAGTTTACACTCCTGTTGCAGCTGTAAAACAGTTTGGAGCACTGACTGATTGACTGAAAATTCAGCACAGAGCATCTAATCGTACGATGCTCCCATGACACAAAAAAACATTTCTATTTGAAGATGTGATAATGTCAGAGTACCTAGCAAATGTGTTAACACTATATTACAAAAGGTGCTCAACATCTTTGTGTACTCAGTCTATTAAATCCAGTGTATTAACTAGATGCTCCGTTCCTCTTCATTGTGTTGAGAATGTTAGATCCGGACAGTGTCTGCTCTTTCTCACCTCCCATCTCTGTCTGCATGCATATGATTTACAATTATGTAACTAGACTTACACAAAACCACATGATCAATATTGGTGCATGTAACTGTACCTGGGTAACTATTCAGTTTCTGTTCGTAGGTTTCATATTTCTTATTAAGAATTACAATTTGATGTGATTCATTTTAAATGTGACCGCCACTAGTTGGAAGACATGTCCATATAAAAAACTTGAACTTACCATGTAGAGGGAACCTGCACCACCACTTTAGAGCCCTCGAGAGTGATCTGGGGAGCGTAGGCCTCCTTGTTCTCAATCTGAGCTGTATCGACAACCACCTGTTGGGACACACAAACACATCTGCATCAGCATCTCCTGACAGAAAAGCTTTATTCAGAGCCATCTATTTCCTTAATGTGAATACTGATTGTGCAAGAAATCCACAACAGTTTATAACATACTGTCTGTTGGGTGAGTTACACAACTAAAACAGTGTAATACAACTTGACAAAACGGACAGTCTTAAAACAAAAATGACTGTTTTTTTACCCTCTACAGTTAGTATGTAAACCAGTCAAGCATAGCAGTTTTACCATGGAAAAACATGGGCAGAAGTCAAAGAAGTTTCATTGGTGTCTGGCATTAATTTCCCACTAAGTGGAGAGAGGCAGTTCAAGGCGAGAAAGCTGAACGCAACCAGTCAGCCAGTGACAACAAACAGGCCAGCCTTCCTGCCTGCTGCTAGTCAAATGTATTTCAAAGTTCTTTGAAAGTGGCCTTGACTCCTCGAGACCCACTCAGCCAGGTCACAAAGAGGGAGGGAAGGCGGGAGGAGTCAGTTTCCTGTATCGCAGGAAGTTACCCTATTGTTATTAAAAAAGCAGGTGTATCCTCGGAAACCCCGGGCTGCCCAAGTGGCAGAGCAACGCATACACGCAAACAGTCTGTCAGCCAATGGCGAAACACATACGACAAGGTCATTGGGGGCAAAAAGGACGAGGAAAAACGCAGCAAAACAGACAAGATCAACTTCTGCGCTGCCATGACTAGTAGGAAAAAGGGCGTCGCTAGAGAATAATGTTTCCAGGAACGACATCAGAGCAGATATGGTGATTCTTACTGTCAGTGTAAACGAAAGAAAATAAGGAGGAGAACGACTGCGTGTGGGGAGGTATGACTAGAGCGTGACAGTGTGGGGAAGACACTATGTGTGTCCATGCATGCTGCTGTGTGATCTATTTCGAGTTGAGTGGCTATAGGATCAGATAAGGAGCTAATGCAAAGCGCTCATCCATCAGCCAGGGATTGTTTTACAGTTTGCACGGGGCTGGCAGGACTGGATGAGAACAAACCCTCAAAACAGGGTAGACCACACAGAGGAAATAAACACTGGAGCATACACACACACCAGTGATACTGCGTGGAGAGTCCTCCCTCCCCGTGAATCTCCTTTTCAACAGGACAGGGGGGGATTCTGTTTGCAAACCCGCCCAGGCGAGCCCATCCTTCACCCAGATGCTGCAGGAATGTTTCTTTCCCTTTTGTGTGTCTCTGGTGTTTGTTTACACCTCTCGGCTGCCTCAAAGCAAGCAGACAGATCTCCTCATCTCCATTACAAATCTGACAAACAATGGGATGCGCGTTGCCAAACCCAAAGACACACAAAAGGAGAGGATTCAGTAACTTAAAGCAGAAGTGTCAGTGAAGTACAACAGGCCTGTTCACGTCAGCGTGTCACCTCCTTTCCGCTGCTCTGTAGTATCAACTACACTGTGTTGATGGATGTTAACAAGAGCAAATACTGAATGAGGATCCAAGAGAACTTTCTACACGCTGTTTATCTTAGTTTACCTTGCACAAACGCAAAAAAGACTCTCTAATGAAAGACTGTTACAAGAACAGAGAAAAGGCTAGTATAAAGGTGTTACACTATTTAAGATAAATATATTTATATGAGAACAGAAATCACAACAGATCACATGATTACAGGTTTAATCCCAAGAGTGTCCATATTATCAGGAATAATCAAGAAATACAGCTTTACTGTAGCAACTCCGGCCTTTAACATCTCTACTCACCAGACCAGCCTGGGCAAACAACAGCTGGACAGCTGTTTTGCAGGCTCCTCTCCAACTAGATGGGCAGACCTGGTTGAGGACCTCGGTGACGGGAGAGTCGTCCCTGGGGGTCACTCCGTTCTGGCCCAGCGCCTCCTTAATGAGCTGCAGCATCGTGTGCTGAGGAGACAAAACACAGTGGGCCATCAACAAAGCAGTCCGCCATCACCGTCTGCTGATGTTTCACTACAGATGCCACTCAAAAGAAGCATCTAGAGCTTTCACTAGTCCACATATATCTGCTGAGGTTATCGCTCAAAACACAGAGGTGATTTTGAGAGTGGCACAAAACAGAATCGTGAAAGAAAGGGAGAACAAGGTGGGTAACCACTAGAAGTAGTATGAAGCTGGCGAGTCCAGTCAAGGACCATACCGTTTTCAGTTTGAGGTTTTCAGCCGCTGACTCGTTGAAGGACACTCCTTTGAGGAAATGTGAGCCGATCTGTACAGGGATGGTGGGCAGCTCGCACTGGATGGGCTGGGAGGTGGTCTGCATCCTGCCCGCCTGCTGGGCCTCCGCCTCACTGCAGCAGCTCTGCACACACACACAAACAAGCATGTAAACATACACACATACATTGACACATGATGGAGACACACAGCAATGGAAGAATAATTGTTGCTCTTTTAACATTATAATGAAACAAGAAAAAAATAGTAAAAGAAAAAGCAACATTTTCCATGAGGCGGATATGAAATTCATTCTTGTCCAATTACATGACTGGACATTATCCCTCCCTACTTTCAAGATTTTTTCTGACTTTTTTAGCGTTAACCCACCTGTAAGGCCGCCTCCACAGCTTTGGGGTTAAGATGAAAGCCGGCCTTCAGTGCGTACTCACTATGGCCCAGGCTCTCCAGCGCTGCTTTGTAGGCCTGGAGATGGAGAGAAAACATGACCTTCTATCAGTCAAACATTGATTTCATCACAAAAAACAATCGGTTTTGATGTAACACTTCAAAATAGATTACTTTTCCCTGCATAAGTGCATGTCCATTTGATTCTTGAAACAAACATGTCTCAGGATTTTTTCTAAACAGTAATTGTAGTGTTCTGGCCTAGTCTTTGGGGTGATACTGTACCTGTAAAGCATTGTCAATCTTCATGTTGAGCTCCTTCAGCTGGTGCTCAGGGATGGTGGTGTTGTTGGAGCAGAAGAGGTGCTGAACCTGGATGCCTGCCAGGCAGCCGTCCCGGCCCCTCTCTCTCAGCCTCGCCATGGCCTGAGGACACAGCAGAGTACTGGGTCAGAGTGACAGCAGGAACATCTACACTACTACAGCACGGCCTCACAGAGAAATACAAGAAATACTTGTGAAGGAGTGGATTGCACAAAAGTGATTTTTTTATAAGGAAAAAAATGAAACAAAGGGTGTTTTTAAGAGGGATAGTGGGAGGTTTTACAGGCAAATGTCCTTTAAATATTGCAAAACCTTGCAAAAATAATAAACATTTTGACAAAATAGACGCACTGGGAGGTACACATTTTTAGATGATAAAAAGCATGTGTGCTGCTTCTGAAAAAGAGTCCTGGCCGCCTCTCTCGGCCTAAACGCCCGCCCAGCACATTCTATCAGGGTCTATCCAGGCCTAGTCCCCTCCAGGGCTTACAATCTGCATGCCGGGGCTTAACAGATCAATCAACCCACTATTCTCCTCTCTGCCTCACTTTATACAACAAAGCTCAAAATGGGCCAGAGGGACTGATTAGCCCGGGGATTAGTTAGGTCCTCTTACAAAACTGCCTCCCTTACATAGGTTTGGGTGAAGAGGGGTGCAGAACATAACATTGCAGGTTCACAGACAAACTGCAGCCCAAAAAAAAAGGAAATAGGAAATTGAGGTTGGAACTCATAAACGGCTGGCATTTCTCAGGAATGTTTAACAAGTCTGCTTTTCACCTCACACAGACAAACCCCATATTTCCAAAGGCCCAGACCAGGAGGAGTCCTGGGGCGCGCTGTGGCTGCATACCTGAGCTGCGCCTTTCCACGAGCGGGAGGCTTCCTCCAGCTCCGTGAGGGGCCCGAGGTCGACGCTTTGGGAGCGGGCGTTGGCGCAACGCTCCTGGGCCTGGGCAAGAGCCTCTGCCAGGCAGGACTGGGCCACGGGCTGGACCTTCTGCAAAGCCTGCGATAGAAACTGGAAATGGACCTGCATCACCGTGAGGAAGCACCGACCCAGCACCTGGAAACAGAGGACAGAGATTACAACATGTGTCATTCTGAGGAACATCCACCATTAACATGCTGGAGTACCAGGATGTTTGAGACACCAAACAATAAGGATGCCTGCAGGCTAAGAAACTAACATGTATGTCCACATACCTCAGTGGTTGAATAACCAACTGCTTGTGCTACATTACCAACAAAATAACAACTGGCTGCCTCACAAACAAGTTATCCCTAGCTCTGATATTTTGCACATTTTCAGGTCTGTTCCACCAAAAAGATTCAGAAACTAAACTGAAAATATAAAACTTGTGAACTCCAAAACCACCTTTCCACACCTTAAGACCAGAGAACATTAGGCTTGACAGCAAAAGTGCAGCTGTTGTGGTATATACCTTAGAAACATTCCCATTAAAAACATGTTTTTTTGCTAGGCACACTATGTGGTTTAAGCATGACATTTCCCTTGAAATGAGTTGCAGCGTCTTAATACTTTTTACGACAGACAGCCCATTTTCATAAAATAATGTCACACCATTAAAAGGTTGACTCATCTATCACATTTGCTTTAGTCATCAGATCACATGACCTAGATTGTCTTCAGGCTTCTCCTTTAAATGATAAGATGAATCATTAAAAACAGATCTAAAAAAAAAAAAGAAGAAGAGGATGAGGACACCTGGAAGAGTGTCATGCTCCAACCAATAGCCGACTATAACACAACCTGGTTTATCCAACAGCCGAAAATATAATCATCTCTCCATGTGTCCACCTTGTTTCCTGACTCTTTGCCACAGCAAATACCATAATGGGAAAGCTGAGAGCCAAGGCCGTGTCATGAAGCAGAAATCAGAGAATACGACAGCTCTCAAAACAAAACGTCTTGCCAGGTCAGATTTCAGCTAACTTAACATGTGTTTGCATTTGTGGTAAATCGTGTGCTGTAAACAGATCTCAAACATCTGAGAACGAGTACAATGTGTATTTGTATTTGCAAGCCAAAGGCAGACGGAGAACATATTGGATTCCTGAATATGTATGTCAGTGTGCGTGTCTGTGAGAGGGGAGGTTTGTCTATTTATACTTAAAGATTGGAAAATTGCAGCTATGACATTTAATGCTACACTAGGTGTGATTTTCCTGCTCTGATTATGTAGTTGAACCACAGTTTCTCTGTATACAACATTAGTACCTACATATATTTATCTCCCTTATCACAGTTGATTTCTTAACTTTCTTTAAATTGAGTTGCTAATCTAGGAAAATGGAAAAATTAAATACAAAACAATACATTCGATTACAATGATTAGAACACTGCTGAGATATTTACACATACATAACACATATTTCGGGGTGACATACATCGCTCCACACCAATGTGGTTGAACGCCCAAGTGCGTGTGTGTGTGTGGTGAGAGAATAGTTCAGGCTTAGAGGCTGTTTGTTGTTCGGTTAGCAAAATAAGGGAAACAGGACACCACAGGGTCCACCACAGTCACAGGGTTTTCTTTTTCAGGTACCTGCTGAAAATATCTCAAGGGGGAGGCTGAGTTGTAAAGACAGAAATATGCTGCTGGCAGACAGGAACAACAGGACACAGCCACTTCCATTCTTCAACATGGAAACCAGAACTAAACTATGGAAATGCCTAACAGGCATGAAACCTCAACTTGTTGGAGAGTTCGTTGTTTTCATAACAACTATAAAACAGAATGTGATGGCGAATCCATCGGCCTTTTTGAGCCAAGACTTGAGCTTTGATAGCTGCTTTAACGTTTTGTCATTCCATGCAGTGGACTTACTGTCAGAGGTTATTCTGTTTTTATAACATGCCCAATTTCATTCAGCCAGGGACCTTTATTGTATGTCATTCCCACCTCTCTCTCACTTTATTTATTGTCACCTCTCTACTGTTCACTGTAAAATAAAAAGGTAAAATGCCCCAAAAATATATATAAAAAAAATTAAAGACAGGAATGTCCCCATTATTCCTGATATCCCGAATAAAGAGATTAAAAAATTTTATCACAAAAGCAAATTGTTGGTTTGTGGCCCGCTTCACCATTGTATGAGCGCAACTATTCACTCTGAGGGGTCCCAAAACAACTTTGTGGTGTATAATGGCTCCCAACATTTCTATAAACTATTATGTGGCTGTTCAGTATATCCACTATGTTTTAGCAAACAAGGTGTGCATGTTTGGTAAAACAAAGTACTCCTGAAATGTAACTTGGGACATGGGAGTTTAGCGTGTTATCATGCTAACATTAGTTTATTAGCACTAAACACAAAGTACAGCTGAGGCCCATGGGAATGTCCTTGGTTTTTCAGGTAATCAGTCATAAACCAAAGTATTAGACAAACAGAAATTTAGATGAACGGTCAGGTAATCCAAATTTGTACAGATAATCCTCTGGGGACCATGAATGTCTGTACCAAATTTCACTGCAATCCATCCAATAATAGTCAAGATATTTCAATAAAAAACAAAAATGTCAACCTGCTGGTGGCGCTAGAGGAAAAGTCAGCAGATCATCAAAGTCAACTAGATTTATCCTCTGGAGATCATGAATGTTTGTAAAAAATGTCATGGCAAACCATCTAATAGTTGTCGAGATATCTCAGTCTTGACCAATGTGGTGGACCGACCGACTGACAGACAAACCAACAGGCCGACTGACCGACATTGCCATCACTAGAGCCGTGGCACTAGCATGGCCAATAAAAACAACTGTAAAATACAAGTCTGTGTCCTTAAACTCAGACCCATCCTATCATGTATAAAATAGGACAATATACTGCTCAACCTTACTCTGAGCCGACTCTGGGAGGCTTGATAAACACAGACCCAGATCCAGTGTGCACAAGATGGGAAATTCCTGCTCCTGCTGCCGGCGTTGACGCAACTAATCAGTCAACAGGGATTTAGTGTTTATGCAAAGTAGACAAATAACAGATAACAGACGACACATTTAGCCTTAATGAAGCTTGGACACAATACATACGGCCAAATAATGCAAACTGATATCACCTGCAGTGCATCGTAAAGAAGATCACAAAATAACATGCACACAAGCTGACAATGAGATCACATGCAAGTGAAAGTGTTACAAAAGTCGTCTACAATAACCAAGTGAGGGAAAAAAATGAGGCCATGGCTACAGCACGAGATAATGGATAACACATGTGATTGGCTGAGCAGTATCCCACACAGTCATGGAAAATATGAGAAATAAGAGTGCAGCAGAGCCAAGCCGACGTTGGGCCCCTTTCAGGCCCAAACAAGGCAAATCATGAATCAATCAACATTAATACTTCTATTTTCTGAGATCACCTTCACTATGAGTGCACTGAATCTAGGAGAGTTGTGTTCCTGAGATCTAGACATCCTCTAGGAAAAGGGAGAGTGAGGCTGTTATAATAACCAGATGGTCATGTTGTTCCACTGTCTGACCTGTGAACAAACACGGAGCCTACCTTCGTTGGTTAATGGCAATGGTAAAAAGACAATCTTTCAAGGGAAACAGGAAGGTCACAATAGTCTTGACCTCTTAATGTCTTAGAACTGGTCACTTACATATGTTGGTACTCTACAAACTGAAACAGATTTTACTGTGCCACTCTAAAGTCATTCTAGATACGATCTCATCAGCTGAATGATCAAGTGTAAATGATTTTTAAATGATGATCGGGCTAAAACAGATATTTTAAAAAGGTGCCCTGTGGAGTTGTCTTGCGAACAAACACAAGTTATGTTTACATTCATTGTTTCACACCAAAACACACTGTGTATATCTTTGAGGTCTAACAAACATGTTGAACGCATTTCCTTCCTTGTCAAAAGATTGCCTAAGGCGGTTTTCTTTTTTGTTTGTGTTTTAATCCCTGCATTGTTAAAGTCCATGTTTGCTAGCTTACAGTCTTCTTCATGTGCCTTTGCAGACAATACTGCCACGTACTATCGACCTATTATCTATTTTACCTTTGAATACGTCAGACCTTTAAATAGCATGAAATCATCGGTAGGAATGTGCATCGCATTGCTCCATAGCAGTACTCGAACAAAAACTCCAGGAGGTTTTGGTCTGAACTGAAAACAGGAGCCCGCCCAGAAATGTTGCTACAACAACCTGTGAGCATCAGGCTGCGCTAAATTTCATTACAAATCACACTTTTCTTCAGCCTTACTTTAGACCCACTCCAACGAACAGACATTTTTGTGCTCATTTTTGCCTAATGTTATCCTGGCCACCATACAAATGCTCATGACGTTGGTTAGCAGCAGACCAGTAGAAACCTCATAAGTTTAAATCCAACTTGTGCTCAAAATATTAACCTCTTCTTTCCCTCTCTGTGTTTCTTTCCACAATACACAAGTCAAAACAGCCAACAAAAATAACTCCTACAATAAATACATCATATGTTTCACTGTACTAAGATGAAGCCCTCATATATAAGGCCACATTTCATCAAGCAACCAGCAACTGTATGTTAAAAAATGTGTTTTTAACAGCTGAAGACTACGGGGTCGGCTGAGAGAGCGTATGCAGTTGTCTCACTAGAGCAGCCATGAAGGTCTCTGGTTGTGGGGGGACCTCTCCGTCCGCCTCTGGTCTTCGCTCTGTGGTTTAAACTTACAAGCTCGGCAAACGGCCTCTAAACAAACCGTGACATTTTCATGCATATTTGGCAGTGGAGTCACTCTGAGCAGCCAGGGAGCCGGGCTCTGATTTGGAAAAAAAAAAAAAGTGGTTTGTTTTGCAGACTGCACTGACCTGAACTTTTGGGGGCTCTTGGTTAAAAAAAAGGGGGGTTGGGCAAAAGAAAGAAAGAGGAGAAGGAGACGTGAGCTAGGGAACACAGGGGGAAAAGCTTCACATACCATAACTCCCCAAACTCAGACATGCATTTGGTTCTTTCTGAAGACCTCATAATACATCCAGCTGCCAAACAGCATTCCTCAACTCATGCAGACAAAGGAAAATCCATTTTACAGTCGCATATACATCACAGCGTAAAGGACAGGCTGAATTAGCGGCAATTATTACAAGCTAGGTCTACACAAGTTTAGTCTGTGAGTGCACAAAATTTCTACCGAAGTAAAACATGGGAGATAGTAGTGCAGATATGTATTCATAACCAATGCTCTACATGAGTGAACACAAACTTAGGCCATAGATAACTCATCGCAAAATCCTAAAGCCTGTTGCAGATTCAATTAACTCATATGTGCACACAAACAATGTTTTGATCACTTAATCTTCATCAGCTTTAACTGATATTTTTCAATTTCTAGTGTTGATACACTATCTCTGTCCAACATTTCATTTACGATTCTCCACTTTGGTAAGCACTGCCCTATAACTGTAAAAAACGAAAACAAAAATCTGCAGGGTTTTCTCAGAGGTTACCAACTAACACGCTCGAATAAGACCATTGTAAAGTAAAGTATTAATAGTATTTCCTTCTCTGCTTTAACAAATGTATCCTTTATGCCCGGGGCCAGACAGCAAGTGTGAGCGCCAAGCCATGCGGTCTAAACTTTCACAGACTTGGGCTTCCTCTAATATTCATCTGTGCATATCCAAGACCACAGAGAGTCAGATTTACTGACTGCGGTGCAAAAGTGTTTCCTGTTTTGGGCTCAGCCACATCCACTGAGGTCTCGTACTAGTGTCTTAGCCGCAGCCTTGTACTCATCCCCTGCTACATGCTAAAGGATTATGGAAACACTGATAAACCTCATTATGTTTGCTTTATGTTGGAGTATTTCACCTATACAGAGCTCCACCTGTGGCACATTGCTACAAATTTGTCACAGGTGCCACAAAATCAAATATAATGGGGGATTCTTCTTTGTCTTAAGTGTTAAATGCATTCATAATTGTGCTCTACGTATCAAATACGAATATTGATATGTGAAATGAAGAAATACAGCAAAAAGGAATTTGACAAGGTGAGTAAAACTGAGGAGTCTGAATGCAAGCAGCCAAACAAACTTGAGGTGAGATGGTGGTTAAGATTTTAGGCTAGAGGAGAAGCTTTCCCATGTTAAAATGTGTAAGCAGCCAATATTTACATGTAAATTGTACAAATATCTTTATTTACCAATTTCCTATGGTGTTTGTGGTTTATGTAGTGCCATGTATTATTTTGTATATGGATCATAAAAAGAGAAGCGTTTATTTTGAGTTTGTTTTTTTGTCCTACATCTTGCACAATCCACTTATTATGCAACAAATAATTGATATTTGTCGATTTTTGTCTTTGCTTTTTGGGACTTTCTCTTATTTCAAATGTTGTTATTACCTAATGAAAATCCCAGAAACTACTAAACTCGTGTCACAATGTGATTATACTCAGTTAATTGTAAGTCTCTATGTGCTGCCACAAGAAAACAGTTAAGGATGTCTTCTAATCTGTGGGATAGCGGGTGATCAGCCACACAGGGAGCTCCACAGGCTCGCAACTGTGTATTAAATGAAGGATAAATAAGCAGATGTAGTCATCATAAGGAAGGATGAGCTTTAGGCTCCTTGGGTGTGGTGTACAGCTGAAAATACAGCTACTTGATGCTGATGGCACGACATGACAGACGACAATTACAGCCAAATTATCAATTGGAATTACTTTGATAAATACTGTAATTGAGATTTTCCATCACAATTATCAAGTCGTGATTATTACATCTCAAAGCAAGAGCGGTAAAGCCTCTTCACTTTCGAATAATTGTGTCCAGATCTTTAACACATGCCCATTTCAGACTGTGACCTGAAATGAACCCGTTTTTGAGGCATGAAAGCGTCAACATGAATTATCCAACCTGGGTTTAAAGTGGGTCTGACACAACCTAGATGTAGTAGAAAACAGTGAGCAGGGATTCTATATCAACTATAGGATTATTACACTGCTATTATTGCTAGAGTTGTCTCAGCCATGACGTCTGCTCTTCTCCATAATGTTCAGGTTCAACTCTGTTGAGTGAATATATTTATACAAAATGTGACACCGTGCAACCACAGTTTAACCAGTCCGGAATGAATGGTCAGACACAGGTGTGTGTACAGCTAAAGCTCTCTCGATCAGTAAGGTGTGACAAAAGATGAATGAATGGTGTAAAAGAGAAAGAGACATACAAAAATAATTTGAGACAGAGAGAGAAATTGATTCCCATATCACAGCTGAGCCTTTTGGTTATTTAGTGCATCGGTCTCCTCACATGAAAAAACACCTCTTCTACAATGTTTTACATTTTACACATCAGCAAATTCGGTGCTGTGGAAACACGGTGTGGTATTCGCAGTGACAAAAGATGACTTTTCTTCTCACATCCTCAGTGTTTTTCACACCTCACCCTCAGATCCTGACACCAGCTTAACACTGGGCGTGAGAATCCTATTTGAGCCAGGAAACACTGATTCATGGAGCTAGCCTTCTGACAGAGTGCAGCTAAGCATCTTAGCACCACTGCTAGAAGACGAGTCATGAGTGAATGAATATGATAAAGTATGCGGTGCTAAAGTACGGCGCCTCAGGTTGCGAGCTTAACTGTTTTGTTTAGTTGGCAGACACGAGGTAGAGTCATTTTACTTAAGTCAACACAATGAGACAAAACTCCAGTATGGAGATGGTGTTTGTTTCTGTGTGATCACCTACCTCAACATCCTGCAAGCTGAAGTCGTTCTGGTCTTTGAAGTTGGCGGCCCCGGCGCTCAGCTCCATCAACATCTTGGCGATCTCGGGCTTTATTGCTGCAGTCAGCCTGCTGGCCGCCTCCATGACGTGTTCCTGCACGTCCTTCAGTTGCATAGCTGCTTTGGAATAGTGAGAGTTCCTGAACACACTGCTGAACAGGTCTGTGAGGAAGGCGCTGGCCCGGCAGAACACGTTGAGGGCATCCAAATATTTGGATATACCTTGCTGGATGTCTGCAACTGCGGTGGTGGCGCCAGAAGGAGGCGGGTGGCAGCTGCCGGGCATGCCCACCCCGGTGCCCATGGGCGAAGAGGCCGAGCAAGAGGAGGCCAGGGAGGCGCTCAAGGTCCGGCTCAGCTCAGGCATCTGGTACTGCTGGTGCTGTTGCACTTTCTGCTTGGACCCGCCGAGCAAAAAGCGACGCTTGTAGTCCATTTTACTTTCCTGCGCACTACAACAATACATAAGTGGTGCAACAGCACCGGAAGCTGTTGTTTTTAGTTTGTTTTCCCCCCGCAAAGTGCTCTTGTCCTCTTTACAAAAAACACCGAACCCAGTCCACTGTCCTGAAACTGTTCCAAGTTATGTAAAAAGACAGCTCAAGGATTCCACCTGCCAGAGGCTCATCTCAGTGTGCCTTGTAGAGAGGCAGCACAGAATTGGGTGAGGTCAGAGAGCGATCAAAAAGACTGGCAGGCTGAGTGAAATGCTTACATGCAGCCCTGCTGCAGATTTGTCAGGCCCAGCTTAAAAACACAGCACAGACACACCTCCAGATTCTCTGTTTCCAGCTTCAAACAAAAATTATCAGAATAAGGGAGGAAAAGTCAAAAACACTCCTTAATTTACTTTAAGTGATACTACAGCAAAGTTTTAAAGTGCATTAACTTTCCTTCAGAATGGGAAAAAAATCCTTCTTCATACAGTATATATAGAGTATATACACATATGTATGTACATATATATAAACCTATACCAGCCTGCACTAATAAAAGTAAAAAATCCTTCTAAAAGCTGAAAAGCAAAAATTAATCCAGGAAAATCAGACACTGGTCAACAGCACGGAGGACAAATGACAGTAAAAAAAAAAAAAAAAAAACAAGTAAGTAAATGCTGGAATCAGAGGATGTGGGTTCTTGTACACTAGCTGGTAGAGGAGCTGTGGGAGGCGAAGGGCAGACAGATCCAGTCCGTCACAAATCCTCTTCAAGAAGCAGGACTCTGCAGGCAGTGAGCGAGTGGCCAGCTGATAGCTCCGTCTGCCTGTCTGAAGTCTCCAGCAGCTTCCTGGTTTCTCCCCGGTATGCTGGCTGAGGTAGATATTACTCACCGCGGAAACAAGTGTGCTTCCAGATCTCGCTGCTCTCCGCGGATGCAGATTAGAGAGCGACAAAAGCACAAATGTATCTGTAAGGCCTCTAGGTCATTTCCTAAGGGAGGAAAGGGCAGAGACACAGAAGAGAGGGTTAACAGCATGTCAAAGAGGAAGGATGAGCTTAGTTTCAACTTTTTTACTGTTAGCCTACACCCCCAAAAAACACTGGACTGCCCAATACAACTCAAATAGTAATACTGTGACAGGAACACACATAATTTGTCAAATAATGTGCCTTTGAAAATAGTTGGTCTAGCAACAATAGTATAAAAACCTCATTGGCTGATCAGACTGAAAGCAGAAGTTGGAAAGTTCATAATTATTTTTGGGCTGCTGAGCACACCTACTTCATATTTCGAAAGTTAAAGCTACACAATAATTCACAGTTTTGTTCAGTTTTAGATACCACAATACAGTGATAATATCAAACCCTGAGTATAAATTGTGACGTCCATAATATTTTGGGATGTATCAGCTCATGTATTGACAGATACAAAACTGTTGTTTTCCTGCTCTGGTTGGAAGAGGATGACATTTAGCTGCATTTCTCTAAACTCGGTGGTAGTATTATATTACTGTTTTGGTAAAGAGCTGTGGTTTAAAGTTGGACATTTCTAGACGATTACTAACACCATACCTCACAGAGAGCGTCTCTGAAAAGAATCTCTGACAGTGTCTGGTTTAGCAGAACACAGCTGCACAGAGAAATTCCTGCAAGAAGCCATTGTTGGAAGACACACTGCGGGGTCTGTTGAGCGACGCATAGTAGGAGTCACAATACTGTTATTCAGTACCCAAGCATTAAATGACGACTTGTCCTTCTCCTTTTGGCCTTTCCGCTTGATTATAACATTTCTACATTGTCAAGATCAATAGGGAAGTTGGCCTCACATCTCTTACTACAAGTAGCTAACTCAAAGACAAGGCCAAAGGGTAGCCGATGACTGTAGATTTCAGAAAAACATGTTTAAGACTGAACATAGTTCATGACATTTCTAACTAGGAATAAATACTGATCTGAAGTCATCTAAAATTAAACATGTAAAGCAAACTAAAAGAAATCTGGAACTTGAAATAAAAACTACTAGGGCTGGGATGATTCACCCATCTCCTGATTCGATACTATCACGATACTTGGGTTTAGCCGTGATGTCTAGCTCTGCTTTTCCTGGCAATGTGTGGAACCCAAAGTGTTTCCATACTTTACTGTATGTGTAGTGTTAACCACTTTGGATTTAAAATGTGAGTTGTGCAGGTCGTATCCACCCGAACCCTCCGTTGTTTTGTACTTCCTCATTTTGGCTCGCTGCGGTTTGTTTTGGTCGATGGATACGGAACGGATATGACTTTGTTACTTTGACTACAACAATAAAACCGCTAACTTCCTTCTACCTCCGCATAGACTCAAATTAAGCAAATATATCGATTCAGGCATTAAAATATCGTGGGGGAAAAAATCTCGATACATAGGTGATCGATTTTTTTTCCCAACCCTAAAAACTACCTTAAATCAGCTTCAGAAAGAAATTTGTTTTTGTTTTCTTTCCATTTCCTAAAACGAAAAGTTTCTATAATAACTTTTATTTGGTGAAAACATTTTTTGGAGGTGAAACTGTATTCAATATTCTGATTTTGTGTTATGCTGTAGGCTAGTAGGTGTAACTTTCAAAGGAAACAGTCCATCACTAAACCTGTTCCTTTGCTATGTGGCGCCCTTGCGGCACTGGTTGATACAGACACACACACACCCTCCTGATGATATTACACTCAATGGGACACCAAACATCAACATGACAGACTAATCTGTGAGATACACAGCTCGATATACAGCAGCGCTATCACTCTGTGGAACATTCAGACTCTGTTATCTTGTAGCACCATGCTGGAAGCTTCTGTGTTTTGGGATGAGTCAGGAAAAGAAACTCGTGAAAAAAAAAAACGTACCCAACTAGATAACACTAGCCTTGCGTCATTGTATGCTAAGCGGCTGCGTAGTGGCCTTACATGCGTAGCTTCCATTATGCATCCCCGCCAACATTCTCCTGACCTTCAAACCTCACTTCCTTTCCCAAACATAGGGGTACGCCCGGCACGAAACAGCCCACCCTCATTTGTCCCAGATCTGTTAAGTGGAGAGACAGAGCCAAGGGAAACTAGTGACCTCCTCATGAGGGGACAACAGAGATGTGCCTCCCATTTTTTTTTTAACTCTTACATTACAGGCAAGTTTTTAAGTTTTAAGTTAAGAAATCAACAACACTTGTTCTAACAGTGTAACTTGTTTACAACTTCCAAAGCTTTTCTAAGATATGTACACGCTAGTGTTTTTTTTCTAAACAAAGCTTGGTGATTTCCACAAAACAAAAGCTGCTGTATTAACTAGTTCAATTAAATAAATCACATCAGAGGTTGCTTGTAGGTTACGGTGGTATTTCACTTTTTTAAGATCTTTGTATATACTAAGGACTAGGGCTGGGATGATACAACTATCTCCCGATTCGATACTATCGCGATACTTGGGTGCCGATTTGATAAGTATTGCGATTCGATATTACTTTTATTGCAATTTTTGTTAACTTTTTTAACACTAGACCATGGAAAAAAGTTCAATCATACATTTCAACGGGAAATGTACTTTGGAAAATATCTAAATTGATACAGTAAAAATGTTGGATTTTGAGCATGTATGTAGTCGGAGATGTCCTGAATTCAAATATACTTCCATACTTTACTGTAAGTGTAGGGTTTACCACTTGGAGTGTATATGGAGTGTATATGACATCACGTTACCCAGACTACAACAATAAAAGCCGGAATTTCTTTCCACCTCCGCATAGACTCAAATGAAGCAAATATATTGATTCTGGCATTAAAAAATGTATTTCAAAATTGTAAAAAAAAAATAGATTATTTTTTCCATCCCTACTAAGGATGTACCGCTCCAGTATGCCAGATCAGTATCATCACCACATTAAACAGTTTCTTTGTCAAAGTCATTATAAAATTCAGTGTTTCCATCAGTTACATTGAGTCCCATTGAGTCCCAGCAGGTGGCTTTGATTCATCCCCTTGTGTTTTCCTATGTAAGCAATTACCATTGGACTTAATCTGCTACCAAACCTCATTGTAGCTGTATTGTAAATTCATCAACAGAATATCACACCAGAGTCCACCATCACCTCTCAGCCTTTTGGCAACAACCCGGAGTTTAAAAAAAGTTTTCTTAACTGTACACAAACATACACCATCAACTAACAAACTGGGCAGATAAATTCAAGGACCAGTCCATTACTGGCTCTTTAAGGATTAAGTTTCTGGGTGAACAGCACATGCAAACTGTCTACTTGTTACTCAATGGCAGTTTGAGAGCAGCTAACTAGTGCAACAGTGCAGACCTGTAATCCCAGGGATTACAGGGAGAACCTGCCAGGTGCCCCACAATGCCTGCTAGTTGACACAGTTAATAGGATATTCACTTCTGCGAGGTAAACAGGAAACCTGAGCTTAGCTAGCCTGGAGCTAACCGCAGTACAGAAATCAGAGGATTTTTACTTTTTCTTCTTTAAAAATTACTCAAACCGATTAATCGATTATCGAAATAGTTGGTAATTAATTTAATAGTTGGTAACTAATCGATTAATAGTTGCAGCTCTATTTAACTGTGTGCTTTAGTATTTCTTCGAAACACTATTGTCACATGCAATACAGAATGAAATGGAGGACCTGCTCACAGCTGGATATAATTAAAGCTAACTATGTGGACAGCGGTGAGACCGCTTTAGGAAGGTGGTGTGGAAGACCAAAAGTTAAATATTTAATCTTAGAGAAAAACATTGTGCTTTTTTGTTAGATTTAATTAGCAGTGGTATTCCAAAAGTCACAGTTTGACATCCGTTGACTCACTGACTCACATCTTTTCTCATTCCCCGATGGTAAAAACATGCTAAATCACATAGATTTGTTTGTATATCAAATGTTAAAACATTATACTATGATGATTTCTAAATAGTATATACTTTGTGTTGTATGGTATTGAGACATGACGTGGTTTTAACTAATTCTGTGGATTTTGACTTTTCTGAGAGTGAAAGCCTCATCTTGGTTGGATGTAGTTTATGGCTCCACGCTCCTCAGAGTGAATAACAAAAGTAGGAACTGATTAAGCGCAGTGAGTCACAGTCCATTCAGCCTGAACAACAGAGCCAGATTTTTTTGGGAGAAAATTATGGGCTACTTGCTTTGTTCCATGGTTGTTCCAGGCAGATATAAATTATCTCTGTAACGTTGTTAGAGAGTGTTAGTTGTCTACATTTCCTTCCTGGCTATAAAATTCCGTAAGCAGAGGTTATCCCGAGAGGAGCAGCAGACACGGCATCAATATTAATGAGGCCTGCTGGCTTCTCGGGGTAGCTCTACTGGCTGCCAGCCTCCTGTTGCAGGGCACACTGTATTAGAGTTGCACCCAAACAAACACATGTGATAGGAGAGTCCCTCCGGATGCACTGGAGTTGTGCCAGCCCACTCTAACGTCCTTCCTCCAGCAGGGGCTGCTTGGGGCTAATGTTAGCTCTACTTCCCCACTCACCGTACATGTCAGCTGCTCAGCTTCAACAGGAAGGGGGTTAAGGTTTCCTGGAGCAAGCTCCCTGTCGCCAGTAACAAAAACATCAAACCGAGTACGCCACTGGGTAGGGGTATGTAGTAAATCACAGTACCAGGTATGATTTACCTGTCTGTGCAAACCTCCGGGTAAAACAACTGCAGCTATCAATACACAACTAGGGGGCATTTTTAAAAGCGGCAGCATTTTAGCAACAAGCTCCAAAATGCTTTTTGTTGTCTTCACTAAAGTAAGTCTCATAACCTACCAAAAAATTACTATGAATGTTGGCTTTTGCATACAACTCCTGTGAAACAACCTACCGTGCTTTCATTATGGGAAACGTATTTACTCGGGCTGTCAAATTTAACTCAATAACAACGCGTTATTGCAAATTCGTTTTAACCCTACTTATTTCTTTAATGCATTAACACAACTTGCGATTTTTAATTAACCTCTTAAAAATCTGACAGGCCACCGTTGGGCCTGGCCGCTATTCGATCGTCCAGAGGTTGTAGCAACCTCAGTTTTAAAGCTAGAATGAAGATACTTTCATCATATGAAACTAGGTTGTCACAAAAGAAGCTAAAAAACGCTTAAACTTGTGCTAAATGTTAGCGGGGGAAAACTGTCATTGCCATTTTAAAAAGGGGTCCCTTGACCTTTCACCTCAAGATATGTGAATGAAAATGGGTTCTATGGGTACCCACGAGTCTCCCCTTTACAGACATGCCCACTTTATGATAATCACACGCAGTTTTGGGCAAGTCACAGTCAAGTCAGCACACTGACAGCTGTTGTTGTCTGTTGGGCTGCAGTTTACCACGTTATGATTTGAGCATATTTTTTATGCTAAATGCAGTACCTGTGAGGGTTTCTGGACAATATGTCATTGTTTTGTGTTGTTAATTGATTTCCAATAATAAATATATACATAAATTTGCATAAAGTAAGCATATTTACCCACTCCCATGTTGATAAGAGTATTAAATAATTGACAAATCTTCTTTTAAGATACATTTTGAACAGATAAATAATGTACAACTAATTACGATTAACTATGGACAATCATGCGATTAATCGCAATTAAATATTTTAATCGATTGTCAGCCCTAGTATTTACACCAGGATGGTGCCCAGTACATCTACACCCTTTTACTACTGGCCACTGAGCAGCTCCACTCAAGCATACAAGTGCCATTGCTCAAAGGCACCTTCACACCAGTTTTTGAGAAGCATTTGCCTTTAATTTTATTCACTCTCCGCACACAGATTTCCCAACAGATTTGACTAACTAAACCCTCTGGTCGCAAGCCCACTTCTGTAACCTTCGGGATACTGCCACGCGTTATACCAACAGCAGTTACTGTTGGATCTGCAGCCATACTGTATTTGTGACTGTCACATCACAGCTAGGTAGTTTAATAGCTGCGGATGGGGCAGCTGTTACCCATGCTGACAGCTCCTTATCCATCTGCCACTGTGAGGCAAACACGGGCCCTCTGACGCTCCAGCCACAGGCCCGACATTAGCTCTCTCATGAAGTCTATTTCAGCCTCCATGGGCAAAACAGCTGCCCTACGGTCCACACCGCACTGTTTTTAGACGCTCCAAAAGGTTCAGCTCAAAGAGAAAAAAAACGTTCTCCCCTACATCTGTTGCCAATGAAGCAAAGGAATGCACTTCCCCAGAACCCTCTTACTGCGGGTTCAAACGAGCACAAAAAAGCAGGTCAGGAAAAACCGACCATACATTTGCAAAACAACTCCTCGAAATATTGTGTCATTGTGTACAATAAAAATATAAATGAAACTAATAGAGTTTGGAGAGCAAGACTGTTTGTTTTATAGGAGAGCTTCACTGAAGACATTCCACAGAGCAGATAAGCTATAGGAAAGTCTGAGACTCAGCAGACAGGTCAAGGAGGTCAGTCCAAATGACAGGACAAGTGCCGTGAGCAACTGTGTGACAGGAGTTGAGCCAGGCTCCTCTTGCCCGCAGAACACAAGGAGAGTATTGTGGCAGGCCCTGGTCTCCTCATACCAGCACACAGAAAAAAAAACACTCTTGCACATGCAGCTGCATGACTTTGTGAGAGGAAGAGAAAAATAAAGGACTTGGCTACGATTTGATATTAACTGTAGGAATAGGTTTTCTGCCATCAATATCACCTGGAATTATTTTGAAGGCAGCTGCAGGTTTCGGTGGTTTGAGTTTGGTTTTGTTCCCATTTATGTTCTGAGGGTTTAGAACTAAAAATACATTTACTTTGATACTCAGTTATCATAAAAAAAAAGCTGTCCATATATACATTTTTCTGTGAAATCGTAGCCAGTTCTGCTAGGTTGTATTTTTTGGCAGATTCTACACTTTCTAAAGCAGTAGTGAAACCTTGCCTGCTGCTGAAAGCAAACCACTGTTGAGTAAGTTAGGACAAAACCTAATACTCCTATCAGTCAAGAGGCTGATACTGTTGGTGAACAGGCTGGATAATATTAGGCTAACCTGTACTGTCATAGCAGACATTGTAAGTAGCTTATGGCTCCAATAAAAATAGCAGACTCGCCACTCTAACAAAGGACTTACATACTTGAGGGCCCCACAGGTCTGTGTCGCATATGCAAACACACATTTCAACATGTACCTTTGCCTTAATAAAATGTGCAACACTGAAAAAAAGAGAAAACCATTAATTTACTAATTAATTTAAGTGTCACCAGGGGATTTAAGATGATAATGGCCTTCTAAATGGGCACATTAATGCCAATAAATAAGAAGTCCCATCTGATTTGATCTAATCTAATAGAGCATTTGCACAAAGCATAACATGCCTTTCAGTGTTCGACTGATGGCAAACAGAATTAGCTCAGACATCCTCTCTAGCATAGCAGAGTACAATAGTGTGTGTTTAGTGTGCCCAACTGGTGGGTTTCAACAAGTGATGAAAGGCTCTGACGTCAGTTCCATTCATGAAAGGCCGGTGGCAACCTGTGGGGATGAAAATGCTTCCCTCAGCCTATACTGAGCAGGCTGCTATATACTGAGGTTGCAGGTTGTGCTGCATGCCAGCCACCAGGGTGCTGTATTTTTAGCAGGGACAAGAGTACGAATTTATTCTTCCAATTTAGGCACAATGAGACAGGATATGGAGGTGCCATAGAAGTCAGGCTTGGTCACACAAACCGCAAAACTGTTCCTAGTATTTCAGCACCGGAAAATCAAGCCAAACACCAGAAAGTGCAAAAACTTGACGTAATTATAAGTCACAGAAACCTCCAGCCTTCTGCACAGAGGAGAAAGAAAGGTCTCCTTTACTACATGTGTAGAATACGTTGACAGGTATGATAACAACAGGATATAGTAAGGTGGTGGAGTCAGGAAACATATACTTTTAAACAGTGGACCCTGGTTCAAGCCACTGCTGAAGTGAACATCAAATCTCTACCAGCTCTCCTATTCACTGTTTGGTAGCCAACCCTGACTTACAACCTAATCATAGAAAGGCACAAGCAAATGATATTTCCTGCAGGGATTAATAAAGATAGGCATCACATTACATGAGAGCCTTGATTCTTGTTTTATTTGATCATCTCTAGTGCATGAGCATTCATGCATCTCACTGGGAACATTTGACTGAGGGGCGAATAGCTGACCACAAGCTAAGTCTAAATTGGTTTCCCGGGAGACAAGGGTGACATTTCCCATGCTGCAAGCCCCGTCCCTTTATCTGTAAACCCGGCTAGCTGCTTCCCTTCTGGATGAGGATCTGGCATCTTCTTCAATTCTGCCAAGAAAATAGCCTATTTGTTTCAAGTGTACAAAATAAACTGTGCTAACCAAGCAGTAGATGAAACAGCAGTGGACTAGAATAGATGCCTCGCTGTAACATCCCCTGTTACAGAAGAAGCAGACCTCCGCCCCCTGACCAGTGCAAATAGTGTTGTTAGTTTTGTGCATCCAAATGAAAATCCTGTCACACAATACAAACTCAAATAAGCCTCCATCTCTTTGATGCATGGGCCGGCTGAACTTGTTGTATGTAGGTGGATATTATCTAACACGATGATGGAACCGCATCAAAACCATCCATTGCTTTTAACTCTTAGGCCAGAGGTGGACAACATCGCATAACTATCACAGAGCATTATCATTCTTATATTTGATGGTCAGTCTCTTGATTTTCTAGCAAATATTACCATTGCCATGACGTCTAATTCAATGTCCATTTTGTACAGTAAAAATATACTCCTTCAGTGCCGCTTTGATATGTTTCTTCATCCAGTGTTCTGTACCATTTTTATCAGAGGTTTGAGTTCAATAATATATTAACTTAGATTTAAGAGGCACTAAGCCAGTGTGTCCTAAAATGTTAGTTAAAAATCTTTCAATAACAAAGAATCGTGCCATAAAAACTATCCCTACAAAGCATCAAAACATGATATTAAAGTATTAAGCATTTTTAATATGATGATACACACTTCGGCTTGTTTTTTTATGCCAATTAGACATAATTGTTTACAATTAAGAGACCACTTGATTAGTTACTACCAAGCTATATATTTGAGCCATGCCATGGAGGTTTGCTTTGTCAAAATCTCAAACTTCTGATATAAAAAAGCTAGTGGCCACAGACACTTAAAAAAACGTCTGGTCCAATGACTCCAATCTGAGAGAAGAAAATAAACTCAATAAACAAAATGTTGGAATTCCCAGGGTCTAATAATACCGTGGCCTGGGTCGACTCACCCTTGCCCCAGCGGAGACTTCTCTGTAACACTCATCCGTATAATCTAAAACTGTGCAGCGAGAGAAACCTTAGAAAGCTCCTTTGTTGAAGGAAATAGCATTCAGGTCTGTGGAGACAGTGTCCCTAAGCACAGGCCAGGCTTGTACTCCACCCGAGGCAAGCGCAAACAGTAATCTTGTGACTGTATGTCGACTTCCTCACGCATGCATCCGGATTCAATGTTGGACTAAGGAAAAGTATCTCTCCTGGTCATATCACATGTTGACAAATACTGACAACAAAAAAAGAGAAAGAAAACTAGTTCACTAACTGTGATGGCCATTCAGGCACACAGATGACTAAGCTATTGAAAATAACAAGTTTAAAAACAGACAGGAATTTTGCAGAGCAAAGCACGAATTTCTATAGCGACACAGCTGTGGCAGATGTCAACACGTACTGTAGGTTCAGGGTTGTTTCAATGAAAGCTGTACGACCCTGCAAAACTCAACAGATGGAATGCAATGACATTTACATGAATGCCTCCTTCTAAGTCTGAAATTACACTATCAAACTTTATTACAGACACAGGGTTCAGATAAAAGACAAGACATTACATATAGCCTAATAAATTACATATAAAAGCACGATAAAAACTCATGGTTTAAAAAGAATATAATTCGGTGTCCTACAAATAGGCAACGATACTAATGTCTCCGCAGCTGGGATTTTAATGTCAGTCAATACTATACTGGGCCCCCATTCAACATCATCAACATCCATACGATTTTATAACCAGGATTGGAAATTAACTTTTTTTGTCCACCGGCCAATTTGGCTGGTGGATTCCAAATTTTACCAGCCACTCAATAGATTACTATTGTTTTTTTGGCTGGTGATGAGTGAAACAAATCTAGCAGCCACTTGCATATTTTACCAGCATTTGGCTAGTGGCTGGTGCTAATTTCCAGCCCTGCTTATAACTGAAAACAACACAAACAACTTTCTGTATAATTCAAAGTTTAAAAGGTAATAACCTTTTAGTCATATTTCTCAACACTGTACTTTGCATTATAAAAGGCAGCAAAAACAAATACACCACTTCAACCAAGTATTAAGGTCAACAAGGCCACTAGCAACATTTAATTTCCCAGTTATCTATTTATAAAAAAGCATCCCCCATTAAAATATGGATGATATAATGGCAATGAAAGCTGACTTTCAGATTCCACCAGTGAACAATTTGGCTGCTTATGACAAACCTTGTTACAGCCCTTCAGACATCCAGTGCACACACACACCATCAAATCACTGACTGTGATCAGGACCAATCTCCTTGTTCTATATGATCAAATCCAATGGGCAACTAAATGGTTACTGCTACTTTAATTTCCACACTCCAACGACCAAAACAGGAAACACTCTCCATTATTTTGTCAAAACACAGCTTCGTTGCTAGACTGTAAAATGCCTACACTCATAGAGAGAAGTGGGCCAATGTTACATATTAATGCAATTCCAGATATCTCCTCTGTTCTGTAGAGACTATATAAAGCCACATTACCAACACTACTGTGGTAGTGTAAGTTACTGTTTTTGTATTTGCATTATTTACAACCAGTCTGATAAAAGAAATAGTTCCTAGATATTCTGTTGCATGATCCAAAACAATCACCATTTCTGTACATTTGTTTTTCTGTGAAATGCATTGGGAGGATAATATTACAACACCTCTGTGGTAGTTACTCCAGATAATTCCTCTGTACTGTAGAGAGTATATAAAGCCACGTTACCAACACTACTGTGGTTGTGTAAGTTACTGCTCTTGTATATTTGCATTATTTACAACTAGTCTATAGAAATTGATCAAAGAAATAGTTCCTAGACATTCTGTTGCATGATCCAATCACCATTGCTGTTCATTTGTTTCCTGTGCAATGCATTGGGAGGATAAGATTACAACACCTCTGTAGTAGTTACTGCTGCTCTCTACACAGTATCTAACACAACACGGTTACACTGGATATTAATGCAATTCCAGATATCTCCTCTGTACTGTAGAGACTATATAAAGCCACATTACCAACACTACTGTGGTTATGTAAGTTACTGCTCTTGTATAGTTGCATTATTTACAACCAATCTATAGAAATTGATAAAAGAAATAGTTCTGTTGCATGATCCAAACATTCAATCACCATTTCTGTACATTTGTTTTCTGTGAAATGCATTGGGAGGATAAGATTACAACACCTCTGTAGTAGTTACTCCAGATATCTCCTCTGTACTGTAGACTATATAAAGCCACGTTACCAACACTACTGTGGTTGTGTAAGTTATGCATTATTTATAACCAGTCAATAGAAATTGATAAAAATAAATCGTTCTTAGACATGTTGCATGATCCAAAACATTCAATCACCATTTCTGTACATTTTTTTCCTGTGAAATTCATCAGAGGATAAGATTACAACACCTCTGTAGTAGTTACTCCTCTTGTATTCGCATTATTTACAACCAGTCAAAAGAAACTGATAAAAGAAATAGTTCCTAGACATTCTGTTGCATAATCCAATCACCATTTCTGTACATTTTTTTCCTGTGAAATGCATTGGGAGGATAAGATTACAACACCTCTGTAGTAGGTCTCTATACAGTCATCAAACACAGCACGGTTACACTGGATATTAATGCAATTATGCATTTAATATTGCAACTTCAATGAGGCAGAAAACTAAACAAGTTGTGTACCTTGCTATGAGTATTATTTTAAACCCCAGATCACTATTTAGCAGGAAGGTGTAACAGAATCCCCCGCTAGCAGCAGTTAGCCGGTTTCATCGAAACTCTCTCTGGGATGACATGGCCCCAAGTCATGGGAACACTATGTCGCAGCTATTAATACGGCCTTTTTAACGCCCTTAAATGTGCAGAGTCGACCAGAAAAGGCTTTCAGTGCAACACCAACACACCAGACGTTAGAAAAAGCCGACTACACCGTTACACCGACGGTTAGATAGCCGGTGTCCGCTGCATTCACCGACTTTGACACTCGCCCACTGCATAACTTACAAACCAAGAACGCCCATGTCCATTATCGGACATGCAGTCAAACCAGGTCGCTGTTAAACTATAAAAGCTCATTAACTTCCTAATTTCTCTCACCTGCATTAGCCACGACTTATCCAATGTCAAAGACGTGGTATCAAATCAGTGGAGCAGAAACGAGCCGGTTGCAATGAAAACATAAAATAACCGATACCAACCAATCGCTCCTCCTTCGCTTAGCCTGTACTAGGCGGATGCGCTTCATCAGTAAGACATCAAATTTGCAAAATATGTGTATAAATGCACAAAAAATATCACATGCAATTTGCAGATATCTCTTAAAAACATGTGTCCAGATGTTTATGTGTGGTGTAATATTTAAATTATGATGAAGAAAATGGATTCATGTGTGTGAGAGTGAGGTGCGTCCGATAATGGACGCATCATCGGTTCTAAAGCTAGCCACCTAGCTAAAGCGGAGCTAACGTTAGCTTCTCCAGCTAGCTAGCTCTCTGCGACACGGTTTGGAAGAAAGCTCCGGTAAATGTAGACGGCCCAGTGCTTACTCAGTACCGGCTAACAACAGTCAGCACCAAAAGGCACCAAAGGAAAGCAGAACAGCTCCAGTAAAACATGAGTAAATGATGTTAGTAGAGGTTTAAGTTAATCAGCTCATCGCTCACCATCTCTCGGCTTCCACCCTCCTGACAGCGAATCACTCTGTCTGTCTGTCTGAGACCACCGGGGAGACCACGGCAATAAAATACACAGGCTTCCGGTGGAACCTTCACAATAAAACACGGTACAGACAATTTGTATAAACAACATTATTTTTTAGGAAAAACACACTGGTCCAAATTTTGTGAGATTTTAAACCTGGTTTAAATGTATTCATTTATTTACATTTTTACTTATGTATTTCCAATCATTATTTTCCATATTTTCATATACATTGTATTTTCATATAATTACAGATTTTAATAGGCGTGTTTATTGTTTATTGTTTATTTATTTTGACCAATTTCAGACTACACAACATAACAAAAAAATAAATGAACAATATACAGTGCAGGAACTATACTATACTATGTAACTATAATTATTACCTTTTATCTATGGTTTAAATATATTCATTTATTTACTTTTTTACTTCTGTATTTCCAAATATTATTTCCCATATTTTCATATAATTACAAATTTTAATAGGCTTACATACAATGAAATACTTGATATCTGGGTGTTTATTGTTTCTTTATTTTTGCACAATTTAAGACTACACAACATAACAAAAAAATAAACAGGGTACAGACAAAAATAATCTTGTATAAACAACGTTTTTTGAGGGAAAGCCACCGGTCCAAATTTTGTGAGATTTTAAACCTGGTTTAAATATATTCATTTATTTACATTTTTACTTATGTATTTCCAAATATTATTTTCCATAGTTTCATATACATTGCAAATTTAATTGGCATACATACAATGAAATACACGATATCTGGGTGTCACTTTAATTTCAATTCAATTCAGACTTTATTGCAGACTTAAGGTCCAGATAAGAAAAAAGAAAAAACAACAACAATACATTACATATAATACATTACAATACAGGAAGCACTATAAAAAGTCATGATTAAAAGATATAAAAAATATAAATACCAAAAATATATATACATACATCAATGCCTTACATATAAAGAACTATACCAGTGCCTCCACAGCTGTGATTGGTACCATGTAGTGCTAAATCTGATGCAGACGTTATGTCTATTTAAGACTCAAAAATGTATGAGCTAAAAGATCATGAAAGCATTATGTTAGGATTGATATAGTAGGACAACATGTGTATTCAAGTGCAAGTGGAACCGTAAGTATATAAAAATTATATTTATAAAAAAATTATATTTATTTTTATACTTCTATCTCTGTACATCTTTATACTTTTTCGAGAATACTGGTTTTCTCATCAGAGCAAATAACTGTGATTAACATATTAACAAATTAAAGAAATATAACAATGCATAAATGTAAGTGTGTCATAAAGGCATATTGAGGGGTTAATAAGTCATAATGATCACCTTAACAAACTAATCCTTATGATTATTTCAGGGCATTTGTTAATGTCTTACACTTCATTTTGAAATTAAAATGATTATAACTGCAGTAACACACACCCAAATCTAAACAATATGAAGTGGTGTGAGAGGAATTATTCACAGTTTTTGTTCCCCCAGGAAAAAAATGCTGCTCTCCAAAAAACGATAAAGACTCTAAAATAGAAAGTGGGTCACCAAATATTATTATGAGTCATTAGAAGTCTTCTACTTTTCATATTTCAGTAGTGTGCCCCTACTATGCTATATGCTCCACACAGTATCTACTGGATATTGCCTGTCATGCTGGTGATGTGGAAATGTACATTTATTCTGTAATTGTAAATCCTTCTGAAATATATCAGCTGCCTACATTAGCAACAGTGTTTAAATATATATATTTTAAATGATTCCCTTCAGATAATCTCTTATCAATATCCTTTGGTCAAATCATTTAGACCATTTGCTGTTGTTCTTGTCCTTTTGATTCACCACTCTGACTATGCCTAAAAACAGAATAATTAGTGTATTTCTAGCTAGGCTTTTCTCGCCCTCTAGTGTTTAATAAAGAACATTACACCCTGCTCTCTATATATTTAAAAACAGCCACTTGGGTGCGTTGAGGTCCACAGATGCTGCTGGATGCAACAGTTTCATTCGTATGATATAAAAACATATATATGCTACGTTGATATCTAATGCATATTGTTCTGTTTTTATTATATAAGTACAAACACAGAAAATACAGCTCCATGGTGATGCAATATAAAATACAAAAGCATAACACACAATACATAGAGCAGTACAATTATATACAACATAGGAATTTTTATCCATACAAACACATAAAAAAAAGCACATAGATATTTAAATAAATGAGTAAATAGATGATAATTATTATAGATAATAATGATTGAAGACAGAAAAGGAGGAAGGATGACAATCTTCTGTTCCTTAAATTATAAATATATAAACAAATAACTTTAAATGTACTGGTATATCATATCTTTTACTTCAAAGAGATTATTTGAATGGAATCATACAATTTTTTATTTGTTGTTAACTATTGTACCTTGTTAATTAGAGTCTTAGGGTTGACTTTTATACAAATTAATATCTGTATATATCAAACAATATTAAGTAACTTTGATAAACTGTTGTCTGTAATGTAAGAGACAATGTATTGTGCAATGACTGTTTCTAATATAGACAGCTAATATTTCAGAAGAGTGCAATGAGTGCAACAGTAGAATGAACTGTACTGTCTGTACCATCTGATGAACTACGTGCCACTGTGTTGCTACACTGATGACGCTCCCCTATCAACATGCACCGTAACCCTGCAGGACAGTGTGGAGGTGTGACATGCACAAGCCCTGCATATAGTGTGGTCTCTTGTAGGAGGGGCGTGTGTGGATCTGGTCTGGCCACCCTTCAAAAAGCTCTCCCCATGACCTGCACGGTCCCACTCAGCCAGGCCAGTTGAGCACAGCAGAGCACAGGAAGCCTCTCAGGACTCATCATGGGACTCACACAGGACCCCAACTTCCAAAAGCTGCAGGACTGGTACACAGCCCATGCCCTGAACCTCAACATGAGGCATATGTTTGAGTCTGACAAGGAGAGATTCAACAAGCTCAAGTATGCATCCTATTGAAACTATTTTATTGTGTAAAATATTGTGTTTGTATGTAAATAAGCTGTATTATTAGTGTGACTTTGCCGGTTCTGTAATCTGTTGACAGTCAAGTTCACATGATAATGTTCTGATGGCATTCCTGCTATGCAACTGTGCAGCTTCATTACATAATACTGAACACTAGACGTCAAACCACCACCACAATCATCCTGTTTGTTTAGATATTGTATTTATTTTTAGTTAGGAAATGTCACAGTCGTTGTTCTAGTCACTCATGTCTTTCTGTGTTTTGACAGCCTATGCATGAAAACTGAGGATGGAGACATTCTTCTGGATTACTCCAAGAATCTCGTCACCGATGAAGTCATGAAGATGTTGGTTGATCTGGTAAATACATTTCCATCTTAAATATTTGTCGCTTTTTAAATGCTAAAGTATATTGGTTTATTATCTCCCTAATAATACAGTTGGATTAAGAGCTGATATGGGCAGCTGTGAGGTGGAATTCCTATCAGTCCTTGCAGAAGACAAAATAATCATCAATTTGAATCATAGCCACAATATACCATTCAATACTGACATATGCATTTTATATATCTGTCTGCTTCTGTAATTAACAAATGTATTGTCTGTTTCAGGCCAAGTCGAGAGGCATTGAAGCTGCCAGAGAGAAGATGTTCGCTGGGGAGAAGATCAACTTCACTGAGGTGCTCATTGTTGATCACATGTCAGCTGTAACTTGACTTAAAGCCGTCTTTACCTCTTGACATTTATGCTGGTGGGGGTGAAACAGCCACTGACACAGCACTCGCAGCATGTGACACAATAACTCCTGCACATATGTTTTGGGCTTGTTTAAAAATGAACATTGAATACAGTAAATTTAACAGCTGAGTCTTTTTTTAACTCTTTGATCAATAACAGTATAAGCAGTAGGTGCTAAGTATGTCTGTGTGTGTTTTGTTTCCCTGTGTGCTGTGGACATGAAGGGCCGTGCTGTGCTCCACGTGGCTCTGAGGAACCGCTCCAACAAACCCATCATGGTCGATGGCAAGGACGTGATGCCAGATGTCAACAAAGTTCTTGAGAAGATGAAGGGCTTCTGTCATGTGAGTGGAATGCACCAACCAGAAAGATGCAAAATCACTGGAGTTGACACATTTCACAGTATGAGTTTTAGCAATCCTGCTCATGAAGGTTTGATGTAGCTATCATACATAATGTTTCTGATGATTGTGTTTGTCTGTTGCAGAGAGTTCGTAGTGGTGAGTGGAAAGGCTTCACAGGAAAGGCCATCACAGATGTCGTCAATGTCGGCATCGGAGGATCTGACCTTGTGAGTGTAATTTCTGGGAAGATTTTGATGCATTTTATTGCAAAATCACACAAATCACACTGCCCAGTACAGCCACAGTCTTATCTGAACTTGAACTTGACTTGCAGGGCCCCCTGATGGTGACTGAGGCCTTGAAACCTTACTCAAAAGGTGGCCCACGTGTCTGGTTTGTGTCAAATATTGATGGAACGCACATCGCCAAAACCCTGGCACAGCTGAATGCTGAGACGACCCTCTTCATCATCGCATCAAAGGTAGCTGATCACGGAGCACATCTTTTGAAACTGCACCAGAGTAACATCTCACATCAGAAGAGAAATTCCTTCTGATTCACATTTATGTTTACATAATTTTGTTAAACATCTTTCGTGTATGAACCAGTTGTAAATTTTCCAATCAGGCAGATAAATCTGGTTGTGCTGCAAGCCATGAGTTGCTCTCTCCAGAAAAAGCGACTGCTAAAAGATTAATAACAGTTACTCTAAAATGCACCTATTCATGGGGATTGTTTTTACTAAGCACAGGCAATAAGATTCTTCATTTTCCAGTTTCTGTTGATGTGCCATTCTGTACTGAAACTCTTGAGTTCCTCTTTTGCAGCCAGATATACCATAAGTTTAGTTGCATTATATATTAATACTTGGTTATCTATGTATCTAATTCTCCGTTTATAGACATTCACCACCCAAGAGACCATAACCAACGCTGAGTCGGCCAAAGCGTGGTTCCTTGAACATGCCAAAGATGTGAGTATGCAGCAGCCTCAGACAGCAGCAACATTTTGTCAGATGGACGAATGATGACCTTTAATCATATCCTCTCTATGATTCAACAGAAAGCTGCTGTTCCCAAGCACTTTGTGGCCCTTTCCACAAATGGAGTAAGTCACAAAACACTATTTTATAGGTTTGACCTTCTCTCTCTGTCCAGACATCTGAGCCTAACTGTCCTCTCTGTCTCCCCCTCAGCCCAAAGTGAAGGACTTCGGCATCGACACAGAGAACATGTTTGAGTTCTGGGATGTGAGTGCTCTTTTAGCCTTAAAGCAGACTGTGTGTGTAGTGTACAGCAGGTCCTGTCTTCATCCACACACAGACTGCATGGGATGGGGGGCTGCAGGCAGTAGCTATAAATAAGCGAGGCTTTTGACCTGTGAAGTAGGTGGTACCGACGCTCTGTCCGCCAGCTGCTGAGTAATCAGAAGCCTCTCTCTTCAGACTCAGTTATTATTGGTAGCGACCTTCTCTCTCGCAGAGGTTACTGTAAAGGCTGGGTTGAATCAAAGGTCAGGGAGCTGCATTCAGTTACAATATGCCCTTTATATCACGGAAAAAATGGCTGCCAGTGTTTTACACTGTATACAGAATATACAGTATCATCTGTCCCTAGGAGAGAGAGAGAGAAAACTCGACCAATGGGACTTATGCAAAATATCAAAGGCTAAATGATGAAGTGCTAAGTGAACTACGCTGCTCATGTTAATGCATATTATGGCTTATGATTAATTACATTAATGTTGTCCCGCAGTCAGCACCTTCTGTTGTGTGCAATGCTTGTTACTCTTTCATTAAAAGCACACATTTTGCAAAGCAGTTTTGTTTAAGGCATGGATATATTTTCTGTATTTTCTGGGGTTTTTTCTTCTTTTTAGTGGGTTGGTGGTCGTTTCTCCTTGTGGTCTGCAATTGGAATGGCCATTGCCCTGCACATTGGTAAGTACAGTGAAAACTCATTTTTCTATTTTTTTTTACATTCAAAAACATTATGACTTTGGTGCCTCCCACTTGTATTATCAAAAAACTCAATTTCAAGGATACTCCAGACATTTAGACCAGAGGGTGGTGCTCAATGACAAGTCAAGGCATCACCAGAGTTATTACAATTCATCCTGAGGTAGACATACGGTAAATGTCTGTACAAAATGTCATGGCAGTTCCTCCGATAGCTGGTGCGATATTTAAGTCTGGACCAAAGTGGTGGACTGTCTTACTGACCAACATTTTGCATCCCTAGAACCACATCGCTAGCATGGCTAAAAACTGTACACACAATGGCTTTAGTAAGTCAATAGGACTTTATCTTGCTGATATTTGGTGGAGAGACACTCTGAAAATACAAGAATCATTCCACACAATCAGTCTGTTATATCAATAGTTTATTCAGTCAGTAAACCTTTCTGTCACATCTCCTCTCCTCATCAGGCTACGACAACTATGAAAAGCTTCTTTCAGGAGCTCATTGGATGGTAGGTACTTCTCCAACACCTTCAATCCTCCACCCTCTCTAGTGTAGAAAAACTATTCGTAGATACAGAAGACATGGATGTATAAATCAGCATCCCTCCCTCTCCTGCAGGACAACCACTTCCGCACGGCTCCCCTGGATAAGAACGCTCCCGTGCTGCTGGCTCTGCTGGGCATCTGGTACATCAACTTCTTCCACGCTGAGACCCACGCCATGCTGCCCTACGACCAGTACATGCACCGCTTCACTGCCTACTTCCAACAGGTCTGCAGCCACAAAGTAGTATTACTTTATATTGTTAACACAGACTGACAGAACAACACTATGTCTGTGTTAATAGTCTGCACCCATCAGAGAGAATTTAATGCATGTGATAGTTTTGATAAGTATCTGTTTTCTAGGGTGACATGGAGTCAAATGGAAAGTACATCACTAACCATGGAGCACGTGTAAACTACCACACTGGGCCAATAGTGTGGGGAGAGCCAGGAACCAATGGACAGCATGCCTTCTACCAGCTCATCCACCAAGGTAACATCACCAAAGATTATCATTCAATGACAGCAAAATGTAGGTGATTCAGTCAGTTAGAGTATCTAGTAGTCTGTCATCCTTATCCTATCTTTACTGGTAGCATTGCTAGCTGGTAAGCCTCATGCCATGAGTCCGTGGGCTACTTGTGTGTATAAATCTGCCACTAATGCCATCCAACTGTGTCCAACTCAGGAACACGCATGGTGCCTTCTGACTTCCTGATCCCAGCTCAGTCACAACATCCCATCAGAGAGAACCTGCACCACAAGGTAGCACATACCCTGTTAGAAGAATATTGGTTGTCTAAAGCAACGTGTTAAAAGGGTACAGACCAGAACTGTGGTACGCTGACACGATGAAGTTCCTCATCTTCTTTAATAGAGTATACCCAATGGAATGAGGATTTTTGCTTCCTTGTTGTAGGGAAGTTGTGTAATCATGTACTGGTTGATCCTTAAACGCTGCAAGCATTTTAATTTACGGTTTTATATATTCACAGCATGAATTCAACACTTAGTTTTTCACATTTCCCAAATCATCTCACAGACAGCTAAACATCGTCTTGTGACCTCTGTGGAATTTTGAGTCCCAAATTGTGAAACAGTGATCTGAGCTACCGCTGCAGTGGTGTGTAGTTAGTGTGTGTATTAATTACCCGGAAAACCTGAGGAATACACATGTTTGAGGGATCATCCTTAAAGGTCACACATTCTTCCACCACAAGAGCCAGCTGAAGTGAAACGTGCCCCAAGAGGGCCGATGACAGATGTAATTGAATATGTATTCTTAAACGAATACATGGAGAACTCAATAATGAAGAAGTTCACAGTGTAACACTGTAAAAAAGATAATAAAAACACATGTTTTTGCAACTAAAACACATATTGCTACAGGTCTGAAAGGCAATATGTCAAAATATTAGAGTACAATACAAAGTAAAGCATACACTGTGGCTAAAGGTGTGTGTGTGTGTGTGTGTGTGTGTGTGTGTGTGTGTTTGATGTGGCTGTAGATCCTGTTGGCCAACTTCCTGGCCCAGACAGAAGCTCTGATGAAGGGTAAGACCACAGAGGAGGCCAGAAAGGAGCTGGAGGCCGGCGGCCTGAGTGGAGAAGCTCTGGAGAAAATCCTGCCACACAAAGTAAGTCAAATCAAGAACAAACTGACTGACTATAGAGAATGAGCTCTCATAACAATGGCAACAAACTTAAACCTGAATTTGAGAAGAGGCGGTCATATCATGTTACTCATACCAAAGGAGTCATGCCTGACATGAGGAAGTGCTAACAGCAGACTACAGTAAGTACCAGGACCAGAGTGAGGAAGCATACAGGAGGAGATAGTGCCCCCCAGTGACCAGAAATAAACACAGCTATCAAGCCTCATCAAGAGAATTGTTGATTATGCCATGCACAAAGTGGTCACTTTTATGAAATATTTCTCCCCGTTTAACGCAGGTATTCCAAGGAAACAGGCCAACCAACTCAATCATTTTCAAGAAAGTGAGCCCATACACACTGGGAGCACTTATAGGTGAGAACAAACAATGTTTCTCTAACTTACAGCCACTGATGATACTAATATGAAGCCCATGAATGAAATAGTACAGTACTGTTATTGTTAGTGGTTGTACAGGTGTTTTTCTTTGATTTGGATCTCTTGATTTTCTCCCAAGAGTCCATATGATAGTCCCAATAAAAACATTTTCAGAAAGACTATAAAGCACACGCCTATACACATTTTATATACACACGATTATACTGTAGGTATTTTCACACACACTCAGTTATACATAATCATTTATAGATACACACACATTTCAGATACACAAACACATCTGTATATCTAAACTAATACTGACGGTGCAATTTCGTGGTGGATTTAACCATTTATTGCACACATGGACATACAGTTTTGCTTGGCGCTGATGGCTCCACTCTCAAGATGCTCCCTGGATTAGCCAAGACAGGGAACGCAATGCAGAAAACCTCCACGAGTATACCAGAGTGGGCCCAAAAGCGAGATATTGAATACCATTTTAACCTTTGAGCCGTGCATGTTAGGACTCTGAACTAGTAGGTGGAGGCTGGGGTGAGCTGGGGCTAGCAGCATTGGTGTAGCAGGGATCAGTGAGGTGGGGCCATATTTAAATGGACAGCTTTGTCGTGAGTGTGGGCTGTGATTGGTGTGACAATAATTCAATCAGCTGCTTGTCAGCTGGTTACAGTTGAGGCGTATGACTTCTGTGTCCTGCATGAACTGACGCGAATCTTCATTAATAGCAGTATGTTGACAGCCATAGTTAGTGTTACCATTGAATTAAAAACAAACAACTACCTATCTCCCTCCATAGTTATTTTGTTGTTGTTGTGATAATTATTATTCTGTCTTGTTTTACAGCGATGTACGAGCACAAGATCTTCATTCAGGGTGTGATGTGGGAGATCAACAGTTTTGACCAGTGGGGGTGAGACATTTCTTACTATACCTATACTATACATTATACACACAAAGTACTGGTTGTGTTGAGCAGCTCTCCTTTTGTCACCCCAGTGCAGTGCACTGCAGCATGGTTTGAATATTTCACACAGAGTACGCATCATATAGCTTCAATGAAGAGTTGGAACAAACGGATATATACAGTATATACTGTATATGTGAGACTGTCAGAAAATGTGGAATATGATGAAACCTGGGGGTTATGGAGTTAATGAGTGTGACTCTGTATCAGGGAGTTGGTGAAAAGGAGCATAACTTTTTCAGCATGCCTAAGGATGGCTGAAGTCAATGACTTGTACCTTGCATTTTGGTACAATCCTGCCCTTTAACTTGGAAGTCATCTCTAAAACCAGCATTTCAAAGTGATTCAAAAACCTCAGAGTTAATGTGGCTGTTTTTGATTAAACCCTTCATATGTTCTTCGCATCACTGAACCCATTGTCTCTCTTCTGCTTGTGTCCGCTCTCCTTCCCCTTTGCATTATTAGAGTCGAACTGGGCAAGCAGCTCGCCAAGAAGATCGAGGCTGAGCTCAAGGACACCGCAGAGGTCCACTCCCACGACTCCTCCACCAACGGACTCATCAACTTCCTCAAGAATAACTCTGCCTGAGTCTAGTCCCCCCCCCTTCCCCTCCCGATAACTTCCACATCATTATCCATCTAATCAGCTCATGAGCTGCATGGACAGGAGACTCGCAGAGGCAGCTGGTCACTCCCACGCAGTCGAGCTGAAGCACTCTGTATGTTTTTACTCTCATAATGATTATCGTGACCGTCTACAGTGCTGTCTTTTCTATGTTTGTTCGTTCACCACTGTGAGGAGTAAAGGCTTTTTGTATTAGAGTTGTGGGAGGCAGAGTGAAATGTGCCCTCACCGTCTCTCCACTGTCACAAGAAGTGTAGTTTCTGGAATAAATATCTTTACACAATGTCAGTCATACCTGGTCTAATGTGAAAAATAAACAAACACAGCTGTGTATAAATTACTGTAATAATGTGCATCAAAGTGATGCTAAAAAAACTCATGCATCCTCTCAACCTCATGAGCTTGTGTAAGCAACACGTCACTAGATGGCATCAGAGTGCCAGATTATATTACTGGGAGCAAATCAGCCACCCAGTAATCTACCATTTATTCAGTGGAACAAAGGGTCAAAGGTCAGTCCATCTGCACCGTTCCTCCCAACAAATCCCCTGACGCCACAGCATCCATTTAGAGAGAAAAACAAACATCTGGACTAAACAAACATCTGGACTGAAAGCCAGTCCTCACTGGCACGACGTTTAAACACCATTAAACTTAATTTTCTTAATGTGGGATTTCAGTCAAATGCCAGCACAACATTTGCCCGGTGTATTTCTCCTATAAACATTAAATCATATATATAATAAATTTATGAGAGACAAACATCTCACACAATACATCATGTGACGCTATTAATAACAACGCAGTAAACAAGATAAAGTGCTCTGCTATGTTCTCCTCATACTCCTCACTGCTGGGCACAATTACAGAGTGTGTATTGTATGAGGAGAAACACAAAGTTAAAAAAAAAAAATCCTAGACCCCCAGACACTGCTGGGTTTTCAATGCTGTTGCCAGGCAACAATACTTTACTTCAAATCTAACTTGTCCTTTTTTATCTCCAGCTCTGAAACAGGTTACAGAGGAAAGTGAGTTTGACTGAGGACGGAAAACACTCCACATTGTCAATTTTAGGATGTGGCAAATTGTCCCCCAAAAAAAATGTCATCTTGTAGTGTACTGTTTAGCTGTAAAATGAGAAAGTTTGTGACCCAGCAGCCATGTTGAGATCAGTTGAGGAAATACCAAGCACTGCTCACCAGCCGGCACAAACTTTGACCGTTTGATTGGAGTTTGCGAGTGATTGACAGCTGCCTCCGTTGACAGAAACGCTCTGTGATTGGCCAAAGTCTCCCGTCACGTGCTAGATTTTCTAAAGCCTGAAAACAGAGCCATGAGGAGGTGCAGAAGTTTAGTTTTCTCTCAAAACACCTGAATTATAATATGCTGAAAGGTTATTATGACATTTTTGGATGACAAAAACATTCTGCCTACTGCAGGTTTAAAGCTACTGATATCAACTGCAACCCCACTGCTGAATTACGACTGTCTTCCAATCTATTTGAGCGAGGTGCAATAGGTTGAAACAAACAAGCAGCGAGTAAACATGAGGAAATAAGTGATTAGGCTCAGGCTTAGTTCATCGGAGAGAAGAACCAAATAGCAGCATGAAAAAGGTTGTGTGCGTTCCTGAGATGTTTGCTGAACAATGGCGCTGCATACCCTCACATTCCACTTCATGCTTTATTGGTTGGCCCTGTCACTCATTTTTTTTCTCTCTCCAGCCTGTTAAAGAGCTGCCCCCCCCCGCGCCTCCCCGCTCGATCAGGGTCCCAACCTGCCCCAGTGCGGTAGTTGCCATGGCGACATCACCCCCCCCTGCCACTTTCGACAGTGCAGTCCCAAGTTCATGGTGGTGTCAGACGAATGGTAGGAGCGGAGTCTGGGATTCTTCTGCAGTGACTAACCGTACCACAAAGCTCCTCGTTGAAACATCTTCCGAGAGGCATGTCCTCCACGCATTCGCATCATCTGTATTCATCATGAGCCACAGTGCTGGAAGCAGTTTTTAGGGTCAGCATCCTTGCATGTAAACAAGCTTGTAAACTCGGCCTCAGAGGAGAAGAACAGCCTGCAGGTCCGAGGCCAGTTTTAAATTCTCCCTTGAACTTCACTGGAATGCCTTTAATGTCTTGTCTTTTAATGTGTTCTCTTGGGCTAAACATTATCCCTGTTAACACATGACACCCCAACAAGCACATCACACCAACATTTCCCAATATCAACCTCAGTGGAAGGTCCCTCTCTAGTTCCATGATATTTGCAGACTGAGGCTGCCATTGACAGCAGTGACACAGAAACCCTGCAGGCTGTTAAAAAAAATAAAAAAAAATAGCCATTGAGTCGAGCCCAGCTTCATTTTTTCCCACGACTACTGGAGTTATATAAAGATTAACTTAAGTACGTGGGCAGAACTCGTCATGCTGCAGCATAGGAAGCCAGCAGCAGTCTCATGAGGCCGGAGGGGGCTCCAGCCGACCTCTCGTTGCTCAGGCTCCATGTCCCCCATTAAAAAAGTTTCTTCAGATCCCCAGATCCATCTTTAAATGCTTTGCTGAAAAACACCCTTAAAAATACAAGAACAATTTCATCTAAGATCATATTGTTCCCATGTTACTGCACATCTATGTGACCATCTGGGGAAGAGGAAAATGAAGCAGTGCAGCTCTCACCTCCCTGAGAAACAACTATTCTTAAGCAAGGAAAAACACATTTTAATGTGTTGGTATAAATTATCACATGGAAATATTGGCCTGCTCCATATCTGAATAATTTCTTCGAGCTGTCTCTGACCTCACAGAACAGTCAGAGGTTCATCTCTGCCAAACTACCAGACAGCTTGTGCACCCATTGTAGGATTTCTTGTATTCACCACCTCTCCTAAATCCACAGAAACACAAATATACTGACCGACATCTGGCTCTTATTCAGCGTCATAATGTGAGAGATTTAAAAAAAAAAAAATACTCCCACGCTGAATGTTCACAGTGAAAGTGACAGTTGGTATCTCACATTATTTAGACCACGGCTGTTTTTGGTTGAAATTACATATTTGATGTCAAAGCAGGCATGACTGTTGGTTTTTTGCCACCATAGTAGAGGTAGGATTGATTCTTTCAACCTTCTCAGTGGTTTAAGGTTGTTTCATGGATGTGACTCAGCACATCATAGATAAAAACTGGTATTTTTTTTATGGAACAGGTTATTAAAGGAACAGTGTGTAGGATCTGGAGGTATCTAGCGGTGAGGTCGCATATTACATCTTCTCCTGTGTGAAAAGAGTGTAGGGTTGCTACGGTGGCCGAAAATGCGAATGGCCCTATCTAGAGCCAGTTGTTGTCAAAGTAGTGTCCTTAAAGTGTGTGTGTGTATGTGGGAAGTGAGTGGTGAAGCAAGAGAGAAAGAGTGGCGGTGACGGGAGCGAGTAACGTTATCGACTCCGGCCCAAGCAGGAAAAGTTAGTTTTTTTCCATTCTGGGCTCCTGTAGAAAAATGGCAGTGCAACATGGCGGACATGGCAAAAAACCTGATGACATCATCAGGAACTACACGGATTATACACGTCAAGTGTGTTTACACGTGTTGGGGAGCAGTACTACTACCGCATATATGAAAAAAATATTTTTTCTGGCTGCAGGGGGAAAAATTGTCTCCAGTGATGTCACTTGAGTCAGAAGAAGTGAGCTTACCAGACGTAGACCACTCCTCACGCTTGAGGCTAACAGCTCGAGGCTACATTAGCCGCTACTAGAATAACATGCCTCCACCAGAACAGTCAAAGGTGAAGTTGCATTGTGGGTAATGTAGGCACCAGGTTGTGACAAGAAAGAAGAACGCATTGAATAAAAAAAGACGATATCTTTGGTTCTGCTGCCTCCACTTGCTGTCGAGTTTTTCAGATGTAATTTCTTAGCAGCAAAAAATCATATCCACTGTATTGAGATGACAGTTTCATAGGTGAATACCTCATCACCTTCACACATAAAACCACAATCATCTCCAATGACTAGATACCACAAGGGTTAAGTGAAAAAATATGTTGATTTGAACTGGTTTCAACTGTAAAGGGTGTGTCCTAATTAAACATATTTGCCTGATTAAATAATTTGTGAAGTGGCTCACTAAGATCCAATATTTTCTGTTTATGTATAAGTATGATTCTCTGCAAGTTGGGTCTCTAAATATTCTCACTGTTAAGGTGACCAAAGTGGCGAGGGCTGGAGACTCTGGACATTATAAGTATTGGATGTGAGGTAACCAGAATTAGGGAGAGAGAGAGAGACAGGAAATCCCACTATAAAGGGACTTAATTCAGATGAGTTTCCCCTTTAACCTCATCAAGTGGTTGATTTTAAAAGACAGACTTGAAGGCAGGGGATCAGGTATGGCCAGTAGCATGCAGGGCAAACAGGGAAATGTTCTTCTCCTACTTATAGGAGTCCTGATCATCTGATGATCGGGCTCACCTGTGCTGTTCAGAGGCAACTAGGCACAGGTGAGCCGGTCAGTGGCTGCTCTCAGAGCTCATTAGGATGATCACTCTTCTCCTGTTGCTGTAACACATAAAACATATCACCTCATTTCAGGAGTTTTTCCAGAGAGAGCTGACAGTACGTGGTTTAGAGCATCAAGTGTGAACACTTTCATCAACTAAACCACTGAATGTGACTTCCTGCGATAGAAAGCAAACTTTTAATTGAAAGTGGCGCTGAAAAAACTCTGCTGAGTGAAAAATCAGACAAGGGTAGCAAACAGGAGGCTGATTTTTTTTTGTTACAGGAAGGGGGACAAAATGTCAGTAACCAAAGATTCAGAGTGTATGAGGTAATCCTGTGGCGAGCATATTTTCACTCATTTCCTGGCAGTGGAGGTACCCGTGTGCTCCAGAGGGAAGGTGTTCTTTTGTGCGTTGTAACAGAGCTCACCTCACAGCGGCTCCCCTGGGGCTCCGCTACCTCTGCACACACATTAACACACACACATTAACACACAAACACACACACACGGCTCCCTGAGTCACAGGGTGGAACCCTCACACACATAAAGGGCGCTTTGTGCCCCAACTCATGGAGCTGACAACCAACACCAGAGAGCTCCTCACACTGAACACCACTGTTTAGCTAACAGGGGAGCTCAGTCAGAGGGCAGACCGCTTTTATGTACGCCCACACAAAATGTATCTCCATCTGTGTATCAGTAGCTTATAAATTCAGTTGGGCCTACTGTAATTGAAACTGGAGACTCAAAGAGTGAAGGGGGTGTGCAGTTTTGAATTTTCAAGTTTTATCCTCAGTGCAGGTGCAGGAACTGTGACGGTCCTCTTCCCTTATTTCCACTTTCATTTTGAAAGATATGGCCTACAGTCATCCGTGAGTCTCTGAAACATATTTCCCGTAACTGAAAATAGAGGGTGACTTGATTTCTTACTCACTCAGGGATTGAATCGAGCCATGCAGCAGTAATTTAGCTGTAGAAATGTGACTTCCACTTCTCCTGAAACCCACCCACTCACCTGCAGGATCTCCAGAGAGAGAGAGATGACAGCAGCACCGCTTGTGTCATGTTCCTGTATCTTTACTGCCAACCTCACACAGGGGCATCATTAAATGACTTTTAAAGCTGCTATTAATAATATGTCTTATATCAACAGTGCTTCTGTAAACCATCAGAGAGCCGGGCTGCGTCCCCAGGAGGGAGAGTCAACAACATCATGACACGCTACAAGTTTGCGTGCATGGGTGTAATTATACAGCAGTGTTTTACTGACTGTGGATAACACCGGCCCCGAGTACATTTTTAATACAGCTACAAGTACTGACGCTTTGTGGGAGATAGTGGAGACTAAAACAGAGTTAATAAGAGAATGAAAAGTGGACGGAAACTCAACTGCAAATGAAAGCTTAATGTTTCTCTGTATCTGTCAGTTGGAGCCAGCATCTAGTGGCCATCGATGGTATTGCACCTTGGGGTACCTCAGCATTGGCTTCAGCCTCCGGCCGTGGTAGTTTCCATCTGGTTTACACCTTGGTGTGTTGGGGTGTGCAAAAAAATTCAAAAATCCTACAGACAAGCCCATAGGTGGTTTGTATCCAACACCACTGTGGAAATGCTGGCACGAGTTAAAAACAGTAAATGTTTTTCTTCATTGCTCCTTAGGTCTTTTCACTGTTGACCTACTGTAGAATCTACCTGAGGATTAAAGCCACCGGAGTTCATTAGGCCTACCAAGCCTAGAAACCAAGACACACGTCCGCCAGGTGGGTCTGAAGTTTTCCACCTGCTTCTTTTCTTGCTGTTATTTACTCATTTCAAGTCAAAAGGGGAGGGGAGGTTGTGGCTCAGGGGGTAGCGCTGGTCATCCATTAATCACAAGGTTGGCAGTTTGATCCCTGGCTTCGATCCCCGGCTCCTCCTTTCCGCATGTCGAAGTGTCCTTGAGCGAGACACTGAACCCCAAGTTGCTCCCCGGGCGCTTTACAGCAGCCCACTGCTCCTAACTGCTTAGGATGGATTAAATGCAGAGGTCAAATTTCATCTATGTAATGTATGTGTCAATTAAAATGGTTGTTGTTTTACTGTATGCCTCCTCAGTGATGATAAAACAATGAGATCTGAATTAACTTAGTTACATAACGACCAAAGGTATCCTATCTAATGGAGATGCAATCAAGAAAATCTCAATTATTAAAAGTCGACGGAGCTTCTCTATCAACCCTGAACATGATGTGATGACATGTTGTAGGGATGTGATCTATGTAGTTTAAGGGTTCGGAAGAAGATTCACACTTTTATGTCTGACATTAGGAGGAGAAATCTGGTAAACAAACTAGTTTATGCTCCAATTAGCCTAAATGTTAATAACAATACAGCACCACAGGGGTGCAACAGCTTTACTCAAGTTGGAAAACAAAGAGCCGTTTAAAGGAGACAACTTTAATACTGAAAATTAAGTTACAGTTGCACAAATCTGAAGGTTTCTTCAAAAATATTCACTCATTCTGACCATTTCTGCATCTCAAAATCAGGGGATTTGTTAGCACAAATACCAGATTTATGATGTAAAATAAAAGACAATATTTGTCTCCTAAATGTAAAGTAACTTTATACATTCATAGTTGACTTGGGGCTTGTTTTGTAACTAAAAAGCTTAAAAAATTCCACGGATATCCTTACAGTTTATCAGTTCATCATGCCTGTGTGGTATTTCCAGGAATGTTGGAGCAGTTTACTAAAAGGGTTGGTACCAAGGGAACTGACTCAGCGACTGTGTTTACGCTGGCTGCTCCCTGTCTTCTCATGTGTTTAAATACATGTTGCTATTTTGTCTATTTTCCTTTATAGTTTTTAAACTTTTCTGGATAAAAGGTCTCTGATGGTCATGTTTCTTCCAGGCTTCAGATTATCTGACCATCAGCGTGCCGGATGGCGTCCCAGGAGGGAGAGTCAACCACATGACATGCTGTTGCGTGCGTGGCTGTAATTACACAGCAGTGTTTTACTAACTGTGGACACGATCGGCCTGAGCACATTATGTAGTTAATGATGCTTTGTGGGAGTTTTTAATTAACAGTTTTATTCATTGTTTCATAATGTGGCTGTTGTGAAGTCTTTTGAGACATTAACTGCTATATAAATAAACTTGACTTGACTGGTCTAACTGCAATTTTTCTAAAGCAGCAACATTACAGTCGAGCAATATTAAATGAGCACAGTGAAAACAGTGATCCAACCATAATCCAGTGACCCCTGGACGATCATATTATAGGGACACGTGTCTGCAGAAGACATTAAGAGCGACGGAGGAATAGAAGAGTGCAATTAGAGAGAGTAGAAGAGACGGATATGACCATAATAGAAAGATAAGGTTCAGTAGAAAGACTGGACAACAGCATGAGATCTCCATCTGAGTCTCATCTACATCCCAAACATTTAGAAAGCAGCCCGGCCGTGGGAAAACCACTTACTGTACATGTGGTCAAACCGTTCTTGACTCGTCTCCACATGTTGTTCCCGTCCATACCCCTAGACTTTGACATTATTTTATGATTGCTTTGGATACCCGGATAAGCGGTTGAAGATGGATGGATGGATGGATGCTTTGGCTCAGTTTCAATGTGTAAAACTCTCAATGCACCACGACTTACAATTCTTATTACTACTACTGTACAGATCACTGAATACATAACAACAATCCTAATTATTTCACCACCACTGCCGTTCATTTCAAATGAATAGCAGCATCGGAAAGGAAAAAACAGACAAAAGAAATGTCTTTTCATTAGTGTTCAAATGTTGCAATGCATCAAATGTCTGTTGCAGCTCTATAGATTGTGTTTAATATACATACACATTTACATTATTACTGTAGCGTACTGTATTTTAGATTACTGTAGAATTACATACAGAAGAAGAGAACAAAATAAACTGATGCAGTGAAGTAGTATCACAATCATCATTTTGCCCTGCATGAATATAGGATTCACTGTTGTGTAAAGACTTCAGTCTCTAGATTTACAGTAGCGCAGACTTCTAAATAAATTGCACTTTTTTTTCTCATTGCTATTTGTAAAGATGTGAAGAACTGTAAACAACTGCTTACTCTGTTTTGATGAGAATTAGCCTAGTTAGTGTTTGCAGCTTCATATTTAGCGTACAGACAGGCATGAGAGTAAGTAATAAGCATTTTGCGAAGTGAATTTCCGTTGTGAAAATTGAGCCAAAGCAAATGTAAAAGACTAATATAACAGCCCTGGAGAAAACACATATCCAATGCATTTCTGGCCTGATGTTGTCATAACTACTGTACATATCTGTGATGTGTGTCTATGCTGTTATGAATCACGCAGCTGTAATTTTACTGCATTCTGTCCTCAAAGACTGTTTAAAGATATTTGATTTATATGTCTGAATGCAAACATATAGGCTACAGACATTTTTAAAAACAGCAATATTTTTGGACAAATTTAATTCAGTATTATAATCCGTAGTAACATCTGACAATTTTAGTAAAACTAGGATACATTGTTATTGTCGTTCTATATATAGTTCAATTTCTGCATATAAATGAACGTAAACATGAGTTTTAGGGTGTTCATTTAATGTCGAGTGCCAGAGACTCCCAAAATATAAAAAACAATTATAAATGTATGTCTGGATGTATGGGATGCAAACTGCTTCTCTTTCATGTCAGCAGTATTATGTAACTGGGTGTAATTATGTGTATCTGTTGATTTACTAAACATGCGAAAAAATACCTACAAACAGCAAAATAAAAGAGAGAAACAACAGACATTTTTTTTGCAGTTAGCTACAAAACCACTTTATTGAAAAAGCAGATTATGTCATCTACAGTTAAATGATACGTCCCGATTTTTAATACATTAAATAACTTTAGACTTTTTTCCATGTTTAGATAAATAGATCTAGTTTCCTTTTTTTATGAACCATCTAGGTAATCAAAACACTTAGCGATACAAAAAGATGTGTGACAGATGTGCTTGTTGGAACTACCAGTAAGAGAAGAAGAAGACGTCTTCTCTTTCCAAGTGATTTTTGACAGAAAAATAAAATTAAAAAAAACTAGCCTCTTTATGTACAGGGTAACTAGCTGTGTGCTATGCAATAGAAACTGAAGTAGTACTTTTAAAAAGGGTGAATTAAGACATCTTTAAAGGGGGTACAGTCTGATCTTGTTACGCTTTCCTCGGGGGGTTGATACTGTGCAGTTAAAAAAAATGCCTCATTCTTCAAGTATAGCACACATTACTTGACCAGATCCCTTAATACAAAATTGAAGTTAATCAAATGTCAAAGGGAATGTCTCACATATGCAGTCCTTTTCTTTTCTGCTTTTACAAATATACAACACTAATCATTATTACATTCGAACGAATCTCATTACATCAGGTTACATTAGAAAGCACTTCCTGCCTGTGGTGACCTTCAGTCTCTGCTTCAGTCTCTGTTTCTGACACATTCAGTAGTATTTATTCAGACCTGCGTGTACAGTAATACAGTATGAACGAGAGCCAGTGTTTGCATATAATAGTTGGTGACTGTTTTTACTCTAGTTTGAATACCAGATGGGTGGCGTTTGCTACAGTCAGAGGATGATATATATATATATATATATATATCAGCTACTGGAACACACCACCAATGTGGTGCTAGACAGATGTTCAAACAAACACCAAGAATTAGACACAAACATCTGGACGAAGGTATGTGATGAACAAACGCAGTCATCGCTAACAGACGGAGCAGGTCGTTGTGTTGGATGCTGCGCTGCCCTGCAAACAGTGACGTGCATGTGCCATGGCCCGGCCACTAGTACACACACATACACACACACACACACACGCGAACACTTAAGACATTTACACAATTTGCTCACATTTGAAATAAGCACAGGTTGTTGGGGTTTATATACTTCAGATTTTTGCTCGGTGCAAGAGTGACGCAGAGTTCCCTAAAATACCTTGAATTCTGACATGAAACTTTTACTTTGAAAAACCTCATTGATGACAGTAACAAAGTGGGGAGGGGTGAGACTATTTTTTTTTCCAGCAACACCATAGTTCAGAGTTTTAAGTGTTTTTGTTTTGCATACACACACACTCTCACACACACATGCACACAACGAGCAAGGGAAGCAACTCCCGAAAAACCCGGGTGAGACCAGCAGCTCCGGGTTTTCAGGGACGTCCTCCCACAACACGACAGCAGACCGCGTGGCAATTCAAACCAGAGCGAGACACACAAACACACCTGTTCTGTCTTAAGGCATGCGGACAAGAGGAGGTTCCTCGTAGTAACGCACCGTGTTCTCAGTGCTCATGTGACAAAAAAAAAACAGTGTCTGGGAAACATACCAGGAAACAGTGTCCCGAACACACCTGCGGCAAAAGGTATTTGCAAATAAATCATTCAGTTAATTCCTCTTTGAGTACCAGATGGGCCAGATGCCACATTTAGACAGTATCAGATGTTGGAAAATTACTTTCAAATGACACGAGACCCCTGAAATCAGGCTCCTCTCTGGGGGAAGTAGCTACTGGGTGTTCAGAAAATCTTTACAGTCACCAGATGACATACGTTTCATCAATAAATGCTTATAAACAGTGTTTCAGCAAGAGAAATGATATGTATAATATAGAGCTGCAATGATTAATCGATTAGTTGTCAACTGTTAAATTGATCGCCAACTATTTTGATAACTGATTAATCGGTTTGAGTAATTTTTTAAGAAGAAAAAGTCTAAATTCTTTGATTCCAGCTTCTTAAGTGTGAATATTTTCTGGTTTCTTTACTCCTGTGACAGTAAACTGAATATCTTTAAGTTGTGGACAAAACAAGACATTTGAGGACGTCCTCTTCGGCTATGGGAAGACATTTTTCACCATTTTCTGACATTTTATAGACCAAACAACTAATCGATTAATTGAGAAAATAATCAACAGATTAATCGTCAATGAAAATAACCGTTAGGTGCAGCCCTAATATAAGTATAAATAAGGAATAGGTTTAAGTTGACGATTGATGAAATGATTTACAGTCCAGATCTTGATCCCTCTGATGAGGCGTCTTGTGCACACAACAGGTTGTCTATTCGTCACACAACTACTAGCACTGACTAGATGTTTGGCCAAATCTTCTCCAATCAGAGTTTCTAAAATACTTTCTCATAGTCTAAACCACAGAGCCACATTTGGTTTCTGTGATAAGCACCGAGTGTCTTTTAGTGTTCCACCACAGGGCCTAAATCTCAGCATTTAAAGACCTAATTCTAGCTAAACTCGGAGATTTTAAGATTAAGTCTTAAACCTTAATCTTAGAGCTCTGTGTGATAACATGGGGAAATAAAGTGTCACCCTTGACAGACGGTCTGTAAGTCTGAAAACTCTAAAGATAAGGTACGAAAATGCATTGTTACATTTTGTGGGAATGAAAATTACAAGGCATTACATCTAGTAGAACTTCAATTACTGCTGATGTTCTGGAGAGACAAACCAAGTCAGCGTGTATGTTTAAAACACAGAGAGTGTTGGCATCAGTTGTTATACAAATAAACAGAGAGATCAAGATCTGCGTCAGGTCTAACCAAATACAGGGGAATTTAAGGTATGCAGAAATGTCTATTAGTGTGTGTTATAACTGTCTAGAGTCAGTAGAGAGGGGATATGCAGTGTAAAAGGAACATATTTGTTGCCAAAAATGTGATTTAGGAACTGAACATTTGGTGCTCAAAGTGGGAAAAAAATAATTGAAGGAAAATACTATTTGAGTCAGGTGTGCTCCTACAAAACCAGTAGATCTGTGACAAACGTGAATAGGCTCCGTGTCCCGGAGGAGAAATGATACAACAGACCCAAAATCTATCAGACTGCGTGACAGTTTCACCTCTGAATCTATCGCGAGCGCAGCAACAACAAAAAATGAGAATCTACGTCTACGATCTTATGTGGAAAACATCTGCAAAATATATATTCATATATAAAAAGACATTCTATGTGCATCTAAAATTTTCTTTTTTTCTGTCATAATATAATCATTAATTAAGACACTGCTTGTGAATCCCTCGAGGTCTCGTCTAAGACTTCTAAGTGGAATGTCAGTCGGTCCTCTGGGCTCGTGGTGCTACGGTGCATCTGTTATTTCGGGGTGGCGAGCGATGAGTTAATAGTCTTTTCTCACAGCCCTGTGTCGCGATGCTGGGTGTCCTTTGCATAGCCTTTAGCAGGACTCCATATCAGTGTTAGAACTGCACGGAGAGAGCCTGCTCTGAAGGCACGGCATGCCCACCCTGGGGTCTGTCCTGTCCGGCCGGCACTGGAATGTAGCGGCTTGTTCCCTGGCTTCCCCGACGCCGACATCAGCGGCAGACGTGACAGCACTGCAGAATACGCGGCGGTGAACCGCTTCAGTCAGAGAGGGAAAAAGAGAGAGGGAAGCAAGAGAAGAAAGATGAGTCTGCGTCCTCTCCTCTGATCCAAAAAACCCTCTCTTTGATGAATGTGCAGGGGTCAGGCTGTGTGACGTCACCGGGGGCCTCTGGGTGAGCCGGCGTGTTGGCTTTCGGGGGTTGAGCACCCAAGGGGAAGAGGGGGAGGAAAGGACCACAGATGGAGGAGGAGGGGGGACCCTTTTTTTTCCCAGCCCTGTCATGTGACAGCAGGGCTTGTGGTGGGAGCTGCACTGAGTGTGTTAGTCCACGGCCTGACCGTCCAGTTGAGGACGGGGGCCGTAGCTCAGATGGCCACACAGAGGCTTCCCTGGAACTGCTGGAGGGGGTGCAGGCCTTTTTTTTTTTTTACCCGCTGCTGGTGTCTCGGATCACCTGGGAGGCAGGGCTCGGTTGCTGCCCGCCCTCCTCCTCCTCACAGCTCGGTGACGTGGAGGGGGTAGCTGGGGGGCAGGTGGGCAGGGACCTGCGTCTGGAGCCGGTGGATGTGGCAACCGTGGCAGAGCAGGTGGCCTTCCAGTGGATAACAGCGGTGGCCCTCTTCGTCATTTAGCTGGAGACCACAGTCCTGAGAGAGACATGAACACACCACGAAGACAATCAGTAACTAAACCCAGATGTGTGTGTGTGTGCTTTGATCATGCAAAATTCAAGATCAAGATTCTGCAGCTTGCAGCTTCTTAAATGTGAATATTTTCAGGTTTCTTTACTCCTCTATGTCAGTAAACTGAATATTTTTGAGTTGTGGACAAAACAAGACATTTGAGGACGACATCTTGGGCTTTGGGAAACACTGATCTACATTTTTCACCATTTTCTGACATTTTATAGACCAAATAACTAATCGATTAATCGAGAAAATCATCTTCAGATTAATCAACAATGAAAATATCGTTGGTTGGAGCCCTTAAACACACTTCCCAAAACACTGAACTATTCCTTTAAGCTTACGTCTGCTTAATTAACAATTTTATTGAGAGTGAGTAGTTGGGTCTTGGTAGCGAGTGAGGGTTCAATGAGGTGCAGGACGGACTGATTTAATGCTCCACCCCGACGGGTCCCTGTCTTGTCTTGTGTATTTTTTGTGCATTTCCTTGAAATGTCTGTGTTGGCAGATTTCATGCATTTAATAATAAATACATTGAACATTGAACCTGCGGAGGAATTCTGTGCACATCAGACAGGAACGAGACCCCGGGGGGGAGGCCCTGAACATGCTGGAGAGAATTACATAAACCCCCCCCTCCACCACTCAGCTGCGGTCGTGACTCAGACCTGGATAAGCAACTGAAACTTCATGTATTATACATGAATTTGCACTGACGCGTGTGTGAATCTCACCACATCTTGTGCTTGGTATTGTTGCATCTAGTTGAAAAATACTGAAGAAAAATAAATCTTGAAGGCACCTCATTTGTTAGAGAATCTGAAAAAACTTTTGAATTTACAATCTCCTGGATGATCGAGCTTTGGACTTTACTCTTCCTCTGTCCACAAGCCCCCCCCCTCTCCACAACTCGGCTGAATCATTACCCGCTGCTTACATAATGATCTGATCCATTTCTATGAAGTTATTCAGAGAAACCAGTCAGTCTTATCCTGCTCATGACAGTAGAATTGTTGCTCAATTCAGTGTTTTCAATTCTGAAATAAAAAGCTGAATCACTGCGGGGTGAAATGTTTCATTCGTTTCACTTAACCGTTCCGTCACACTTGAACTGCAAACCATCTGACGGAGCTGAGTGGCGGCAGGATGATTTCACAAGTCTGGTTTGAGCAACAAGTCCCCAGCTGAGTTCAGAGCTCGACGCAGGAATGTGCTTCGTCAATGAGTCACAATGTTGAGCTGTAACCTTGGGTTGGTATCCGTCTGTGTGTGTGTGTGTGTGTGTGTGTGTGTGTGTGTGTCTCATTCATTCAACAGGAGACTGCAGTAGTGATTCACGCTCCAGTCTAGTCTTGTACCACTATTTGCAGCCCTTACCCAGGTTCATTGTGTCTGCGGGTATGAGTAGATGTGCACATGAATGCACGATCAGGTGTGTGTGGCTCAACAGTGTGATCTGTGTGTTTCACAACAGCCTGAAAAAGTTGATTCACACATAGCAATGCTGAAATGACTCTAGTCAAATCAAATGCATGGTAGACTGCTCTTACTCATACCCTGTATGTGTGTGTGTGTGAGCGTCTCACCTCGCAGTGGTAACACTCCACGTGGTAGTCCTTGTCCATAGAAACGACCCGGATGGTTTCCTCGGAGCCCTGGTGGGACAAACACAACAGTCAGACCTTCACATTACATCAGTCTGGTGTCTCATTAAAGTGATGGTCCAATAACCAGCAGGTCTCAGGTCTGATCTCTGCAGCTGCAACGTGTCCTAAAGCAACACACACATGCACAACCTCCTCCACTCTCTCCGTATAGAACGGTACACCAGAGCTGCTCCAAATAAATACACATGGCTTTACGACAAGCAGAAGGAGAAAGTTTGGGACTGTTTTTATCTTGTGATTACATCGCTGCTGTTTGCTTTATTTCCTACGTGACACGTGAATAGAAAGCAAGATAATCTAAGACCTGATGCACATTTGTCTCACAGTTCAACAGAATATCTCTTGGAGACTTACAGATATGTTAGATATGTTCGAACCGATATGCATTAGATGAGCTCCTTACCTGGGCTGGGAGGATGGGCTGGTTGCAGGAGGCACACTTGGGAGCAAAAACCCTGTCATGGATGAGATAACAATACAGACTCAGTCAATGTGTGGTGGAAATCAATTGACATCTTATTATCTGTAACTATTTTGCTATTTGATGCAAAAGGAAAAAGTTCTCTCTTTCCAAGAATAATCCAGAGTGTCCCATTAATTATGCAACAGTCTAGGTAAGTCCGCCACAGTTTTCATAATGAACTTCTCAACGAGTGGGGTTTGCGCGGTCTGCCTGAGGGATTCAACTCGGCGGGTTAGGGACGGACGCTCGGTGTGGGAGGATCCCCTCGTGGGACCTCTACCCAACGCTGGCTGGCCCTTGCCGGGCACATTTCCCCCGTGGCAGTGCGCAGCCACCGGCTCTAGTTTGGCTCAGAAAGGCCCGGGGTGAAGGTGGCTCGCGGCTCTGGCCGTGAGCTTTACAGCACCCCTCGCCTCTTACCGGGCGGACTGTCCTCAGTGCATCAGAGGTCTGCAGCGATGTTGGCAACCCACCCGACCCGTCTTAAAACACGGACCCCGTCTCGTTTACCATGCTTTACTATTCATATCCATACAACCAACGTGTTTATGATTTTATTGTTTACTATAGTACAAAATTGTTTACAAGAGCACAGAGCCTCTTAATTTAGCTCTCAAAGTGCACCAGATTGATGCATTTAACTATGAAATGTACAAAATTTACAAAATGTCAATTTTTCCAATATCGTGCAGCCGTAATAGTAACCATACATTTGGTGACAAACTGTTATTTCAAAATGTTCCTTTCCGTGCTGAACAGCTCGTTTGCAAATGTCAAACCATATTCCGTCACGCAGTAATCACATTTCACCAGTGTGCAGAGCAGAGAGCTGATCTCCTTACGTGTGGTAGTCTTTGACACAGTAGATGTTGTTCTCAACGTCCACGGTGAAAGGCACACCATCGAGACCCTCTTTACACACCACGCAGCGGAAACAGCCAGGATGGTAGGACTTGCCCAACGCCTGGAGGATCTAGACACACACACACAAACAGAAAAACACACCAGATAACGGTAAGACTTCGGGAGTGAGGCCATGCAGTTCATGCAGTAACACACAGATCAGATGCCATCAAAGAGGTTTCTTTAAGCTCAGTTTAAAAACATAAACACAGTGAAGGTGATATCATGTGTCAAGTCAATGTTGTGAGAAACTAAAAATGTAAAAGTTTAATATACCAAGTTGAGGTTTCTTTACTTACCCTAAACACAATAATGCCTCAAGAAGATGGGAAAGTTTTAAAATACCATACATCTGTTCACTCTTTGCTTTAATTGTTCTGTCCGATAAAGGCTCTTACCATCTCCATGATGAGGTGACCACACACGAAACACTTGTCAGCCGTCTGCTGGAAACCAGAGTACTGAAAGAGAAGAAAACACAGGACTTATTATCTTTAGGAGTGAATTTTGGAGAATATTCTGCCCGGCTATGCAATCAGTAGAACAGCTTCACACCTGATGCATGAACTTGTTTCAGTCCAGGACTCATCTATAGAGGGTGCTGCTGCGCTCTTTAAATGAACATGACAGGAATTTCTTTCAGGATCCTTTTGTCTCTCAGCTGACATGTTCATCAAGCAGCTGTGACCTGTTGCGCCTAACCTGTTTTCATCTTTATTTTAATGCTGTTTTTCTGCATCATATTCATACAGTTAAATCCGTTCACATTTGGGAATTGCCATGAGTTTGTTGGCCAGTGAGCATCTCCGCTGGACCAACTGGGGTCCTTTTGTGTGTTACAGGAAACAAAACACCCCGCGTCACATCAGTAGGACCTTTCCCTTAAACCCAGAGCGCAGGAAGATAATGACCATCTGCATCTCACAACCCCCTCAGGGTCGTGACCTGATGACTCGGGGGCGGGGGGCTGGTAGAGGCTACCAGGTGGAGGTGGGAGGTGGTGATGGGCAGGCTGCCCCCTGCCCTGACATCTCCACTCTCCAGATCTACCATCTGCCACCACCCCCTAACCCCCCCACCCTCGAGACGCCCCCGGGGTGACGGATCAGACTAGGCGAGTCTTAGCTGTATTAGGGAGGCGGAAGAAGATTAGTCTCATCCCATCATCTGACCTCCAGCATCAGTTTATCACTGAGAGGCCGTGATTGTAAAGAGCAAAACAGGAATTTGAGTATTTCCCCAACAGATCAACAGGTTGAACTTTAAGGGGAAGCTGCCTATAAACAGGAAGAACTGACAGCAGATGAGGCCATGCTTTGTGTGAGGTCGTTTGGATCACAAAGCTGCTTTCAACATTTATGTTACAGGAACCTTTTGTAAGCTCCTTCCTCCATGTTTGGAAATCAATCTGTGTCACATTAGATTCAAATGTCTTTGGTCTTAAAAACAGCATCACATACAGCTATACATAATGATCAGAAATGTCATTCTTTCATTTGCACAATCAGCATCTTTGAGTTCATCTACATTAAACTCATTACGATATTTCCGACTGAACATGAAGGCATCGTGAGAGCCAGCCCGGCGTCTGCCCTGTTAACCTGAAGCAGATGGACCAGGAGCCTGAGAGCTACAGCTGTCGTCCTCCCGCTCTTAATTGTAAGTGCCGAGGAGCAGCTCGTGGGGTAATTGAGCTCCTTGGGGAAATTTGGGGGAAATTAGTGTGAATTGGAGGGGTGGTGCTAAACTCCTAATTATAGCTGCCATGTCCGTTTCCTCTGGAGGGCTGCAGAATGTAGCCTGAGATCCTAATCCTTGGCTTTCTGCTCCGCCCCGGCCCTCTGCCAGCACACCATGAGGCGAAGATGATACGGCGAAACCAGCTGATCTACTCATCACAGAACAAAATCAATAATCACTGAACACACACGTGACTCACCAGGAAATCCTCCTCACAGTAGACCTTCCCGTTGACGTTGTAGAACGCTTTCCCTCGCAGCCTCCGTCCTGAAAAGAAAGACATACATATTCAAAAAGAGTTTAGCCAATGTGCTGCTGCAGGTACAGTATATGGCTTAAAGTATTGGTTTTGGTTTGGAGCTGTTTTTCATAGTTTGGGCCAGGCTTCTTAGTTCCAATAAAGGCAAATCTTAATGCTACAAAGTACAATAATAATTTAGACAATTGTGTGCAACAGTTTGGAGACGGCACTGTTTCAACATGACAATGCCATAATGTACAAAGCCATTTCCGTAAAGAAATGATTTTCTCAGTTTGGTGTGGAGGAGCTCCGACCTCAACCCCATCTAGCACCTTTGGGATGTCCTTGAACGCTGAAAGTGAGCCAGGCCTTATTATCGCCCAAACTCAACAAATTTCAAAAAGGTTATTTGCTAATTATTATCTATTTATCGTGGAAATAAAGAATATCAATTAACTTTGTATTCTTTTCCTGGAAATGTATAAAATAAATTACCAGCTATTGGGAAATAGTGAAATATAATTATTAAATAATGTTTATAATAGTAATTTTCGATACATTTTGAGGTAGATATTGGGGTAATTTGGCAGTGATTCCAGAGAAATTTCAAATAGGTTACTTGCTAATTATCACCAAATTTGCGGACCTGTAAAATGAAGTGTTACCCAGGTCGGTGTAGAGCAGATGGCTGGCCGAACGTATTGCCTGTGCCTTCGTTTAATTACTTTGAGCATTGATTCCAACAGGATCCCATTCACAACCCATACACAATCAATACAGCAGGCTGCTTTCCAAACCTCCCCCCAAATCTCTCCTCTTCCTTTCCCTGCTATTGTGCACCGTTCACAGACAGACAAACAATAGCAGGCTGGAGGGAGGATGTCCCTAACTCTGACATACCAGAGCTGAGACCATTAATCAAACAGCAAATTGAAATATATCAATCTGATTAAAACTTTTGGTCATTCATCAAGAAACAAGAACAAACTTTTGCTTCTGCTTTACTCAGTGTTCCACATCATTATCAAATAAACACTGAGGTTTTCTTGCCTGCAGGTTAAAGCAACATCACTTTGGTGGTCTAAAGTATCATGAAAACAATCAATAAGCTGCGGTGCTACACCTTGCAAAACACGTCCACAGAAATAAGCCCAAACCACAGCGGGCCCAGGTTCAGCGTACTGAGCTTCCAGCTCCGAGGGTGAAGGCTGAATTCCTCTGGGTGGGTCTTCATTCATCAGAATCCAAGTCTGAATCCAATCTAAAAGGAAATTCTGCTGCGGGCTGGCTTCTGCAGCCCCCTGCCATGCACCCCTCACGGCTCGCCCATTCAAATTCATTTAACAGCAGCGGTGTCTCTCTGGCAGCGCGATGACTTCACCCGAGCCTGGCAGACGAAGCACACGGATCTCATAAATCTGCTGGATTAGTCAGATTTAATTGTCGTCCCGAGCCACCGTTGATTTTATGGGTGTCCCGGCATGGGAAAGACATGCCACCCCCCCCCCCCCCCCCCACCCTTCTCTCTTTTTAACACTGAAATTTATGCAATCGCTGTATTTCACACGCAAACACGGTGTCACAATGCCGGGAGATGGCAATACATTAACACCCACATAAATGGCTGGAGCAGCCGAGGAATGCTGTCCACACAATAGGTGAGACTTTTAAGACTTTGAGACTGAGGAGCAATTAGCATTTTGGTGGCGTGGAGCAAAGAGAAAAGCAGGATCGAGGAAGAACTCCATGTGAAGCAACTCTTAAGAGACACTGTGTTCAAAAAGCCAAGACATTGGAGAGGCTAAACTTGCAGGAACGGTGAGATTATGGCGAACAGTGCAGCAGCGGGGGCTGCGAGGTGTTGCTGTGTGCTCGTCTGTGGCCTCTGCTCTGGAGTTTGGGGTCTGGAAGGTGAACACAAAGGCCCCAGCGCTGATGACTGTGTGGAGCGCTGCTAGGGGAGCGGGCCGACTGAGCAAACGGGGACATTCTTTCTGCCTGAGGTCACTAGCTGGTCCCATTCAACCCCCCACACCTCTCCAACACCCGCTCTCTGCCCGCTTCCCTCGCCGCCGAGAAAAGGAGGGGGAGGGCTCCATGCCTGCCTCTCTCTCTCTCTCCTCTGGCCTTTTGTCACCAGACAGCGCTGCTGCAGAGAGCCCGAACCTCCTCACAGCACTACGAGTGATAGAAGCAGCAGCTCCATTTACAAGTTATTACTATAAATTTAAGACCTCTTTAACACTAAATGGAAATACTTCAAACTTAACTGCACAATGTGAGATCCAAATGTAAACCTAATGAACATAAGATAGCCTCATATTACTCTCAAAATAGACATATTTTGAATTATAAATGGTTGAAAAACACAGAGAATGTAATTCTTTCATTCATTCTGGTCCAAGTTTTACATGGACGAAAATCGCCATGCTGGAAAAACACACGATTTCCCATCAAGCAGCTAATAAAACCTTCAGAAAAAACAATATATATGTAAAAACAAATCAACCAAATGGTAACTTAACCACAAAACGATCAATAATGACATAATGATGACTGACTTTCTCCTCTCGCTCTATGCTCACAGTGTTACAGTTGACGCTTTAAGGCCGTGACCTCGACACTCCTTAAAGCTGGCCGCTTGTAATTTTTGTCCGTTTAGGAGTTAGAGCTCATTCTGCTAATGCACCCATTTTGAATAATGGTGTTGCCATGGAAATGAGCACTGGTCTTGGTGAAAGATGTGTCAGTGTTGCAATGGTATTATTCATATTATTATAAATTCCCCTGTGGTATACTGTAGCAGTTGTGTTGAGCCTGTTCACACATAAGAAACTGGAATGCACAGTAACATCTACTGGTAGCCACGGAGGGCTGTCTTCTGTTATCCCCTTTAAGCCAAGATCACACTCTCATGTTGTATCTGTCAGGTACAGGTATGATGATGATCTTCCGTTCTTGATTCACTAACAACTTAGGACTTGCTTGCTCTTACCAAAGGGCTCCTGGCATCATTTTATCCAAAGCTACCACCAACAAGTTCTCTCTCAATCAAATGTTTTAGGTTACAGGTTAAGGTAAAAGCAAAACAAGACTCGGTCAAAACCGAGTACATGGCTGGACCATGTTTGGTCAGTCTGTGAATTTGTGGCTAAATTGTTAAACAAGTAGTCAGTGGTCATGTCTATAATGTTAAATCCAGCGGTACATGTCCACCAGGTCTGGCAAGGACACTAGAGGACGCGCTGCTCCACTCAACTGGCCGTTCAAGCGGTGACATACCCTCTCAAACAGGACACAACATGGCGGCCTGCTCATAAACGTTCTGTTATTCTGTCTGATCAATCCACCAAAATCTACGTCTGAAAACATTTTAAGCGAGAAATAGGCGATGCCACTGCTGAAACTAGATTGCCTAGTTTCACAGCTTGGTCCAAGTTTCGTGAGCCGGACGCGTCACGCTGTACGGGCTCATTTGCATAAAGCACTGATCCCCGCCTTTTCATTTTGAAAGCGCAACGGCCAATGAGGAATGTCCAACACTCGGCCGACCAATCGTGTAACTTCATCACACACTCATTGACAGACTTTTGCCTTTGTAGGGCTGGCCCTCTGCGGTCCAGCCAAAACTATCAAATCATTAAAAACAGAGCTGCTGCATTGGCCAAAGAGTTCAAACCTCTTCTTCTTTTGGATTGCCTCATCTGCAACCCAAACAGGAAGCAGCAGAAACAAGTGGTGCAACATCAACTGTACAACCTTCTCTGACTGCCTACTTTCCACCACACTCGTCCTCAGGACCCTTGTCAGAAGTTTGTAAAAAAGGCCATCTTCGTGCAAGGATACGTCGCCCCTTATTTTGGGAGAAAGGTTTCAGGATAAAGACAGAACTGGTGCCACGATATAAATTTCCAAGTCACATCACAATCTCAGGACAAGTAGTGCAGTTGTGTGACAGCCCAAATAAGAATGATTAACCACTTCCACCCTATAATAAGTGCAACAATAATATTCAAAGGATCAGACAGATGTCAATCAAGCACACAGTCTTCAGCAAGCAACAATTGTTTACCTTTGAAACATCTAAAATTGCAAATGCTGCTAAAAAAAAGTGGGTCATATCAGTTCACATTCCACGAAGAAGTATTTGTCAACTTCCTATTGGTCATATGGCTGTTGGTGTGTTTCAACATGTGATAATTGTTCCTCTTTGTGAAGGTAGTTCTCTTGTGTTTGTCATGGCATGCTCTTATTATTTTCAAGAGTGCTCATCCTGGCATGAAATCATTTTGCAGTTTTCGTAATTGTCGGAATATAATTGTAATCTCTAGTTGGACTAACCTATGCTTTAAACACAGCAATGAAGCAGACAGGCTGTAACTGAACACACAACACATCCTCAAGTATGACATTTTTGGCACCGGCTGATTGACCGAACAAGTGGCTGCTTACAGTAGGCGCTAGCCGCAGCTGAAAACCTTCAAGTTATCACATCTCTGATTCTGGCTGTGCAATAAAGTGGCTTTGTGTACTACTACTAAGTGTTGCTGTAGTTTTGATTTCTTCAATCAGGTTGATTCGTCAGGATGTGTAACAGCTTGTGAGCCTCCAATCACAGCCCGGACCTGCCTGCATTCACACTGAAGTTGCTCACGGCATCATGTCAACATGGCCACTCCAATGCAAAAAGACATCGCTGAGTGGACGTGTTTTTTTTTATCAAAACACGTCCACTCACTTTTCTGTGATTTGCATTTTAGCACCTCATTATTTTGTATTCTACGGCTGCATCATTTTGTCACCGGCAATAAACCAGTCTAATGAGAGGTACTGCTCTTGTTCCTGTTGGTGGTATGCATCACTCAGTCTCTCTGTACTTCGTCTCTGGCAGAGAAACCAGAGCTCTGGCCGGGCTGGAAGGACATACTGTATAAATGTGTTGATTTGCTCACAAAAGGAACTTCAAACAGATTTTTTATACCATGTCATGGCGAGCCTGTGCATGCCTGCAATTTCAACAAGATTTGAGAGTATTTTTGGTGAAAACCCAGCCGAGAAAGGTACAGCACGGGCAGCAGTGAGCTTATTATCCACCATGAATGATGCGGTTGTCCACTAGAATCAGTAACACATCACCCAGTAAATTGCTGCCACACCCCTTGAGCCAGCCAAGGTAATACTGAAACCAAAACACACACATCCCAGCACTGTGTTATATCACGCTCTGATTACAAGATATTTACGCAAATTTAACTCTAATTTGCACCACCAGAGAGTCGGGAGAGAGGTGTGCTCCGACTATTTGGTCTGTGCCGATGTTCAGCACAGAACACGAGTGGTTTACAGTTACGATTTTCACTTTCCAAACATCGAGATATTTCCAAATCTGTTTGATATTCGTAAGGAATTTTACTAATTGTCGCCTCTTTTCTGAGTGGACCAAAGCTGCTGTAGCCTTTGGGTTTAAAGTACAGCCGTAGGGGGAACAATGGTGGAAATGTGACAAGAACTGCGGAGGCTATCATGTCTTCAATTGTGCATAAAAAGAAGAGATGTGGAGAAGAGGGATGAGAGTGTGTGTGTGAGTGAGAGAAAGCTTTCTCTCTGTGGCTCAACTGGAAAAATAATGTTCATAATATCCTCTAGTCTGTGATGCACGGTTATTTTCTCATATTGTGGTCTGAGTGCTTTTGGGGTTTGGAAGCAGATTCAGCTCTGAATTTTCTGCTTATGCATTTGTATGCATTTCAAAATTTGACAAAGGCGGTGTCCGCACACTAGCTAATGCTCCCATGAACATTCGATTAATTACCACCGGTGACGTTTCGAACGTCGAGCTCTTCTGTAGACACCTTAAACATCACCGGTGGTAATTAATTAAATGTTCATGTGTGCGGACTATACATTTTCTGTCTTTTAAATGCTTTTTTCTGTCCAGAACCTAGTATTTATCATCTGGAAGAGCATGCTTTAGTAAAAACTCATATTGTCAACCCTTCAAGCACCATTAAATTTGTCAATATCATGTTCAAAGGCACAGTATACTGACAATTTGGTAATTCAGCTGATAGTACAGAATGATATTTCCAGAGAACAAACTTCTATTGTTGAGGTATAACGATAAGATATACAGTGAGGATGTGCAAAATGGACAACAACTAAAATATAAATATACGGCCAAGTGATACTCGGCTGCATGAGTTCACCTGCAGTCAACAAACCTGAGGCACCGTGGCTGGCTTTGGCCCACGCATCTCTGGTAGCAGACAGCAAAAAGACTTTTGGCCTCTTGTTAAGAGATGAATATTCGTTATGAATTGATATTTTATTGACTTTTTAATCAATAGCGAAAATAATATTTAGCTGCAGCTCAAATCGAGGATCCTCGGTGCAACGTGTCTCACAGCATCAGTCTGCCTGTAATTCATTAAAAGAAGAACTCTACTGTAACCGAACCACAAAGGTTAAATCGAGGGTGTCAAAAATACAATACTGCTGCAGGCTTGTTAGCAGTCGGCTCACTGACCGCCTGCTAATGAGAACACTTGTTAGTATCTAACAAGCTACTGACTTGCATAACTATATATTCTATATATAGACCGGTATATCCTATATCAATGTGTTTTACAACTATACAGACTGTATAAATCTTTAAGATGAACTTAATGTGGGTTATATGACAGCTTATTCTTATCACAATCCAAGTATTTCTAATAACACTGTGCATGTAAACATACAATATGACTCCAGGAACAAAAGACAAAAGAACCGAACGTCCCCTGTTTCTCTGCTTTCTGATTTCCGCTGCCTGGCAGGTGCAACTGGTGGCGGTGAATGATTTGAGAAATTCTAGCCCCTCAGCTCTCCTCTCCTGCCAGTTCTTTCAGAGGCCGTTTGGATTACTGCAACACACAGATGAGTCATCAGTCCTGCGGCTGTCAGTCTGCTCATCCAGCCCCGAAGCGGCGTGTTTATTTATTTATTTTATTTTATCTGGAGAAGGCGTGCTTATTTTCAACGACACCCTGCCTCACACTCACACGGAAACATATATTCCCTCCAGTTAAAGTGTATTTCTGTGGGACAATATATTCAGTGGCAAATTGGGGTGCAAAGAGCAACTCCTGCTACAATTAAAGCTGCGGAGGGACACAAATTGCACATTAATAGTAGCTGTGAGAAGAGGAAGCTCTGCAATGTACCTCAGCAGATGTACTTTTAGGTGATACAAGTAGTACTAGTGTACAAAAGAAAAAGAAATAAAGATATTTAATGCAATTCTTAAAAGAGAGATTCCAATCTGGATTGACCCAAAAAAACATTTCCGTTTGTGTGTGCGTTTGCATGATGCACTTCTCCGTGCATGTGCAGTTCAATGTGAGCCCATGCCAGGCCTGCCCCCTCTGATAAGCAGGTCTGGTACACTTTGTGACTGTCTGATTGAGGTCCTCCAGGGAAGGCCGGCTGAAGTGGAGGGGGGTAGTTTGCATTCTTGGCCATTTCATGAAAAAAGGGTGCAACCATGGGAGTAAGCCAAGAGGAGGGCTCAATTATGCATGGTTAAACAAAGCCCAAGGCTACCAGCGAGCAGTGTCTCAGCAAACTCGGCCTCGCTCTGGAGCTCCAGACTCCAGGAGGACCCCTACTCAAGAAAAAAAACAACCAAAAAAACAAACAGCGACATAAGAACGTAGCTCCTGATAAATCACTGGATTGTGTTATGACAAGCGCAGGCACTTTGAAACTAAACTTCTCAGAGGCCTTCAAAACACGGCTCAAAAGCAAACATTCCCATTCACATGAGGTCAAATGATACATCGCAGCGTTTACGTTGCCAATAAACCATCTCAAGAGGCAGGATGGCCCGTGAAGCCATCAGCGACAACCTGCTCCGAGCGCGGTAAAACGACTTGTTATGTCATCCTGGATGTGATGTCTCCAATAAACGCAACAATAATTCTCTCAGGAGCTGTCTGTGGTTCTTGTCTAACAGCAATAAAGTCCCACATAGCTATTTTATGATGTAATTACCCCCTCCCAAGAAGTTATCCAGTCATTCTCTGACAGTATTTTAGTCTTCGGAGGAAATAACCTGGTCGTCTCACAAATACGTTTGTTTGAAAGACCTGTATCTTTGCTTCATTTCATCACTGAAAGCAGTGTCCTAGCTAATGGCTCCTAAATAAACCCTAAAACATAATCAGCACTATTAAAACAGCACTTAACCAGGTCAGAGGCTACTTTTCCATAGCGAACCCCACAACTTCAGCAACTGGACACTCAGCATCTGGCCCCTCTTTCTTCAGACACACAATAAATCGGAAAGTATGTGGCTTTGGTTACATGTAAATTATAGGCAGTTCTTCCAGAGCCGGAGGGGGTGGGGCGGAGGATCAGTATCCATGTATAGTACACATATGAATGGGAGCAACCTGGCTAAAAAGCTCTCTCCCGACATCTTCCTCTTGTTTCCCCGGGAAACAGGAGAGGAGGGCTGGAGTCGGGTGACAGGGGCGTCCAAAACACACACACACACACACACACACAATCTATACTGTGAGCTCGAGAACAGATTTAATTACAGCCTTAAAGACCAAATAATGTCAGCATTTTATTTCTTTGTGGCATTATTAGCTGGTTCCCGCTGCAGAGAGAACTGAGCTGCCCTGTTATTCCACTGAGCAGACTTCAGGCCTGAGGATTTTTTTTTTTTTTAAAGCAGCAGATGTTTTGATTCCCGACCATAACACCACCTCTGACAGCAAGCTGGTGATACTAATGATGATTTTTCAGCAAGAGACAGCAGCAGCTGAAGCTTAGAGCGAGGTTGTATGAAAGAATACAGATATCTGCAGAGAGAGAGAGAAAGGTGGGGATCCTGGGGAGCAGACGCATTAGCACACATTTTTGCACTGCTTTCTATGTTTTCTGAGAATGACTGATGATGCCTATAAGACGTGTGATGTTTCTACGGCATAAAAAAACGTTTGAGGCATCAGACTCATGGATTTTTAAACACATCACTTGTCTTTCATCACCTCGAAGAGCACCGAAGCATAAAGTGGCAAACTTTGGTTTGGCTTCAGACCAACTGAATCGCAGGGTTCCCGACCTCCAATCATCGCCCACATCTCAGATTTCTTTTTAGTGATTAAAACATGTGTGGTGCTCACTGACGGCTGTTTTCCCTGGCTATTGAAGCAATCAGAGCTTTGCAGGTGAGATTAAGAATGGGGGAATCATTTTCCTGGGCCAGAACCAGAAAAAATAGCAACAGAAAAATGGCCATTAAAAGGACGATGAGCGCGGATGAGACTCACGCTGCTCTGCAGGATGTTGTGAGTCGACTTAAACAAATAACAACTCTTAAATCATCCTCACTCTTCAAAAGTCATCTGGTCATAGCAACCGCAGCTTCCGTGTAGATCAGAGGTTTTCAAACTGTGAGGAGGGAGCAGGAGAGTTGCACTGGGTTGCATGGAGGGAGATGTGAGGCAAGGATACTATGTGAGATGTAACAGGCAGGTGCATGCCGCTGTTCTCAACGCGGTCAGAAGTTGCAGCTGCAGCAGCTGTTATGACACACAGCTAACAGAGACCATTGAGGTACTTTAAAACACCAAGCGCCCGCAATTTGTGTCAAAACTCCAAAGCAGTCCTTCTCTGAACCTGAACTTTTAAACTTCACTTATCTCCGACGTCCAAACGTCCATAAACCTGCTTAGAATTCATTGAGACAAGACGCTCCTTATATCTCCAGAAGTTGCCTGAGAATCATCACATTTTTAAGTTTTCCTCGGTATCAAAATAATCCAGTGATAGTTGTCTGTACATCCATGGGTACACTGCAAACAGAAACTGCTAAAAGCTAATTCGGCATACTTTTAATGGTGCCATTTTGGTGCCATAATGTAAACCAATACAGGCTAAAAAAAGCAAACAGGCTGAAGTTGTGGCACACAGCGGAACTCACTGAATCCACAGCAACAATATACTTCCTCTTCACATACCTCAAAAGCACTCTGGCAACTTAGAGCATGAATTTCTACCAAATAGAAGACAAAGAATAATAATAGGAGTGATAAAATTCAGTAATATTCCCTTTTACATGTTGCACTGCTGAAGCTCATAATGTCTTATTGAAATGGGGGTTTGTGGGTGGAGGGAGGCGTTATGAGAAAAGGTGTTGGGGGTCGCTGAGAATGGCTACTGTATGCTCACATACCGGAGTTATAGGTTACCGTCCACATCTGATGAACCAGTTTTACTATTATTTCACTAAACTGAATGTTTTACTTACCACAGGAGCAGCAGGTGAAGCAGTTTGTGTGATACAGGTTCCCCATGGCCTGGCACGCCTGGCTGGCTCCATACACACCTTTCCCACATTTGACACAGATACCTGTTAGAGACAGAGTCAGTTAGTCGACGTTATTTATCCTGAGCAAAATACTTTGTATGCAACAGTAGAATAAGATCATCCTACATTCAGTGTGGAAAGAAAAAATCTCCTGGTGAATCATTTAAAGCTCTTTGTCTTCATGAGATTTTAACACAGTTAGAATTACACATCATTCTTTCGCCCCAAAGCAAAGCACTATGTGAACACCGATTTGCTTCTTCTTTATGGCTAATGTTATGCTAAAGAGTTTTTTGAGTGGATTCAATGAAGATACTGTCTGCTACCACTCTGCACCATTAGAATCAAATGATTTCTGGACACGCTGCAAGCTTTGTTGGAGCTTTGCTGGAAAGCTGATATGAAAAAAGCGACTCTGCCAAACGGCGTGTGCATTCCTGTAATTATGCAACAGTCACAAAAAAGAAAATGATTAACCTGCTAGAAATGTCATCACTACTGTATTTCATCCCCTGTTCCCTCTGCAGCTTTTCAAGACCAACATCACAAAGAAGCTCTGCGATGTCTTAACTCTGACTGAAACCACACCGTGCCAAACCCAAAACATTACACACGCTCTTACAGGAGCACAGCTGTTTTGAGTTTGTGATCATTAATTCACAAGTAATACTTCTCAAAATGATTTATATTCCAGTTGCATAAGTCATTTCCATGTATTACATCATTCCATTTGAAGGCACATTACTTCAGGAGAGATGATGATCGTGTTAAAATGCACTGAGAGGAAATTAAGTGGATGTGAGGGGATTTTCAGGAACAAGGTGCACCAACAACTTTTCCTCGATACCAGGAAAAAAGCTGAATGAGCATGCAGAGTCAGTGATGTGATGAGAGTCCATTTTTATTGAACTATGGAATAAAACATTTCACAGCATATAAATTAACACTCAACTTTTACAACTAGACTGTTTTAGATGCTTTACAGATGAGGATGGTGCTTCCCTTCTACTATAGTTTGGGTTAATAGCTTTTTAGAAATACTGAAGTCATGAGTCCAAACTCCCTCAGCGCATCCCTGTCCCCCACGAAGAAGTTTTTCGGCAGTCACCAAAAAAGTTTGTCTTTAATTATCTAAAAAAAGATGATCACAATGAGCCTTAAAGCCCCTGAAAACACTATTTTAAATCTTACGTATTTCTCTATAAGACACAATCAAAGTTAAAGTTCAGGAAAAAAGCATTAAAAGGTGCTGTGTGTGGGATTTGGCGGCAAATAGCGGTGAGGTTGCAGATTACAACCAGCTGAAACTTCTCCCGTGTGTCAAGTGTGTAGAGAACTACAGCGGCCAACGCGTAAATGTGAATGTGCCCATCTAAAGCTAGTGTTTGGTTGTCCGTTCGGGGCTACTGTAGAAACATGGCAGCTGGCTTTGTGAAGAGGACCCGCTCTATCTTTGTAGATAAACAGCTCATTCTAAGGTAACGAAAACACAACAACTCCTATTTTCAGGTGATTATACACTAAAGAAAACATACTTATTAATATTATATTCCATTTCTGCCAACAGATGCCCCTAAATGCTACACATTGGTCTTTTAATAGTCATTATTCATTATGAACTCATCACTCAAAAGCGCAGCTAAACAGCATCATCATGGTTGTGTGGGTGTTTAATCACATTCGACTGACAGTACTGGCAACAAACAGCCCCACCGACATTAATCATATTATGATTCAAATGTTGCCAACTGTGATTGGTGCACAGAAGTGACATCACCCTTTTCCAACTGAGCCCCACCCACTTCTTCAAACCTGTGAGAGGACAAACGATAACGCAAAAAATATAGAAAAAATATAGAAATCTTTCATGTAAAATAACTACAACTGTTCCAATTTTGGCAAAAACCTTTTGTGTTCCTGTAGGGCTCCCAACGCTCGTTGTAAGACGCTAATTGAGAAAATAGATTTTAAGGGCCTTTAAAAACTCATCAATTTGTGTGTAATTGTCAAATTTAACATCCTCCTCGGGTTGTGGCCCAATTTGATCACTGACCGACCCAGGGAGGGAATGCCCAGCTAGCCACAGGTACACAAGTACAACACATCAGCCATGGACACAAAGACTACTCTGACCTTTAGTGAAGAAATGAGATAGGGGGGGCGAGAAAACAGTGGCTTCAAACTATTTGTACACAGCAGCAGCAGCAGACTAACGATCTCCAAACTCTCACGCACAAGACGACCTCCACCGGGGTCACATTCCTCAGGGAGTGCAGGGTCAAAGCCTGGGTGGGGTGAGTCCAGGGTCACAGTGCCTACAGGACACAAGATCCCAACAGGGAGCTGCACCCCACCACCACCACCACCCTCCTCCTCCTCCTCCTCCTCCTCCTCCTCCTCCCACAGACACATTATTACACTCACTTATCTCTGAAATAAATACATATTCCAGGAAGGCTTCTAGAGCAAGGACACACTTTCTGTCACGTCATCGTAGAATTCCCCAGCTATCTGAAGCAATAATTTCCCCTTTCATAACAGCTCTAGCGCAGGCTGTGATAAAAGGACAAGGGTACAAGAAAAGCACCCAAAGGTTACATGTCTTCCCTTTAAACCTGAAGTGTTTGCACAAATGAATTAATCACAATCAAAGTCAAATATTGGCATTTCCTGGTGTAACCTGAACTCACAACTTCATTCATGCACCCAACAAAGATAACAGCACACACAAGGGGCGACAAGAATGAACAAGTAAACTTTAAATGAGCTTAATTGGTTTGGATAATTTCTCCAAAATAAAAGCCTATGATGGTAAACAAAGTGGAAGAAACCACAGCTACCTGTATGCGCTAGAATGTCTTTACCTCCATGAATTCCCTATTTAAAGAACTATTAAGTAAAAGTGCGAATGGTCAACCTGATAAAAACATAGGATTTATCAGCCCACGGTCAAAGATGGTTGAAGTGTTCACCCAATCTGCCATTAAAACAGGAAGCCAGCTCACCATAGCTGTCAATAATGAATAACATTTTACTGTTGCACATCATTTCTTTGAAGTTCTGTCATTCCTGATTTGCCTCCTGGCTGTGTCTGGTTCAGCACAGGTTTCTTATTCATCACTGCAGCTCAAAGGAACATAAGGCCACTTTGTGAATAGAAGAGCTTTTTTTATAGACTCAATGAGACCATGACTGTAAATAAAAGTGCCCTCTTGTAACCTTTTTTATTAGAAAATCATTCACACACACTGAACATTTTTGCTCCCAGTAAAATGTCACACGCTGCATTTTGGTCTGATAGCATTTAAAAAATGTTCCTTTTTTAATGCCTTTTACATATTATATACTGTATAATTTTATATTTCCTCTCGACTTCTGCAGCACAAACAGTTTAATTTTTAAATGTCATAATGTTCTATATTGAATGAAACACAGGAACTCTCTGGCAGAAATCCATTTCTTTCCCGTACTCCCTCTAGACTACCTATAATGTTGAAAATACAGCCAATTAGCTTCTTACTTATTAGCCTATTATTATGGTATTTGGTCATTGTTTTCTGCCATTTCTTCTCATTCTATTCTAGTGTGATTATATTCGTCTTTTACTTTGCTTTGATCACTGTCTGCCACTGTAATAATGACCTAATTTCTCCTCATCTCACAGTATTAAATCCTCAACTCTCAATAATCTAGTATTGCTGGCTTGTAATTATGAATGCTACCTCTTTTGTGTAAGCGTGCAGAGTTAACCGTGTGAATGTTACGTCTAGTGAGGCCATGATACAGGCCCCTTCCTCTGTGTTCAAATGAAACGTGGGCTGGTTGAACCGTCGCACCACTATTAAACACAGGCCTGCTAATTATTTGATGAAGTGCCAGAGACATAGTGTAAATCAGCGTTTTGGCTTCATATAATAAAGAAATATCATTCATTACTATCAGGCAATCAATCAGTCTATCAATTTATACATTTTGGACTTTAAACACATTAGAAAAGGTTATGTTTTTCTTCTGCCTAATGTGCAAAACAAACCGAATCCAAACCACCACAATACAAACCTAACGTGGGCTTGTTGAACCATTGAACCACTAGTTTATATATGAGGTGTTTGTTTCTTTTCTGTTCCTGCATCAGGACAACATACTTCCTTCTCTGCTTATTTGTAATGACAACAATGGATGACATGGATCAGCTTCTTTTGATGTGGGTAATACTCCACAGTTTATGAATGTTACCGGTAATTGCATGTGGGTGGAGTGACATGTAGTACTAACTCAAATTACAGTGTGTGTGATGTGAGTGTTAGTCACTACGTTGTTCTTTGTGTATTGTCATCCTGCCGCCAGCCGCCTGTTGCACTCGTAGACTGACAACACAATGTAGCCCTGACACAAAGGTTACTTCCATAGACCAACCAGGTGACTACACATCTGTCTGAATGCCAAGAGGCAAAGTCACTCAATTATCTAGCTTCATGATAAGAGGTGTTTCAAGCAGTTATATTTCTATTTCTTTCCCACAGAATTAATCTATGATCATGCAATTACAGACAAGGCTCTCTGGCTTTGATTCTCTATCCAACAGCTAAACTAAAAAAAGGATGATTTATTTATGAAGCGATATCGATTTACCTGCATTACTTTATTCCGTCTGGTTGCAGTTTCTTAAAAACTATACACCATGTGTTGGCAAGACTGTCGAGATTTCATTTATCAACATGAAAACGTTCTTTGTCGTGAGAAAACCACTGTAAATAGGGGACAAACTTCAGTCCTAAAAATAAACATGCGATTCGTTACAATTTTGCACACAAATGCTAAACATCCCTGAGGTGTCTCTATGAGTGAGGATGTGGTTATCATTTTACAGGACAGCAGGGGAATCTGAAGCACTCTTGTTATTCGTCTAAAAACAGGATGCTGAATCCCTCAAGTGCCCATTTCATAACATGTTCATGGCATGTGGCAAGGACAGGATGTTGTGCATTCACTGGGGTTAAAAATAAAACGGCATTACTTGATGCACATACATGCCTGCACCTCTGAGCTAAACACTGTTGTTAAGATCAAGCCAGTGTTATTTGATAGCAGCAGCCGAAGCACGCAGCTCAATGTGGCCCTGTTATTATGCTAGTGAGAACATCAAACTCAGACTGATGAGTCTGATGATGAAATAAAAACAGTATGTGTATTAAAAAATATACATTTTATCTTATTTCTGAAAGACCAAAGTCAGAAAAATGTAATGTGCAAGATCAAGCAAAGGATGTAATAGTGACATAGCATGAGATTATGTGATGCAATTAGAATATATTCATCATTCATTTGAGCAAGTGTTTTATGAAACATACTTGACTTCATATTCTGCCGTCACTGAAAACAACACAGAACGTGCTGCGAGTTGCAAGAAGGTTTGCACAGCCTGATTCATGAAACTTTAACGACCGCTCGGTGTGACTTTGACGTCTTACAGCGCGATTTCAAACCGGTCTCTGAGGATATGAGCCGATTACATGAGAAGTGTTAATCAAACAAACAAAAGCTAACATTTATAGAAGGATGAATTGCAGATTTGTGGAAACAAATGCTGCCAAATACTTTAAAACCTCTGCACGTCTTCTAGGAGTGATTCAGTTACTGCACACGGAGCAGGTTCATGTATCTTTCCAGTACAAAATAACCCTGGTCCTGTATGATAAAATCACAACGTGGCATTAACAGCACCACCACTGTGCCCACTTATTCTGAAAAAGACAATATAGTAAAAAGATACTCGGCTCAACAGTGGAACAAAAGAGAGCAAATAATTTCCCATCATGCTTAGAGTGTGTCATCCCGTATTTACAGTTTCAGACACTTAAAGAACGACTGATGATTTATGGATGTTCTTGTGGCTTTTGCTGAATTCTGGTGCTGGTGTTTGATTTGATTTGTCAGATTTACTGAACTCATACTGATACTGTAATGTGAAAGATTGCAGCATTTTACTTCCAATTTTGCAATAAGGAACGGGTAAAAAAAAGGGGAAGCGGATAGCATTTATAGCATCAAAGCCTGGAAATACAGCATCACTTCAGGAGGAGAGAGGTCTTCACTTGTAATCTGAGACCATTTTGACACATCAGAGGATAATGTAGGCTTCAAACTTAAAAAGTGAGACTTAAAAAAGTAAAACATCTAATCTTATGTATGCTGCAATTTGTGCATGTACAGTATAAACAGAGGGCAGTGTGCTGTTGTGCTGCAGCATGTGTGTGTATTATCAGGCATGTGCATGACTACTGCCATTATAATTCTGGGCAGGTGATCAGACTTGACCCCCACCAACTATGTCTGGCCTGCCAGCCAAGATCGTGTGCCAAGTGTCTGGTGTTGCCCGACTCCCCACTGGCTGGTTAATGAAGGGCTTCGCGGGGGAGTCAGGGCGGGGTGGTGGTGGTGGTGGTGGAGAGGAGGAGGAGGGGAGGTACAGGGTGGGGTGGGCCTCCCTCTGCTGCTTCAATTGCAGGCCTGTATCGGGCCAGCTGTTGATTCACAGCTCCTTCTCCACCACAACAAACACAGGCCACACAAGGGCCGGCCAGCAGAGCAGAGACCGCCAGTGTGGGACACTGGCAGTCAGTGCTGCACCCCCCCTCTTCCCTCCAAAAAAAAAAAAGCCCCGGCAGTCAATTTCTCCACTGTCGCTACGGAAACAGAGCTGTCTCTATTGGACTCGGAGCGTCTGACTGCATTCTTCTCTCTCCCTCCTTTTTCCTTTCTCTCTTCTTTCCCCCCATTATCTCTCCTCTCCTCTTCTCCCTCGCTGTCTTCCTCCTCCTGTCTCCCATCCTCCTGCTCTCACCTGCTTCTTCTCTGAAACAAATCAACAGCTGTCTCAGCCTCACTCTGAGCAAGTGCACTGGCTATAAAACAAGCCACTGTTCTCTCTGGCTGCAGCCATTTGTCCGGCTGCTAATTCAAAGGTAGACAGCAACTTCCTCAGCAGGCTTTCTGTGGCTGTGTTGTGTTGCTGCTGGTGAACAAAACAGATCTGGCTCTCACAATCCCTCCCTAATCACAAAAAAATGTGCCACAATGTTCAATTCTTGAAATCAGGCAAAAACAAAAACAAACCACTGACGACCACAATCTGTCCTCCAGAAGATAACTGCATTTTCAACAGATCCAGACGACGCTGCCCTGAATGACCGAAGGGTGTCTGCTCTGGCAGAACAGAAGGTTCCATTCAGCGAGGTGCAGCGCTGTGCAAATGTTAGCTCTGCCAAGATAGAAATTAGTATTGCCCTGCAATGCCACTCTTATCTGCCACAGAGGGGACCTGTTAGTGGTGATGTAGCATTAGCAGGTTGCACATAGACCTTGAAGAGATGACAAACCTATAAATAACCCCTTCCTGCGCAGAAAAAAACACCAGCAAACACTGCATTTTAACTATTCCAATTTCAGCAAGCAAGTAATCTAATACAGAGGAGGTTAAACATGACATTTCACGCTACGAGTACTATCATATGTTTGTTCAATTGTTGCCATGGAGAATTGTTTCTATTTCTAAAGGAAAGCATTGCTCTTGTCAGCTGAAAACCTTCATTTTGGGTCATTGTTTTGGATTGTAAACTTGCTTTATCCATACAGGAACAAAACCCAGAGCAGGTTTTTTCTTTGAACACAACATTGCAGGAGGGATCTGACAGATACTAGTGAGGGCTCAAGTGTGCAAGGACAGTGTAGGAGAAGGAGTCAGGGTCAGAGCATCAGCGTCTGCATCTGAGGAGTGATGATGTTGCTGAGGAAAACACATGGGTTTGACTGATCTGGAGCTGCAGTGACCAAATTAGTTACTTTACATCAATCAGGCTCCCATTACTTACTATTTTCCTAAATCCCCTATTAGTTGATGCAAGATCTTAGTCCAATTTTTGTAACAGTAATGCAAACAGCACTTTACTATTGACATAAATGCACTTTTCTCGCTGCTAAACACGACTGCAAATTGGGTGTATGACTGCAAATTGTATGAAACTGTGTCTGAAACGTTTACTTATTTTAGCCTTTTATTATTATTTTTAGCTATGTTAATTTTAATACTTATTTATTCTATCCTTTTTAATGCACTGACGGGAGCTGGGAGAAACAATATTTCGTTTCCTTCTGTGTATGCAAATACTCAGTGAAATGACAATAAAGTAAATCTTGAATCTTGAATATGTACAATACATTGGAAAAATGATCCATATACCTTTGATTCTCTTCACTCTCTCTAAGGGCCACACAACCAAACACTCATCATATGCAATACACAATATTGATAAGGAGAGGCTTGAGTAATTCATGTTGGGTCAAAGTGAGCTATGTAAAAAATCCCTAAACTTGCTCTATCTATACAGGAGGACCAAAACCCAGAGCAGGTTTTCTTTGAACACAACATTGCAGGAGGGATCTGACAGATACTAGTGAGGGCTCAAGTGTGCAAGGACAGAGTAGGAGAAGGAGTCAGAGCATCAGCGTCTGCATCTGAGGAGTGATGTTGTTGCTGAGGAAAACACATGGGTTTGACTGATCTGGAGCTGCTGTGACCAAATGAGTTATTTTACATCAATCAGGCTCCCATTTCAGGAGAAAAGCAATTCAAAATCTCAATCAAATTACTACTGACACACTAATTTTCCTAAATCACCTATTAGTTGATGCAAGACTTTGGTCTATATGTACAATACATTGGAAAAATGTTCCATGTACCTTTGATTCTCTTCACTCTCAGGTGCTCTAAGGGCCACAGAACCAAACACTCATCATATGCAATACGCAGTATTGATAAGGGGAGGCTTGTGTAATTCATGTTGGGTCAAAGTGAGCTATGTAAAAACTCCCAGAGGGTATTTGGATGTGTTTGTATGTTCTGATGTTGTTTCCAATCTTATCTACTTGCAAGTTTTAAAAAAAACTTTTTCCTAAATCACCTATTAATTGATGCAAGATCTTAGTCCATATGTACAATACATTAGAAAAATGCTCCATGTACCTTTGATTCTCTTCACTCTCTAAGGGCCACAGTATCAAACACTCATCATATGCAATACACAGTATTGATAAGGGGAGGCTTGTGTAATTAACGTTGGGTCAAAGTGAGCTATGTAAAAACTCCCAGAGGGTATTTGGATGTGTTTGCATGTTCTGATTTTCTTATCTACTTGCAAGTTTTGAAAAAAAAAATTATCCAATTGCATATTAATATTACCTACCAAAGTATTCCTTTTTCATGTGCATCTCTAACTCCTTCTCCAGCTCCAAGGTGAGCGCCTCCAGCCGCCTCTCCGCCTGGCTCGGTCCACTCTCTCGACTGGGGGTCACCTGGTAAGGCAGCTTAAACCTCTGGCTCGAGGAAGCAGATTTTGAGGACATCCCATAACTAAACGATGATGGAGACCCAGCAGTCATCTCCACGGTCTGGGCTGTACACTGCTGCTGCTGCTGCTGCTGGGGCTCCTGCACCACCTGGAGCCCCTGCAGATGGATGCGACTCTGCAGGATCCCATTGGAGTCTCCAAACTCCTGCAGCAGCGTGTCCTCGTGTAAACTGCTGCCCATCAGCATGGACGACCTAGGAGAAGGCAGCTGCAGCTCTGGATAGGTGCTCATAGACCCCCTGGAGCTTCTGGAGCTCCTGGAGCTGTGACTGGAGATGCTGGACCTGGGACTCACAACGCAGTTTGCAGGGGTGGTGGTCCCCCCTCCACCTGGTCTTGCACTTGCACTGCTCCCATCCTGGCTGCAGATGCTTGACCTCGGACTCTGCATCTGCTGCAGAGGCGCCGCGCGTAAAATCGCCCCCTCCAGCAGATCATGGTTGTACCTCGATCCGTCCGAGTAGCTGGACCTCGGGCTTGTAGTGAAGGAGTACTGGCTCGCAGTGCTGGACCTGGGGCTCTGGTGCCTCTGGTCGTAGCCCATGCTGATGCCACTGGTGCGGTTGCTGCTGGTGCTGGTGCTGGGTTTGCTGCAGCAGTCGCAGCTGTTGTTGAGGAGGCTGGCTCTGGGGCTGCTGGAGTGTTTACTGGTGTCGCTGGCTGTGCTTGCATAGCTGGATCTGGGACTGAGGACACTAGACTCCACCAGACTAGACCTGGGGCTCGTCGTGTACCTATCCTGACCATGCACCACCATGCTCGACCTCGGGCTTGCATGCTTGCTCTGCTCCAGAGAGGATGCCAAGCTGGATCTTGGACTTGTGGTGTTGTTGTACCTGCAGTCGTGGCTGCTGCTGCTGCTGCTGCTGGTGCTGCTGGTGGTGATGCACACACTGTTGCACCTGTTGCCTGGCTGTGCAACCGGCTTGTCGAAGCTGGAGCCGGTGCTATACCTGTGCACCTCCAGAGAGTACCTCCTGCTGTGCCTCTCGGATGCACCAGTGTAGCACGGCAGAGCCACTTCAGATTTGGTGCAGCAGCTTTCTTCACTAGTATTATAAACTGCGTCTTTTTGAGGCGCGCAGAAATCCAGGTTGCAATGCACAGGACGCACCGGAGCCGCGTTGTACACTTTATTCCCAGACGTGAAATTCTCCACAGTGTGATGCTGCTGGTGGAGAAGCAAAGAAGATGAGGTGCCATTCATTGGTTTATTACCACCAGCATGCTCCGGAGCAGAAAAGTCCAAATCTGGGTTAATCACCAAGTCTCTCCTCGTCGACGCGTTGTAGTCTTTATTATAGGCATCATATAAGGAAAGATCCTCCATCAATGTGCTGGTTCGGAGTAGTCCCAGATCTTCCTGGTGGTAGTGCTCCATGTTTTGTGCGAGGAAACAAGTTGTGTGCAGCTCCGTGTGTCTCCAAAACTAGCGAGAAGCACCGCGGAGCACTAATTGCATTTTCACATGGAAATCAAAACACAAAAAAAGCCGCACTACATACAGCCAAGTCCGTCGCTCACTTACACCAAAAAAAAACCTCCACCGTGTTGCTGCATCGTCTTCTTCTTCTTCTGCTTCTTCTTCTCTCGTCGCCCGAGGAAAAAACAAACTCTTTCTCACAGTTTTTTCCAGCCGATACGTTTGTCAACTTCAGTTTTTTTGTTAAGTTGAAAGGTCTTTTACAGTCAATGGCGCGCTGCGCGGAGGAATTTCTCCTTGTTGGTTTTTTTCCTCTAGTTTCTCTTACAGGTCTCTACACCAAAAGAAAAATCATCAGATAATCTTATACGGGGTAAATATTCATCCTGTGTAAGTCTGAGCTCAACAAACGTGCTAAAAATGTGAATAAAACACCGTTTTCCGCAGGGGACTCGTTTGCGTAAGAGGAATGCGAGGATGGATACAGGATGCGCTGCGGCCTCTCTGGAATGTGGTTAATGCTGCAGAGAAACAATGATTGCGACCAACTCAGCAAGGGGCTGCTGGGCTCTGAAAAGAGAAGAGTTTAGAGAGAAGGGGACGTCTGCATTCATCCCAGGCAGGCAGACTAAAATACCACACAAAAGCACGCCTCACCTGGTCAGACTCCTTTTACACTGGGAATATAAACTGCAGTTTGGTAATATGGAGGGCAAACCTAAATAAAACTAAAACTAAAAAGTTTATTTACCTTTTTCTAGTCTGATGATATAAAGATAAAGATATTCTCATTGTGGTCCCAATTCAAGTTTATATGACTCATATTAGGTTAATGTCCAATTATTATAGCTGACTATAGGTTTCTTATAGGAAATATTATGATTTTGGCAACAAAACACGAGTTAATTTGGGTGAATTGATAACATAAATAAATCCATAAATCCACATTACACTGAGTTTAGAGTTATTCACCATCCTTATGTAAGACTTCCCTCTCTAAAGATATCCCCCATCTTTTTTGTTACAGTTTAGCCAACATTATGGAGGGCAAACCTAAATAAAACTCAAGTTTATTTACCTTTTTCTTGTCTGATGATATAAAGATAAAGATATTCTCAGGTCAACTCAAGTTTATATGACCCATATTAGTCTTGAGATAACTTCTGTTATGATTTGACGCTATATAAAAATAAATTTAATTGAATTTAATTGAATTAGGTTAATGTCCAATTATTATAGCTGACTATAGGTTCTTATAGGAATATTATGATCTTGGCAACAAAACATGAGTTAATTTAGGTGAATTGATTGAATACATTAAAGGATTTCTTCTTACTTTATATTAGGCTGCAAATAAATATATATTCTTTTATTTTAAGTAGAACTATAAACTGCATGCAAAGTGTACAAGTCAAATGAAACCAAATAAAAAGCTGTGCAAAGAAATGGTTGTTTATGATGACAACAAATGGAGGCCATGGTTAACTTTATATTTATCACTGTGAGATTGTGATACATAGATATGCCAGCAGGCCAGAGCAAATATGCTGTAGCCATTATAAACCAGGCTACTAAATCTTTATCCAGGGTCCTCAAATATGAAAATTATTTATCTGTAAATAAATAATAAAATAGAAAGAACAAAACAACCTTACAATTAAACCTTGAATCCGTGTTAAAAATCAAACAAAACACATTTGCCATGTAAGGATTTATTCATTACAGTTTTCAGAACAGTTCTTCAAAAACAGCATTTAAAACATGTTTGTATTAGATTATTATTATAATTATCAATCTTTGATCCCAGAGATTTTCTGTAAAAAAAACAACTGACCGTTGTGAGGTAGCATTTGACATATAGTCTCGAACCGAGACAACAACCAGACATTAAGATACAGATATTATTTGATTATATTCACATGTGATGGGTGTAACAGTTTATAAAAAGGTGTTTTCATGTCTGAAGCACCTGCCAGTACTGACTGATTTTGTAATAAAATGTGTCCATGGACCAACCCAGTTATGAACCAGTCTTGATACACAGGGCGTATGGCATTTTGAAAAATGTAGCTTTAGCTGCTCATCAACTGCCAACAAATGGAAGAAAAGAGAGAACCACAGCAACAAAGGCAGAGACAAACAGGATGTCGAGTAGCATTCGACGGAGGAAGGAGCTGTGAGATTTCTTCCCGTGGCCTCTGCTTCTGAACCACTGTACAACCTCATCCAGGTTGTGCTCCTGAGGCTCATAACCGAGATCCGCCTGAGCTTTTGCCATGCTGAAGTAATGCGTCACGCCAGTCTTGTACACCTCTGTGCGTGTCAGCAGTGGCTGGAAGTTATAGAAGGGCCCGACGAGGTGGTGAATCATTTCTGTGAGAAAGGCAACGAAGTAGATGAGAGAGACAGGAAGGCGCAGTTTGGGGAAAGGATAGCCCAAGCCCTCTACCAGAGGTCTGAAGAATTCAAAATTGTTGACAGGCCTGCCATCTGAGATGAAGTAGGCCTGGCCAGCAGAGCGGTGCCGCTTCTCCGAGGTCAGAGCCTCAGCGGCAAGCTCGTGTGCCGACACTAGGTTGTCCACATGGACAAACTCAACCCGGCTGCTGGGTTCACCATAAACAAACCGGAAGATCCCCTTCTCTATGTAGCCAACTATCCTGGGCAGGTGCCTCTGCTCGCCAGGCCCGTAGATTCCCGCTGGACGCAGTGCACAGCTTCTCAGCACCCCGGAACCGTCCTCCAGTGCTGTGCCGTTAGCTTCGAGCACAGCCATCTCAGCCAGCGACTTGGTTCTGGAGTAGTGGTCGGAGTGAAGATGGAGAGGTAGATAAGGGAGGCTTTCATCCCCGTTCTCTATCACCTGGCCTCCGAACACCACGTTGAAGGTGCTGGTGTAAACCAGCCTGGACACTCCGTGCTCAACGCAAGCCTTCAGGACGTTCTGCGTGCCTTGCACATTCACCGCCTCGATCAGATGCCGGTTCAGCTGCTCCCTGCCAGACATGCCATAGGAGGCGATGTGGAATACACAGTCCACACCAGCGACGGCCTTCTCAACTTGTGCATACTCACGTATATCTCCTTGAAGAAACACAATGTCCTCAGGCACTTCTTGCTTTGGAGGGACTGTGTCAAACAGAACGATCTTGGCTCCTTTTTTATGCAGGGAGCATGCAAGGCTGCAGGGGGAAAACAAGTTATTAAATATGAATTCACCTCTGCATGAAATTCATTACAATCCCTCCATTTTAACTAAATGAAATGCTTTATAAATGCATGTATTTCTACTTTTAAATCTACCACAAGTCTGTGCCAGTTATGGATCCAGTCTAACTGAGATAACTAGTGTGATAACGCCACCTTGTGGTAAAGCAGTGGGACAACCCTGACACCGTTACTGAGGTTTACTGACTGTGAATGTGTGTCGTTACTTCGTTTTCTTGAGTAATAATAAACAATATGAAGTTGTTCTTACCGATAACCAAAATAGCCACATCCACCAGTTATCAAGAACATGTCTGTACGTGCATTTTCCATCACAGGAGGGTGAATCTGAGTTTATAAAAGAGAGAATTAGGCATAATACAGTTAAACAGTTAATACAGTTACAAAGGAGGACGGTCTGCAGGACACAGTGCACTTTCATAGACTAAGCTACTTTTTTAATTCTGCACACCATCAACAGCTCTACTCTGCACATTTATACTGGTTTTTACTGTATTATACCAATAATGTACAACTTTATTCTGCACTTTAGTCTATTTTTAAAAAACTCTCTACCTCAGTTCTCGTCCCACATTATATTCCATATTTGACATTTCTTAATCCCCTGGTCATTACTGTATATCTCCTGTATTTTATTATGCAGCACTATATCACTTTTTGCACTATATTCACTTTTTTAATAGTCCTGTATCTCAGTTGTTACACTACTGCACTATATTAATTTTTAACAGTTTTCTTCATCTCCTTGTATTTTCATATCTGGTATATTTTTTTTGTACTTTGCACTACTACCTTTTTTTACTGCCTTTTTACTAACATGTTTTGCACTATGGAACTGTGATGCTGGAAACTTGAATTTCCCTCGGGATCAATAAGTTACCATCTATCTATCCATCTATCTATCTATCTATCTATCTCTCTATCTATTATAACGTCAATAATTTTTGAAAAGTAGGCTAAACGTAAAGGCATCCTCATGAATGGCAAAATTATACAATCACCACCCCCCCAAAAAACAAAATAAGCTGCTAAATTGACGTTACTTAACCTGTAATATGTAGTTTTCAATTCAATTCTATTCAATTTGCTTTATTGACATGACTGTCAGGTGAACAATATTGCCAAAGCGTCAATTCAGTAATAAATAAAAATAAAAAAAAAAACAAAATAAAAACAAAAACATATATATACACATATATACAATTCATTAAGCAAATTAAAATATATAGATATTTAAAAAGAACATGCATGTAAATGGGAGAAAACAATAAAGAAGTAATTAATGTTTGTTGTGTCAATTAAACAAACAAACAAATAAAAAACAATTAATAACAATATATTGCAATATCAAAGGATAAATGTAAAAAAAAAAACAATGAAGTAGAGGAGTAAATAAAAGGCAGAGTGTGAATTACATCTATTATGTGTTGTGGTTGTCTCTTAGGCTGTGACATGCACTCTGCCTTTTATTTACTCCTCTACTTCATGGTTTGTTTGTTTTTTGTTTTGTTTACTTCTACCTTTTATGTAATAAGCTGCAGCCTACCTACCACACTTACTTTCCCAGTAAGGGGTTATATTCACAATGCCATGCCCCAAACTATGCTGCAGAAGTAGTGTTAGTGTGCTGTGAACATGCACAGACAGTAGTTAAGATAAACCTATAACTATATATATATATTATAAGCTCTCGTATGATAGCTATTCACTGTCGGTACCAACCTCAACATGAACTGGGCAGAAAACGAGGGAATATCCGCTGAATTTCACTCAATTAATGCAAACACACTACTATAAAAGCACCGTCGAGGAAACACAGGCGTGCATTCACGTGCACTTCCTTGGTACGTGCTGTACGTCATTTTTGTTACGTAATTTACGTCGATGACGCTCTGCAATTGGATGCGTCAAGCTGCGTCTGTTACGTACAGAGAAGTAAGGCGACGTCATCTCCAATGTAGTGATATACTGATTAGCAGCTGATTTTTATTTAATTTATTTTATTTTTTTTAAACAGAGTTTATTTCTGAATTTTGTTAATACAACTCTGACAATCCACTACACAAACATGTTTGGACTGACATGACAATAACCCGAGGGCACTCCAAAAAAAATAGATATAAATAAATAAATAAATAAATAAGTACACACAAATATACAAATAAAATAAAATATTCATAGTAAAAATAAATATAAATAAATAAATAAATACACACAACTATGCAAATAAAATAAAATATTCATAGTAAAAAAACATATAAATAAATAAATAAGTACACACAAATATACAAATAAAATAAAATATTCATAGTAAAAATAAATAAAAAAATAAATAAAAAAATAGATAGATAAATAGATAAATAAAATATAAAATTTATTTTCTTTTTTTTTTCTACAAAATAAATGAGCTGTGTAAAGTGTTGGTTGATAGTGCCTCTAGTGGTGGTATGTGATGGAAAATAAATGCAACAAGGAACCATTCAACTCGGGACAACTACGCCACGTTTTACATGTTTTAGTCCAAAACTGCAACAACAACTCTCAGCTGAAAGTCACAGTTAAGGTAAGAGTGTTTTTTTTAAGGCTCATTCAACATAAAATCTGTGAATTAAGGGGTGAGGTAAGTTTAGTAGGCTATTAGTTAAAGTAGTGTTCATTTACACCTCATTTAGCTTGCAGCTCTTAGAACAGTTTGCACTTCCTTGACATTTTGTTTTTACTCTAATACTCTCTTTATACATGTGTTACACCCAGCACAAGAGCATAAGGATGACAATCAAGGAGGTAACGTTAAAGAGTAGAAAACTTTTATTACAGTAATTTATTTAGCTTTACAATTCATATTCTCCCACCTCAACCCACTCCCTGTTTACTCCCCAGCTATACTAATAGGGTAGTAGTGACTGAGTCCCACATCAGTACACACTGCAACCAATACGTTTTGCGAGCTATAAGTGAATTAACAAATCCCAAAGTCACACAGGATTAATTTCACTGCAAACAATAACAATATTGTCAACATTATGATCAGCATTGATTCATGGAGAGACATGGAGATATTGTGGTTTTAGCTGACCCGGTCGCCTCACTGTTTTGACGGATGCTCGCTTACATTCACGTAGCGCATGCACACGGGCGAGCGCGGGCAACAGGGCGCTGACTTTCGTTGACTTAACTGCCACAGGTGTCGCTGTTACAACCAATTTCTGATTCTTACAAACAGTCCCTTTAAAAATATTAAAACCACTTTATTACCAAACATTAAAATACATAGGCTACCGATTAAACCTGCAGTAGGCAGAAAGTTGTGGGCCTCATTGGGCTGACTGAATTTCTCCTTCTAAACTTTTCTGACACTGCCGACTTAAGAGTGAGGAATTAGCTTCATTGAACTATGGTTCTTCTCAGCAGGTTTGAGTGCCCAAATAGCATAAGCAATAGGCCTGAGCTTCCCTCCATGTTCCTGGGAAAGCACTGGCTGCCTCCAGCCCTGCATGGCTTGCATCTATCTCCAAAACAAATGGCCTCTAGAAATCTGCATAGGCCAACACTGGTGCAGAGACGAGTGCGTTCTTTACCTGGCCAAACTTCTCTTCGCACTCTTCGGTCCAGGCTGAGGCCAGTAGCGTCCTGGGGGTCTTACCCTTTTACCTGGACTCAGTTGTGCCACCACCTGGTGCAAAGGAGCAGCCATCTTTGCAAATCCTGCTATGAAGCGTCTATAATAACTGGCAAACGCTATAAAGGCTCAGAGCTCAGCCAGGTTATGGGGGGTCCTCCACTCTCTCAGAAATGACACTTTGAACATTTGACCTTGAGTTTGTCCAGATGCTGCTGAATAGAGGAAGAGAACACAATAACACCATCAAGGTACAGTAAGACAGATTGATAACGGCAGTCTCCAAACATGTGCTCCAGAAGGCGCTGAAAAGTACTAGAAGCGTTGCACAGTCCAAATAGCATCCTATTGAACTCAAATAGTCCAAACGGAGTACAGAACGCCAGTACGGACAATTAACATAAATTGAAAGTGAAGTTACGGGCTTCTGGGTGACATGCACTTGACCACGCATAGCTTGGCAGCGTTCCCCTTATTTTAATTACTTTATAATTTACAGATCCATTCATCCATCCTTTATCTGTAACCGCTTATCGCCAGACTATCACATGGCTGACACATAGAGACAGACAACCATTCACGCTCACATTAACACCGACGGGCAATTTAGAGTCAATAATTAACCTAACCTACATGTCTTTGGACCTTGTAGACAAGGCTAAAGTTTACATAAGTAAGCTGGATCAGTTATTTCAGTTCATTTTAAAACTATGAACAGAACATAGATTGGAGAGGAGTTTGGAATAATATAACCTAGGTTTTATTTATCACCAAGAAAACATTGCCAACTTGAAATGACCCCAATCCCTGTATGTTTATTATGTTCACAAAATGAAATCGGAACATACACATGTTGTGGGAATACCTTCTGGCTACAGTTAGCAAGAGCCTTATCAAAGTAATGGATATAAGTTTACCCTGTTTTCCAAACATTATTTTGAGAAATGACAGGTGAGACTTTGAGTCAACAATTAAATAGTCCCATAGTGAAGTAACTGTGGAGCAACACATACAGTATAGCACTGATTAACACAAGGCCCATGTGAATCATCTACTTCCCCAAACACATGTGACTAGATAAACTTAATTCCTGTTCACCATTCTGACTGAGCGCACAATCAATCTATATGGAAGGTAAGGTTAAACACTTTTGCTCCATATTTTCTGTTGCAGGACACTGTTTCACTGACTATATGAACTCAAATCCTGTTCCCCAGAAAGAAAGACCTGAGTTGCACTTCGTTTGTGGCCCTTATAGACATACTGCGTCCTCAGGAGAAACCATTCTAACTGCTCGCAAAATCAATCTACATGGAAGGTAAGTTTAAACACTTTTGCTGCATATTTTCTGTTGCAGAACGTCAATCTTAAATGTTATATACGTACAATTTGATTTTTCATACATCTGATTATGACAGTTTTTTAATAATTGAAAACATGCATAACCTTCTACTTGACCAGCTTTGTCCACATCAGACTTGATCAACACAAACTAAAAGTCCCTTATTCATTATTAAAACCTCTCAATCATGAAGCACGTGAAGCTTTGAGACAATTGAGAGGAATTTGCTAAACTGAGTGAAACTGTGTAACAGGTAGATTGGTCCTATAAACTCATGTAATGTCCTGTATTTTACAGGCAAGATGAATTTGGAGGAATACTTCAAACGAATTGGTGTCCATGGCTCTTTTGATAAACTGGATCTTGCAACACTGAAGTTGATCCACAAACAGCACGTCATGTCAATTCCTTTTGAAAACCTCAGCATTCACTGTGGTGAGAGGAACACCATGGATCTTGATGTAATTTTCAACAAGATGGTGAGGAGCAGCCGTGGAGGTTGGTGCCTTGAGAACAACTTCCTGTTTGGCTGGGTGCTGAGAGAAATGGGCTACGACACTACGACGTTGGGCTCCAGAGTTTTCAACAGTCCGGTCAATGATTTTGGCCCCTTGGAATCTCATCTCATCCACAAGGTTGTCATTGAAGGAAAGGCTTATATAGCAGATGTCAGCTTTGGGGTGTCTTCCCAAGTGTGGGAGCCCCTGGAGCTCGTCTCTGGAAAGGACCAACCTCAGGCAGCGGCTGTCTTTCGCCTCATAGACAACGGGGACAAGTGGGTGCTGGAGAAAACTGGTAGAAAGCCAGAGATCCTCAATCCAGAGTTTGCCAACTCAAGTCTGGTGAACAGGAAGGAAACAAATCAGATCTACTGCTTCACCTTGGTGCCTCGTGAGGCCGATCATTTCTTTGAGACAAACCACAACCTCCAGACAGATCCTACTTCACTGTTCACCAACAAGTCCATCTGCTCTTTGCAAACACCAACAGGGTGCAGAGCTCTTATTGGCTGGACCTACAGTGAGGTCACCTACAAACCTGAGGAAGGTGTTGATGTGTTTGACATGAGAAACATAACAGATGATGAGATAGAGCAAATTCTACATGAAAAGTTCAATATGAAGCTGCAGAACAAACTGCAGCCTGCAAACAACAAATCAGGGTACACACTCTGAAATCCTCATATTCTGTTTTAAAATTTTCCTAAAATTATGTCTCAACCTGTTTTGATTTCACGACCCACCAGGGGCCTGTACTACGAAGCAGGAATTGGCGTTGGCGAGGTAACTTCAGGGTTATCCCTGGGTTTTCCGTCCTACGAAGGTGGTTCACTTCTTACAGGGTAGATCGCCATGGTAACTTATGCTGAACAGCTAACCTGCTCAGAGCAGGTTATGTTCCAGATAAGAGATCA